>NW_020897695.1:29354965-29632121 GCF_003984885.1 Neopelma chrysocephalum
AGGGAAGGGAAGGGAAGGGAAGGGAAGGGAAGGGAAGAAGAAAGGAGGAAAACAAAAGACATTGTTTGGAGCTATTGCCCAAGTATGTTTAAAAAATACAACTGTATTTTTTCCACCTCAGTGGAATAGAGAAATTCCGTGAAAGAATTTTAAAGATAACTACCAGTTAAGTAGCCCCCAAATAATCATATTTTTATTTGAGCTTTATATTTCTCTTAAATCCATTAGTAGATTAGGTTTTGCCAGCTCTATTCATGGCCATTTGATCCTTGAATCCTTTCAAGAAAATCAATGCGGGGCTAATTAGCATAGGGTTAATAAAATGTATAAGGTGGCCGGGGCTGCCGAAACCCCTCACTTCTTCTTACATAGTCTGCGGGGAAGGTCAACAAGTCCTAGGGGCGCACGGGCAGGGTGGGCGGCGGGCCGGGGGTTCGGGGGGGAGCGGCGGGCATCGGGCGGGCAGGGACTGCCGCCCCTCCTCTATTTTCCGCCCCCCTCCCGCTTTCTTCTGCAAATCAAAGCCGCCATCTGCTGTGACAAGTGTTCCCATTCACCTTTTCCCTCTTATCTGCTCTCTCGCAGGGAAGTGCTCTGGAGGCTGACAGCCTCGTCTGCCTGCTGAGGCTGCATTTCTGCAGCCATTGCCCCCCCTCGCCCTCTCCCTCTCTCCCTCCGGCTACCTTCCCTCACCGGCGGGGAGACAAGGGGGCTCCGGGAGAGAGCCGAGGCTGCGGATGTGTGGGCGAGGAGGGGTGGTGGAGATGCTTCGTATGCCCGGGATCGTTCCCCAGCATCTCTCAGCATCCAATCTCCAGCTGTTTGCTCCTCGTTGTATTACTTCCATTTTCGAGGCAGGTGCTGGTGGGGGGAGGACGGACGGTGGGGACGGAGAGAGACGGACACCTTTTCTTGTTTCCCCTTCGCCCTCTTTCCTGCAAACTTGAGCAGCTCACTGGTATTTTTCATCTGTTGAGAGGAAATCATTTGGGTGACTGAGAAGCTTGAGCTAAAATGTGTAACAGGCCTTGATAAATCACAGCAGTAATGGCAATGCAGCAAATCGCAGAAATGCTGGGGGTAAATATTTTTTTTCTTTTCCAACCAGTCAGCTCATGCTGATGTGTCTGTGTTTGCATAGGTGTCAACAGAGAATTATTTCCCTGCATGAAGGAAACCTGAGAAGGAAAAAAAATGATGGAGGGAAGGATAAGAAGCTCCTCTGAGTACTTTTTTTCCTGCTGTGGGGGGGGGGGGAAATCCCTTTAGTTTGTTCTTTTGTCTGGATGTGACATTTTACGCTCCTTCCCTTCTATTCTTTCTTATCCAATTTTAAAGACTATGGCTATCTCACATAAGTATTCTTGTGGCAGGTTGTTAGCTCACTGAAGGCTGCCAGCGTGGGCAAGCAGCAGCAGCTCCATCCTCAGGGCTTCACCCTTGCAGTCCCACAGCACTCTCAGGGGGATATCAAGTGATTTCTTGGGAGCTAGCGCTGATTGCTTGAGAGTTGCTGCTGCTTCATTGTAGAATAAATTCCATACTCCCAGCTTTTCATAGCCTTCATGGCCCAAACCCTGCTGTCCTGACGTCTTTCTGCACACCTTAGCAATAAGACCTTTCCCTTCATTGGAACCATTAGAGGGTGAAAGAACTTTGCAAGTTCAGTAAAAATGAAGAAAAAAATAACTTAAATTAGAGGTAGAATTATTAGTTACTGATAGAACAGCATCACTAGATGGGTTTACAGGAGCTGTAAATACTGGAAGGAAATTCAGAGTGGATGGTAAACCTGTCTCTGTCACTGCTAAACTTGGCTTAAGACTGACTCCGGCTTTTGACTTTCATAGGTGCTTCATCCATGGGAATGTGCTGCTTAATGCTTTTTTCTTGAGAGCTGTTACTTAACATTTTCATTAATCACCCAGCAATATTCTAGCTGATACCAAAACCTTTAGATTATTCAAAGCTCTTGAAGACTTCGAGGTACTTCAGAGTAACTTGATAAATTCAGATAGGTAGATAGCTCAAACCCAAATATAAATGGTGATAAAAGGTTAAGGACCTCCATGGAAATAGTTTGAATAAATCACAGTGGAGTATCCAGGAAAAAAATAATGCAAGTAATGTGTTAGAGTCCGTGGGACTTAAAAAATCCACCCTCCTTTTGTAATTATAGTGTCTTCAGAAAAAAAAAGGAAAGTTTATCTTACAAAACTTTTCAGTTCATCAAATACAAAAAAAGGAAAAAAAAGCTTGATATTAAAGATGAAAGGATCTGCAATATGAAAGGATTGAAGTTGGCTATCGAAGTTGCTAGAGATGTGGAAAGATAACCTAGGAGAGAGAGAGGTAAATGTGTGAAATCTAGAGTAGACCATGGACTTGTAAGATGCTCACAGAACTGTGTGATCCAGAGAATACCTGAAAGGGGAGTTGCACTCTGCAGAGTGGTATAAACTGTAACACTCCATGGCATAACTCAGAGCTCCACTGTCTGGCTTCAGAAGACATTTTTCAAGTTGGCAAGTTATCTCATAACCGTGCACTAGGAATAGGTTTGCCTTGTCATTGGAACTGCTCATACTGGTCGCTCGTAGAGGCCTAATACTTGTCTCCACTGCTAATCTGTTACGGGATATAATTACGTCTCTCTGCCAGACCTCTAAGGGCTCTCAGTGAATAAATTCTTTAGACATGGTTCCTAATATTCTGTTATGTAAATGTCCTTGAAAATTGTTTCAAGGACTTTCTGCCCATATGCTTTGTGCTTTCTTCCAGTGCACTATATTCGTGTGGGCACAACCATGTGTCCCAGTTTGAATGAGTCAGGAAGTTTCTATGGGAGGACACGGATCTGGATCCAACATGTGCTTTTAAAAGAAAGAACTTTTCCCCACTAAAATAAAATGTGTTTGGCTAGTACAGTGTCAAAGTGCTGAGCAGTACATTTTCTGAGCATGAAACATATTGACAAAAATTCCCTGTCTTGTTAGACGGGATTATGATAAAGTGCTGTGGCTTCATTGCTATTACTGTCATGTTGTTTTTTGTTTGTTGGTTTGTTTAGGTTAACATTTGTAATGCTGCTAGAAAGCAATTCTCTGCTTGTTCCTGATTCAGCTGTTCTTCTTGTGTGTGCTGGGCTACAGAAAAGTAAAAAGACACAGGTGAGCTCTAGCTGGTGTAGCTGAGATGGAGGGCAAAGCTTGAGACTGGAACGTCCCTGCTGTTGTGGAGTGAGGTGTGTGCATGTCTTGCAGCACTTTGGGGGTCTTGCCAGCGATACAGAGCTTTGGCTTTTGATTTTTTCCATGTGACAGATACAGACTGCTTTTCAGCTTAGCTTGCTCTTGCACCCACAGCAGTGGTGCCTTGGTCATGGCTCAGATGGTCTAGCACATCAGCAGTGATGAGGTGACATGGGAAGGTCTGACACAGCCCTATGGCTAGAGCAGATGGAGCTGCTAGATGTCTGCAAGGATAAAAGACATTTATGTTGTCTTTCGGGAAGCTTCTCTACCTTGAACTGTCTGGCAAAGGTTAGACTGAACTTTCTGTGCTGATTAGTAAAGCCTCTGTGGATGGGGTCCAAGCCAAACCTGTGAAGAGTCTCTATCTCTGAATTTCAGTTTGTTATAGCATTTACATTAAGTTGTAGATAATGTGCTTATGAAGCATTAATCTAATACTCTGAATTTAGGAAGCCATTGCAGCTGAATTAATGTCTTTTTACAATCAAGTCTTATTTTGATACCCCTTATGTTCAATTTCCTGAAAGAAACTCCTTTCTACCTAAAATTTGCATATCTATTTTTTAACAAATCTGGTAGAACTGCTTGATGGAAACTATGAGGTAGATTAGTGAAGGTATTTCACAGGCTTAGGCATGTAAAATGAGCTGCAATACTTATTTTGCAATAGCTCCCTCCATTTTTAACCCGTATCTTGAAGTTGTGTTTTGGAAGTCTGAGCCGTGAGAAAGATGCAGATTGCAGAAGATACATGCTGCTGACTTTGAATTTAAATCAGTTAGACACACAGTAGCTCACCTCGTGAGTTTAGGGGAAGTCAGTTCAAGGCTGGAAGATAAATTTGGCACATATTTGCAAAGGTGAAATTGTAGGACCCATTGCCCAAGTATTTTGTTAGAAAGACAAGTTAAACTCTGCTGGGACATCCTAAAATAGGATGGCCCTAAAGTCAGAAGCCTGCATAATCCTAATAGTGAATGTATGGGATTCACTTCTTATTTCTGGTGGCAGCAAGGCAGACCTTCACACTTCTTTATTGAACCTTTTTCCAGGGACTTTTCCTGTGTGTGACTAATTGGTGTTTATTCACTAGGATGAACTACATCTCAGAAAACCCGAATTAAAAACTTTGTTCACAGGAAGGAGACTGCCTGTCTACACGTTTGGGCAACCCAGATGAGGCAGGGCATTAGGGTTGTTTGAGCCTGGCCCAGATTTGTCAGGGTCCAAGTAGGACTTTGTACACAGACCAAATTTACAGTAGCACGACTTGAGTTGTCTGAGGAGTTATATGCTCATTAGGTAAGTATATTACAAAAACCCAAAATACCTTTTCATGATGGGAAAACTAAAAGGACATAGACTTGATTATTTTATTGCAACAAGGGGTTACTGTGCTAATGAAGTATGAGGGCAAAGTTTGAACATTACAGTGTTTATCAATGAATGTTTATCAGCCTGCTTTTTTTATCAACTAGCTGTTTGATTATGATTGCCAGTAAGGTAGAATTATGAGACAGCAAGTGGAGTACAATTAGATTTTTCCATGGTTTTCAATGAGTCCCTTTACATCTTCAGGTTGACTACCTCAAAATACTCCAGAGATTTTCAACAGTTGTTGGTTATGTTTACTAACTGAAGGAGAAAAAAACACAGTTTGGCAAGTTAGTTTTGTAATGATATATATTCCTAGTAAGCAGATAAACTCCTAATCCTACTGATTTTTTTTTTTGGCTTCAGTCATATGACTTGACAGTTAGATTCTGAAGTTACTTACATTTAGAGTACAAATAAATAAATCCTTTTTTCAGTTTTCAATTGAATGCTTTTAATTTTTTTCTCTCTTGTTATTTCATTGTGAGAAACAGTAGATAACTCAAAAGCAGATTTTTTTGGTGTCACATACTCTAGCAAGTCCATTTTTGTTGCTTGTTTAAACTAGAAGTCCTGTTCTTTTCAATCTCTCTTCCTATGGAAATTTTCCTCATATCTCTAACAACATGGTATTGAATTACACAATGATGAACTGAAACAGGATGTTTCCTGTTGTGCAAATAGCTTTGATGAGTGGGTATGCCAATACTATTGACTATCAGTTGTCAGTTTATATCATGTACTTGGGATTCAGGGTTCATGGATGGAGTAGATAGTCTTCCTGGTAGGAAAAGGCTAGGAGGGATTTGCCAATCTAATTTTGGAGCGGATAGTAAGCGGCACTGTTGAAGGGGCGAGGTTCCAAATTCCTTCAAAGAAGCAATTGTTGAACACTTTCTCAATAAACCATCTCTTGTTTCTGATAAACTCACCATTGTTTGCTCTGCCTCTTATTTTCCTGACAGGAGGATCAGGTTAAGCATATCCAGCATAGTCTGAGCCTTTTGCCATTCTTAACCTTAGTGAGGTTGTTGTGTGTTGTGAGAACCCCATGGGAGCAGTGCTGGCCAGGCTGTTTCTTAACTCTACAGAGGGTCACGTTGGTTGTGCTGACTCCCCAGGGTCTGGGGCAGCTGGGCACAACAGGTTTGTCCAGTGTGGAAGGGCACACACTCTCCAAGAGAACAGAAACCTGGTGACCATGGTGTTAATTCAAGCTCAGTGCTGGGCTATAGTTGTCCTAAGACTTTCCCTTATACCTTTGGTGTAGAAAGGGATCACTGACACTTTTGGTGGGCCCTGCTTCTGTTCTCACTCCCGTCATCTTCTGGACCATGTCAGTCTCAAGCCATGTCCTAGGTGGGGAACTTTCAGGTGTTTCCTTCAGCACCACCTCCACCTTTCCCCCTTAGCCTATGATGCTGGCCCAGGGTCCCTCCAACCCCCTTCCCTTGTCTAAGTGCTTTCCTCCTGGCAATTTCCTTACCCCATCACTCGTGACTCCCTCTGGTATCTTCTTTGTTCACTGAGTCCCACAATAACTCCTTATTTTGGATTGTAACAGGAGCATTCAAATATGCAGAATTAGTGTAGAGTAAATAGATTGGGAGATACTTCTCAAGAGTGTTTAGATGTTGTCTGAGCATTTTGTAAGACCACTAACTTTGGCTGTTGCTTCGCCTGCCCAAAAATCTACCTTTGTGCAACTCTGTGTCCAAATTAAGAATACTCACTTCTTCCAAAACTCTTCCTTCTCCTGAAGTAGATGAGAATATAGCTCCTGTGGCTGCTTACAACTTACAGGAATATCAAAAGTAACCTAGACTAAAATGTGGACATGAGCAGAGACAGTTCTACAGTGGATATTTGATTGATACGGACATTTGATTTAACTTCCAAACACCTTGGTTTTCATTCATAACCTCAGATCTGAGAATGTTTAATTTATACATACCAGGATGCTTAGGAGATGAGGAGTTTGCTCTGTGGTAAACTGACTTCAGGTTGAGTTATTGTTGGTTCATATCAAAACAACAATAAAATTCCATTATCTTGATACCACTTCTCAAACTTTTCATCTGACATGAGTAAAATACTGATACTGAATTCATTAAAGTCATGGCTTCTGGCTGCTATGTTGTATGTCTGAAGAAATATCCATAGTGTATTGTTTCCTATAGACATAGACAAATTTGTGGTTTCTAGATTTCACTCTGAGTTTATTGCCTTAAAAACAGCACATAGAGAAGCATAAAGGCCAGAAAAGAAGCATAAAATTGTCACTATAAACCCCTCTATGACCCTGGTAAAAGTAGCTACAGGAGTGGCCCTTCATTGCATCCTCTTGGGCTTTCTAGCTCTGAGCTAATATTCTTATGAAGATCACTAGAAAGAGGGGTTATTGTACAGAAAATAAGTGTGAGTGTGTGTGTGTGTGATAAAGGCAGTCAGGGAAAGTTTTTTAAAATTAGTGTTTTAAGTCTTCTGTAATTTGCAGCAAACCAAAACACTATTGTGTGAAAAATATGTAAAGAGATAATATTATAAATGCTTGCTACATTTTTGTATCTGCACACCCAAAGAAAATTTTATTCAATCCCATAATTTTTCTTAACCAATTGCTGTAAAAAGTCTCCCTTCTCTCACATCTGTCACTATGGTATCTGAAATATGAATATGCATTCAGACAGCAATATGTAGGTAGACTGCAGAGAGGTTTTGCTCTTCCCCAGCCTGTGTCAAAAATAGGTCTTTGACAAAATGGGGGGGGGAAGTAATCTTTTGCTTTAGACTTTTTCTGTTTTTATTTTACTGAGACCTGCTTTGGTAGTTTTGTTTTCAGTTGGTTTGACTTCTTCTTTCATCTCAACTTGTTTTTTTTCAGTAAAGAATAATGCAGAGTTGTGGGGAAAAGCAAAAGAAAGCCGGGAAAGAAGTAGGCTTTACTCATCCCTAATTTTGACATCTTCAGAGAAATCTTCAGAGAAAAGAGTGAACGAATGAAAAAGTTTGTCCCCGAGGTGTCAAAGGAAAGCATCACTGGAAGCTGTTACAATTTTTGAGGAATTTGAATCATCATCACTTGCAAAGGGAGCAATCAGCTGCATTCGCTTAGGAATACAGTGAACTGAGGTTTCTTTTTCCTGACTGCTCTTGCTGGCAGTGCTCAAATACTTTCTGAAATACTCCATTCCTAAGATACAAAATTTTTTGGGATCCAAAAAGTGGTGATTATTTCTGTAGATTAGATTTATTTCAAATACCCTGGTGAAACTCATTGCTTTGGTACAGAGGTCTGATCTGATCCCTGCTTTTAACACGCACATTCCTAAACTGAGAAACCCATTGTTCTGCCTTAAACCAGTAAGGACACAGATTAAACTATCCAAAAACAAAGCACTTAATGGGGAGTAGCCTTCAAAACTTGTATATATGTGTTTGTGCTTAGGAAGCATCTGCATTTTGTGCCACCCAAATCTTTATTATTTTTAAAGGGGTGAGAATCATTACTTCTGAAAACAAAGTGTGAGGGGGATGCAAAACGGCATGGTTCCTGTTGCACCACAGGCTGTAGTGCTGCTTACTGAGATCTTTGCAAAAGTATTTGACCCAGGGATTTCAGTGTCCTCGGTGTTGCCAATGCATGGATGCTTCAGGCAGATGTGTATGTAAGCAAGTGGATTTAAAATGTTTGGTTATGTGTGTTTAAGTGCACGTGAATTTATAGATAGGACACATTTGTTCTTGGCAATTAAAGCTGCTAGAATGCAAAGTGCCCTTTGCCGGACACAATGGGGAATTTTAAACAGAAGAATAAAAACTATTATTATCAAGTACTGCTGCCGCTTAGCGTGCAATGCCAGCAGATAATTTTTCTTATGCTTCCCCTTGTCCTCTGACATTTAAGATGTCCTGTTCACAGCCATCCTTACCTTGCCTAATGCTGGTGACATCTGACATCAAACACTTCCATCCTGAGGTGGGTCCTTGACAGTCTTTAATATGACAAAATGATTTGGGCTTCCTGTCATCCAGCTTAAATCACTTTTCTACCCACGCATAAAAAAAGCTCCAGCACAATCTTTGATGGCCACAAGAAAAGCACGGCTGGTCCCAGCCTAACTCTCAGCTACACAGCGCTGCATTGTCATCATAATTGGATGTGATAGATTTTCACTCTGCTTTACTAAAATTTTGTTTGTAATTGAGTAAATGTGCCACTTGCAGTTGAAAATAAACAAACCCAGAGCAACAGCAGTTTGAGTGGTTTTTAAACAAGCATGTGTGGGCTTTTTAAATACATACATATGTACATATATATATATATATATATATATAATATAAATAAAATGGAACAGGTCAAGCACATAGCTAAGATTAGAAAAATATCCCTTTCATTGTTAAATGGCGTCCTGAACTCCATTTTCTCAATGTGTGTTGTACATTTCCCCCCCCAGAGAGGGTGAAAACATAAAAGCAATACAGCAGACTGTGGTATGGGGGAGGGTTTCCTTCCTCACACTTTCTAGTTTTGTCGAGCCACCTGAGAAGTTGATATAAGAAGGGCATTTTAGAATAAAGACATTACTCTGACAGCAAATACAAATGAAATAAAATTGGCCTAAGGCTTTGATGCCAGAACCTGAATGGAGAGCTGAGACTTGGCAATGCACTGGTTTAATACACCAGGGAAATAGAACTCGAATAATTTGCAATGCAGTATGATGAAAGAAGAAAATATAACAAAGCTAGAGATTAAAATAGACTTTCCAGCCTGTGTATATTCACATTTTGTACTCAGGTTGACCCATAAATATAGCAAGAGAAGTAAATGTATACTTTTCTCTTTTGGAACAAAGCAGTTTGACGTGCAGGGATACCATGTCATGATCTTGACCTTGAGACTCCAGAGGGAAGGATCTGAGCTTCTCACAGTTTGTGGATGAAGTCTTCTTTGTGGACATCTCCTGACTCTAGAAATCACCACTACCAGCCACATTATGCCATTGGTCTAGTCACTGAGCAGACAAACTGGCTTTGTGGTGGAAAAGAAGGAATACTTGAGAGAAAGAAGGCACTCACATTTCTTAGTGTAAAAACTCTTGAGTTAAGGATTATTTGGGGTTTCATGCTTGTACAGCATTTATAACCAGAAGTGATCTGTGTGTTGTCACAATGCGAAGAGAAAAAAAAAATAGCCACTGTGCTAAAGACTGAGTTGTTTCACATTAACATACGGGTCTGTTTATTTTCATATCCTCCAGAAGACCTCATTTATTGGTCTTTAATGTTTTTCGCGTTTCTATGAACCAAATATGAATTGTTTGACTTTTTTTGCAATAGGCATTTTGACAAGTTCTGAATTCATTTTATGGTATTAAGTCAGCTGTAGAGTAAAATAAATAAATTGCTGAAGTATCAGAGCCAATTATGGGCACTGGTTCATGTGCTGGATTCTGCATTTCTCTTTTAGATATTTAAATTATTCCAGTGCACAGACCCAGTAATTCCAAGTTTTTGGATGTATTTAAAGCAATTGAAAATCCTTTTTCAACACAAAAGTCAAATAATCTTATAGTCCCTTTCACAAATACTGATGGTTACTCTAAGATTCTTGTAGGATGTAAGTTTTAATACAAAATCCCACTGGATGGTAAAGGAGTGTTTAAGCTACACAGTAAAAAGTGCTATAAAGTACAAGTAATAGCAACAACAACTACTCTTTAAAGAAAAAACAAACAAACCTGGGTTCAAAGACCACACCATTCTCAACTCCTGGTATAAGTCACTTCAGTTTCTTCAGATGTAGAGCTTGATCAAAAGACAGTGATTTGCAGCAAATAAATGTAAGTCACACAAAATTATACAGTTTTCTCTTAAAGGGAGACTTTGCTATCAGCTCTGTCATACACACTATCCTTTGGAAGGAAACCAACTATTTAAAGAAAGCAGTCATTAGTTTGCATCTAACTCATAACTCTGAATCCTCCAGGTCATTAATTTTGGGTCGAAAGGGCAAGAGTACTGCTCTTGTCTGATTCTGTATGTAGAGTAAGAAGATAGTGCTGCTACCTATTTTGCTGGGAATTTATGTACATTAGAAAAGCAATAACTTTGTCACAAGTTGTCATGGTTTGAGATTGGCCCCCTCTCGAGAAGAGGGGGACTCAGAGGTGATTGGGTGCCAGGGCAGTGTTCCCTGAAGAGCCAATCACCACTCATGTTGTTCGCTTCTGCTCAAAATCATATATACACAGCCCACCAGAAGTGGTGGGCAAGAGTTCTGTGTTGGCACTTGGGCTGTTGGTGTCTGCTGCGTAGGTGTGGAAGGCCAGGGGGTGGCTGGGCTCCCTCTCTCCCCTCCGGGGGGGAGAGGGGAGCCCTGCGGCCCCCCCAGCTCTGCCTAGCTCAGAGCAGAGTTAGAGGCAGCATTTTGAGTGTGTGCAGTGAGGGAAGAGACTCACAGCCACCTGAACCTGACTTGAGGTAAGAGAAGAGAGCCAGGCTTTTGCAGCCAAGCCTCTTCCCCCTCCTTTTCTGCAGCTAAGCTGTGGAGGAGGGCTTTCCTTTCCCTCCGCTGGAAAGTGGAGGAGAGGCTCAGCATTGAAGCTGAGCCAAGTGGACGGGCCGTGGAGGTAGGCCCAGCGCTCGTGAGAAAGAGTCCCAAGCGAAATTGGAGACGGACCCCCTCCCCCAGAGAGAGAGAGAGAGGGGGGGGGGCCCGGAGGATGTCTCTGCCACGCAGGACAACCGAAAACCTGAGGAGAAATCCACATGCCAAGACGCGGACACTTGATAAGCAGAACCACACTGCAGCAGCCTACGAACCAAGGTTCGTAGAGAGAGAGAGATCACACAGCAGGAGAGCAAGGACTCAGAGCTATCTTCTCGGACTTCATGAGGAGGAGAGACTGCAACAAACAACTGGAACTTGGTGAGGGGGGAGCGTTCAGGCCCAGAACACTCCCACAGAGGGACTGGTTACTTTCCAGCCTTGAAAAGGCTCTTTCCTGGACTAAACTTAAAGGAGGGGCTTGAAAGGACTGATTGATAGAGATGTAATATATATATAGTTGTCTTTAGCTTGTATAGTATTTATTTGTGTAAATAAATGTATATACTTCCCCCTTCCCCTATAGAAGCCTCTGGCCTGAAAGTTTCTCTTCAGTAGTGTTGGGATAATTGTGGGAGGGGGTGGAGAAGCCTGAAAATTGGATTTCTAGATTTCTAACGTGGCTCAAAGTGCCACACAAGTATACAAACTATCACAAGTAAACAGCTTCTTCAAGCCTCATGGCAAAACCTCCAGCATACCACAGCAGCAGCGCATTTGTTTATTATCTTATATAGTTTAACCTATTTTCACATTGGCTGTCTGATTTTCTGCTTTCCACATGGATATAAAAAAAATCTAGGCTAGGATGTAAAGGAAGGCGAAGCTTGTAAGCAAGAGCTGGCCAGCTGGTGATGGAGGTTATTAACTGAGGACAAAGCAGACATTTACAACAGTGGCATAGAAAAGGGAGAATGAAACAGAGATCTTTAGTTGTATTTTTCTCCTTCAGAAATATCACTTTGTCTACGGCAGTTCAAACACTTTGGGGGGAAAAAAAGTAATATGAATGTTTAGGCTTCCCCTAGGCATTTTCCATGCTCTAGATATCTGCAGACTCTAGCAGAGCATCCTAGCTCACCACTGAATAACGTCTCAGATATGCCCTTCCCCTCAATGGCTGGAGGGACTAATTTATGAAGAGAGATTAAAAGAATTAAATATAGATAGCTACGCTAAGTGAAGACTGTAGTGGGACAAAAGAATAGTCTACAAATACACAGAGGGGATAAATTCCTGGGGGAGGTGAATTATTTAGGACAATAGGAATGGGTTTAACTAAGAGTAATGGGATGAAATTAAGAATAGGAAAAATTAGGCTGAGTATATATATAAAAGAATCCTTCTTGACAGCTAGATCTATTTGGTCATGGAAGACTATCCCTTGGGAAGTGATGGAAGACCCATCATTTGGCACATTTAGCGGCAGGCTTTGACAAAACATCAGGTAATACACTATGGGAAACCACTTGCAGGGAAATATGTGAGAGGAGTTGATAGGTATTCTTGGTCTCCTTAATTTTTATGTAACGCATTTCACCAAACCAACATTTCAGCTCAGTGTACTGACTTTATTATCACCCCACTTGGACCACATGGATCCACATCATTGCATAAGAGCTACACTATCACCATTTCCATGTCTGGGTGGAGTCTGGTAAATCTTCTGCAAACTCTTCTCTTGACATGTGCTCATTTGTCAGGTCAAGATGCAAATGATGGCTACCTCCATCACAAGGCTCCTTCTGCAATCTCAGAAGCCATATTATCCTTTCCCTCCCATTTACGCTACACCACCCTATGGAGGCACTGCAGCAGCTTCTTCATTTTTAAATCTTCCAGCACTGATGGCTTCATGTTGGGAGCCCCCTGAACCCTCAAGTGTTTAAAACGCCTCCCTCTCTTTCTAGTGTGTTTCAGGAAGATAGATCTTGTAGCCACCATCAGTGACAGCAGTAAGCACTGCAGCTTAAGAATTACATTTCATTTGAGTTTTGTGTTGGTTATAAAAAGGTGGTGATGGCTTTGTCTTACGTTTAGGAGCAGAAGAGACATGGTTTCTGCAGCTAGCTGTAGGATACTCTACCCTGTCCTTTGCCAGGGCATAAGAAGGAGATGCAGTAAAATAAAATTTGTATGTATGTTTATTATGATTTAAACTGCACTAAATAAAGAGATATGAAGTCTATCTATCACTTTTAGAGAAGTGGGGCACAGAATTACACTTAACTTGGCTTTACTGTTCATTCATGCTCTCAAAACAGAAATAATGTTTCATGATGCAAAGGTGTGACTTTCTAGATGCATCTGATATCCAACACACTGAGGAGCTCCATTTTGACTCTTTAAAATGCTTAAGCCTTCCTAGTTGAGATGCAGAATGTTTCTTTATTGCCCCTGCAAATCTCTCTCATCCAAAGTCTCGCTGTGACCCTGTCAAGTCCACTGTGCCACCACCCTGAGGGATAAATACCCCATGGAAAAGGGGCTTTGAGAAGGACCAGTCTCAAACAAAATGAATTCAGCAACTCCAGTTTGTCATTTTGCCCTTCTTTTGGAGAGAAAAAATACCCACCATCAACAAAAAACCCACGCTAGTGATTTCTTTTGACTTAAACTGGGCATTCAAAAAGCTGTTTTTATTAATGAATCATATTAAGCCATCAGTGAAAGGCTCCCTGACTCTGTTTAAATAACAGGCTATGATTCCTCCCTCCCGCACCCCCCTTCCCTTTGGCTCCACTGCTATTAATTGAGGAGTTTCTTTGTTTCTTTTCTAATGAAGCTAACAGAACACATCTGTCAGGTGCTTGTATTCTTCACCCGTCTATAGTATGTAATAGCCCAGCTGGAGGCTATAATGCTACACAATACCCCTGGCCGTTACAGCAACTATTTATTCCTGGGCTTTTCCTCAGATAGGGATTTGAAAAAAGTCTGAAATTTGGGCCTAATTGCTATTTACACAGCGATAGACACCTGTTCTAGCTGAGACACTGGCTCATGAATCCCACACCTGAGACCTTAGGGAAAGCGAAGGGGAAAATTTCAAGCAGCTGCCAGTCCGGTTCAGAAACAGAGAGCTTTTCTACTAGATATGTATGTACAGTACATAAATCCGTGCCTGCGTATTGCCATAGCTAGTGTTTCATGGCCAAATGTTCATTTAAAGGCTTAACATATGCTGGTTGTGCGGACACATGTACACAACCGAGAGGAAAGAGTTTTCTGCCTTTGCTTCTATGTTTTTATTGGACTGTCCCAAATTTGTTGTGCCAGGATTTATTCCTCCAAAGATCTGGGGCTGCGGGTTGCTGCCAGCCACTGAACTTCCACTCTTGCCTCATGTTGTGCAGCACAACTGCTCCATTTTCCCCTTGTTTATGCAAAGGATCCTGCTTGTCCTCCTGTTTTTGTTCAGGGGAGATTTTCTTGCCCATGTGCTCCTCAGGAGCAATAGTCCATGGTGACAGAGGTGGCGGAGACTTTGTTATCATAAAATTGCTAATAGCAAGGAAGCAGTGTAAACTCATACATCAATTGAAGTCAGAAGCCTCTTCAATGCAGTTGATTAAATTGATTAAAATGCAACTAGCTCATAAAACTCCCTCTTTATTAGCTAAGATGCACGTCAAAGACATAGAGAGGAAGAAAAGGTTTCTTTCCTTTTCTCTCCTCTCTCCGTCAGGTCATTCCTCCCCTACTATAAGTTTCTGTCATTCTTCCCCCACTTCCCTCTACTATATGTTTCTGTTTCGTACCAAACAGCCCCATTTGTTAGGTGCAGGACAGAAACAAAATGTTATTGCACTGGCACCTTATCAGATGACAGTGTCCTCTGCTACTGCCAGGGAAAGGAGCTGGGATGTCTGCTTTTTACAGAACTTTTCTCTGCAGTCAGGAGGGCCCTCTGAGATTTTCGGACAAGATCTCTCTTTAGTGGAAAGACCTTTAAATCAGTTGTTTTTTTCCATCCGGCGATGCTCTGTCATCCCAAGCCCACCTTCATAACACTCTCATTTGTGGGGGAGGGGAGACGCGGGAGAAGGGATTGAATAATTAACTGGAAAAATTGGTTCTTATGTCATGCAAAAGACATCTGAGAGCTGCTGAACATCAAATGCAAGAAGGGAAGGTGAGGAATAGGAAGGTTAATGGGTGGATTTAAAAAGAAAAAAGTGAGAAAAGCTCACACAAGTGATGAAATAAGACTACTGAGCCAAGCCGAATATTCTAGAGGCTTTTAAAAACAGGTATATCAGAAACAGAAAGATGAGTCAAGGAACCAGCAGAGCTTTTAAGATGGGATGGGGCACCCAGACTGGTGAGAAATGAAGGGGATACTGCTAATATTAATTGTTTGCTGCAGGGCTCACAAGAGCAGTTCAGTAGCTGAGGACAGAAACAGAAATTCATTTCCCACAGGAGAAAGAAAGAAGTAGTGAGTGATCTCAGGGTCACTCCAGGACAGGTGATAATGAAATTAGAGTTAATGAAGATGAGGAAGACACCAGAGCCAGATGAGCCTCCATCCCAAGATTATGAAGCTGATGCTGATAATAAATGCTCCCTTCACGTGAAGAGGTACCTTAAAGGTAGAGGGAAACCATGGCTGCATCTGATTTAACAGTTCTCGGATAATAGCAGACCTTAACCTTTTCCTTCTAAAGACTGAAGTTTTAGTAGCTGCTGAATACCTAGGAACACACAGACTCACCTTAATAATGCTGTTAATGCACCTTCTCCATTTCTGGAATAGACTCCAGATTAAAGGGAATAGGTTATATGGGATGGGTTATTATATGGGTTATAATCATATATTATATGATTTCCTTGTTATTTGGCCCTGTATGGCACTGCAACAGCTTTCTAATGAAACCAAATCCTTGATCTCCAATAGGAACAAAACTATATATACACATATGTGTAGGTATTTATATTCTTCACTCCAGAAGCTGTACATGCTTGTAAATATAAAACAGAGGAAACGATGAAAGCAAGCAAAAATTGTCTCTTGCAGAGACAATAAAGTAATGAGATAACAGCTCTGATCCACTGCTGGCTTGTGCCAGAGTAGTTTAGGGGGATTCTGCCTCCAGCTGTAGCCTAGCCAGAAGGTAGGGACGTGGTGACTGAGTCTTCACTGTGGTGGCACTGATTTTGATTGCCTGATATTATTTTATATTCAGCTAGGGTGCTTTTACCAGAACTTTTGCACCCTGTTCTTGAAATGAAACGAATGAATTAAAAATAGATGGTAAGAGGATGATGAGGGCTTCTTGGGCTATGAACCCTTTGGAGCCAGGGTCTACCACATTGCATGTTTGCACATGCCTTGTACAATAGAGTTTTGTTGTTTTGGCTGACTCTTAGACATAGCAGTAGAGAAAATGATTAGTGGTGACAGCACGTTTTAGTGAGGCTTGTAGGGTCAGTCCTTCGCATGTGTGAATGTCAGGCCACACAGACCATCTCCTTCATACCAGGAACTGCAAAACATCCTTGTGGCCAAAACGGTAATTTCTTATAGAAAAAATAATTGTTGGGAGAGTATTTGATGTATTTTAAACTGCCTTTTAATCCTATATAGCAGGTGGAAACAAGGAAGAGATTTAGCAGCATGTGAACAGTTAGTTATCAGTGGACTACCAAAAGGCTGAAGCAGCTGAAATGAGCTATCAGAGACAATTCCAGATGTTGTACAATGGCATCCATTTGACCAATTATGTGGAATAATAGTGCAGTCCAGAGGTGATTGAGTTACATTTGAGTTCTCTGGGCAAGAAACTTGCCTGTACATGATATAGATATTACACAGTGGCTTGGCATAGTCCAGCAGTTTATTTTACATCCAGTGTTTAACCTCTTTTGCCCCCAAGGTACAAATGTCAATATTGGATTTTCTCTGGTTGAATGAATGTGTCACAGAGCAGATTAACCACTGGCAGTGAAAAAGGACTTTCACTTGCCAAAACTAAATTTTTCACAAATGGATCAAAATAGTCTGAGATACAGAAATGAAGCAAGACAGGAAATCTTGCCAAATTTAGTGACAATGGTTCATTAAATTGACTTAAGATCCCAGTGTATGTACTTTATCTTGAATGTCCTGATTTCAGCTGGCAGGAAGTATAGGCTTGTGTGTGCCCACGTGTCTGTGTGTGCAAGTACATGTACACTTGGGGATGAGGTGGCAGGGCAATAGCTAATGAGACAGATGAAGTTAAACTTAATGTTCCTCAAAAGCTCACTACTCTCTTTGGTTATCCCTATTTTCACAGCAGAGACTGAATTTTCCCTCTCACTCTCTGAGAAATGTTGCTTTTCCACTACTTAATGTTGTGCTTTGTTAATTGCAGAGCAGTGTGCAAGGCATGAGGGCTGCAGGAGGACCTGGTCCCTGTGAGCCAGGCTGGGTGGAACATTTGCTGCTGGGGGAGCCCTGGCTGCCTCACTATGCTGGGTACAGCTGGTCACACTCCTGGATGTCTGAATGCCTGAAAAAATATGTCTTTCTACCAGCTCCCTGAATCTGAATGGCATCTGTTATTCCTCCATAAGGAATCTCTCTTTGTTTACATGATAACATAGACTGTGTGGTGCAGTTTGACACAATGGAAAGAAGTGATGCCATCCAGAGGGACAGGCTTGAGAGGTGGGCCTGTGTGAACTTCATGGTGAATCTCAAAAAGCCCAAGAGCAAGGTCCTGCACCTGGACTGGGGCAATGCCAAGCACAAATACAGGCTGGGGTATGAATGGATTGAGAGAAGCCCTCTGGAGAGGGACTTGGGGGTGTTGGTGGATGAAAAGCTGGACATGACCTGGCAATGAGCTCTTGCAGCCCAGAAAGCCAACTGTATCCTGTGTGGCCAGCAGGTCAGGGGGGTGGATTCTTTCCCTTTAGTCCGCTCTTGTGAGACTCCACACTAGAGTACAGTGCACAGCTCTGTGGGCCGCAACATAAGAAGGACATGGACCTGCTGGAGTCAGTCCAGAGGAAGACCACAGAAAGGATCATAGGGCTGGAGCACCTCCTACAAAGAGAGAGTTGGGGCTGTTCTGCCTGGAGAAGAGAAGGCTCTCGGAAGATCTTAGAGCACATTCCAGTACCTAAATGAAGCCCGCAGGAGGACTTGGAGAGGGACTTTTCAAGGGCATGTAGTGACAGGACAAGGGGGAATGGCTTTAAACTGCAAGAGGGTGGGTTTATATCAGGTATTAGGAAGAAATTCTTTACTGTGAGGGTGGTGAGGCACTGGAACAGGTTGCCCAGAGAAGTAGTGCATGTCCCATCCCTGGAAGTGTTCTAGGCTAGGTTGGATGGGGCTTTGAACAACCTGATCTAACGTAAGGTGTCCCTGCCCATGGCAGAGGGGTTGGAACTAGACGATATTTAAGGTCCCTTCCAACCCAAATCATTATAGGATTCTATGACAGGTTAAGTTAGCTCACCTTGGATTCAATTCCTGCTGGAAAACTTACTTGCCCCTGTTATTTATTATTCTTTCATTTTTTCTGCTCTCTGCAAAGCTCAACAGCAATAACTTTAAATGTTTTCCCAGTTCACTGATTTATTTTTTTTCCCTTGGTATAATTTCAGAGGTCTTTATCCGCTTTCCACTTCTGTGATTTTTAAGTTTTACATGTTGATTGCCCTGTTAATTATCATAAAAAAGGGTAGGGGAGGAAAGAAAGGAAAGAAAAATAGGATACACATGCTTCTGTTATTAATATATAATGGATACGGTATCATTATCCCAATTGTTCACTACCAAATACTAGCATTCCCAACAGTGAATTGCAAGGTAATATGTGATTGAAGTGTAGTGAATGTAAGACTCAAAGCACAAGTCTGTATTCTGCCTTCTTTGACTTTACATGACTCTGTTGGCTGGGAGATAATTGCAAACATGGGCATCTAGTAGGCAATGGAAAAGGATAAACCGAAGAGCTGTGTGTCTGATTTGTCTGGGCTGCTGGAGAACACACGTAAGGTCAGAAGTGGTGTTGCTGGATGTTAAAAAACATTGAGAATTGCTAAATATTTTAAAATTAGCAGTTCACTATAATTCAAACTGTAGAGTTTTTAAAGCTGGCTAAGCCTTTCTTATCTTTGAAAAGTGGGGAAGCTCCAGTAAAGTGGGAGAATGTCAGTAGTAAAAGAGACTGCTTACTCTATTCAGAAGATTGAAATTACCTTTAACTTGAAGAAGATTTTGGGCCAATAACATCAGGGTCGTTAATGGCATCAATACAAGTAAAATGAGTATCAATCAAAAGTATGTAATGGCTAATTTTTATGGTTTCTTTTAAAAAAACTTGGTACTTTTCAGTGGTGAGATTTCAAGTGTGATGGCTAAAAGTACCTGTAGTGTCATGCTGGGCAACTATAAAATGCTTAACTTCATGCTGGATTCAATTTGTTTGGCTCAAGACTGTTCCATAGAGGCCCGTGGTGGTCCATCTAGACCAGTGGATCAGGGCATGTGGAACTTGCACCAAATCATGCTTCTCAGCCACACCATGTCTTGAGTGAAATTGTCTTAACCGAAAAACATGCACTAATATAAAATTAGTAGGGCACAAGTAAAGTGGATTAAGTTTTTCTATTTTAAATAACCTGAAAGCAACTGTATCACTAAGTTAGGTAGCTGTTGGTATGAAATCGTGTATACATAAGAGATTGCAATGACATTTTTATTACAGTAACAGAAGAGAGTCAAACAGCCTGACAGATCCAATAATTTCATGGAGAATCAGTATCTAGTTGTTCCTAAAAGGATCTAGTGAGGCCATCCCTGCCACTGAAGGCACAGAAGGTAGTTAACAACAGCATTGTGATCCTGGTGGTCTGGAGCTAGGTCAAAAGCTGTGAGCAGCCCAGCACCCTTCCTCTGGGTACTGAGAAGTACAGAGGGAAAGGTTGGAGCAATGCCCTTTCCATTTAGGTTGTTTTTTTTCCTATTGTGTTTATATCTCAGTTCCGTGTCTATGTCAGGCTGACAGCAAGCAGATAGCTGTGTTACTAACAGATTGTCTGGATAGTATCTGTTCCTCAGGAGTGATGATTTACAAGGTTTTACCAAAGTCCTGAGTATAGCATAAGCAGGAAATACCACCCTGAAAGGTATAAGTGGTGTATTTATTAGGGAATGCAAATAAAATTGTAAATATAAAGGAGAGGACGAGACGGCCAATAGTTAGGAGCTGCTCCAGGAGCAGGTAGGTGAGGAAAGGGAAATCATCTCACATGAGGCAAGAGGAAACTCAGAGCAAGAAACTCTGGTATAAGTCAAGAAGCCCAACCCCAGAAAAGCAGCCAAGCTGACTGCTTCCATTGGACTTGTCTAGTCCAACGAGTTGGTGCATATTGCAGGATGCAGCAGTTCTCTGGTCCCCATGCCTCAGGGAAAAACCTGAACAAAGGGTACTGTAGACCCCATGCAGACCTAAGCACCTAATTTCCTCCTCAGAGGGGTGCAGGAGATGGTGCTGGGGAGAGGATCCTTCTTGGAGGGGGGTGAGTACCCTGCTTCAACGTGAAATGAGATCCAGTCCTCTCTGGTGTTGCCTAAATGAGCTGAAGTTTGACCTTGAGATATACTATGACATTTAGTACTTGTGTGGCTGCTTGCAGGTTTGCAGTTGAATGTTTGACCCTGACTGAAGAGTATGTGAGGAAGTTTTTCTCCCTCCAGTTTCTGTCTGTCACATTTTTGTGCAATAAACATGTCTGGTGTGGTCTGTTGCCAAAAACTGAGATATGGTTTGGAGGGAGGAATTAGTACAAAAGGCAGCTCTAGTGCCTGTCACCCGGCATAAACTGTACAGGTCTCAAAAGCAGGGATGTGTTCCATGCCAGTCTACCTGCCATGACAAAATAGAGCCAGGGAGCTGCTCATTGCAGACATCTCTGACCTCCTGCATGGCTTCTTCAGAACATGTGTGCAAAGGGTCTGGTCCAGATCTTACAAGATCTGAGCACTGTTCCTCAGATAAGCTGCAATATTCAGAGATTTTCTCTGCTTGGTCTGCAAGGATAACCCTTCCCTCTCCTGGTACCATCAGCTCTGCTTTTCTTTCAGCACTCAACTTGCATGCAAAAAAATTTAATTGATAACTTCAGAAGTCAACATCAATGATTGGAGTCAGAGCAATAAAAGTGAAGTGCATGGCTGCTGCCAGGCTTCTTTTTTGCTCCTTGGTGTTCTGGCTCCAGCATTCAAGCAGTAGATTTAAATATAAAACAGATCATTAACGGCTGGCTCAACATCTGCTAATATTATTTTCCTTGCATTGTCTGTGTGTCTTTGTTTATCTCAGTGTGCTACTTTGTTTTTCTCCTTTTATAATAAGGATCATTCCTTTATTTTAAAGCGTCACATCAATTTTCAATTGCTTGGGCTCTTGGAGCCTCCCACGCTTTGCCCACATGCTTGCACCGCACGAAGAGGTGGAGAAACAAAGCGAATGTGAAGCGTGGGATGATTGTTGCTTCAAAAAACAGTAATTAAGAATCTGTTAGAAAAATAACAACTGAGTTTAATAAGAGCTTAACTTAGCTGCGTGAGCTGGACAGAGAGAGACTCCTGGGCTGTTTCATAGAAACCAAGCGGCTCGACTCTTTGGTAGTCTTTCAAGCGACATTGAAGTGGATCCATGAAACTCCAGTAAGAGGTGTTGCCCTTGTTTCTGTTGGAGAGATGACTTGCCTTTTTCTTCAAAAGGAAATTATAACAACCAGCATTTTGATGAAAAGTCAAATACAAAAAGTGAAAACTTTGATATAAAAATCTACCCTTATACTGAGATAGCTGATTTATATCAACAAAATCCTGGCTAATTCTCAGTTTAGTCTCTTGTTATTATACATATCCCTCTACCTCCATACCATGGTGCAGAGGATGCAATATGCAAAATCACTAACTGTTCACATATTCATAGAGTACTTAAGCTAGGTAAATTGAGGATGAAGTGTACTTCTTTGTTGTGAAATTAATCTGTCTTTCTTTTTCCCCCACTCTCCCAACTTCCTGCCCTTAAAGTTCATCCCATTTATCCTGATGAAAAAGAACTAAAGAGAGAAATTAGATCTGTAAATACCTACTGAACATAACTTTCTGGGAAGCAGATGAACTTAATGTGATATTGTATGACTAGAGCTGTCTTCTGCTTAGAGCTGTTTAAGAGGATCTCACTCCTTACTTGCCAGAGAAAGCAAAGAGTGCCTTTCAAGTGGTCTTTTCTTTTATCTTCTCACAGGCAGAAGTAAAAAGCCCCTTTCCTCTTCCTAGACCTCAATAGGTGTTCTATTACCTCAAGAGGTCTTTCACTGCCTAAGAGCGTTTCTGGTTATCCAGAGCAGTCCTCATCCCTGAAAGAATAGGGAATCTCCACCACTTTTAAGACCCTTTTATTTCAGAAAATCCAGGTTCAGTACTTTATTGCTGGTCCTGGGTCAGGAAGCACTGCATCTCCCTTTGTGCCCCTCACCTGGGCATAGGACAGCAGTCTTGAGCTGCTGGCATGCTTACTCCCCCTTATCTTGGAGACAAATGCCAGAAGATGACTGTAAAGCATGGTCAAATTCCCTTTCTGTGCCCTTTGTTTCTTCAAAGGTCTCCTGTGCCTGTTTTTTTCTGTGATGCTTGCTGGGATTTTGCTGGCACTGGTAGCAATTGCAGTACATCTGCCCCAGGAGAAGTCTTCCACCAGTGTAATGAAGGCACAGACTGTTAAGTGTCACCCAGAGAGCTCTGAACAGTCCTTCTCTATGGCAACGTGTTGCCATTGTTTTGTAGGGGCCTTAAATTTGTGAGAGACGACAGTAGTACTGTCATGGTGACAGTACAGGGTGACTCCATAAGTAAGAAATGAAGCTGCTCTGCCTCAGTATGACCAGTTCCTTTCTGCTACTTCTGTCATGCTGAAATTTTGAGAATGTCACATTTCCAAAAGGTTTGATCAATAAAATGTTGCCCCAAGTTTTATGACAGCTGGTAGCCAGTTTAAGCCAGAGAGAAGTGCAAGTTATATTATCCAGTGTCTCAGGATGGTTGGACTGGAGGAGAAATGGACTACTTGCAAAATCCATCCCTGGAGTGGCAAAATTTGGAACCATTTCTTGTGCTCACCCACCCTTTGGTTTAAGGAGGTATTGCAAGACCTTCCTTGCTGGTAACTTAAATATTACCTCATCACAGTGAAATGTTAGAACAGATAGTAGTTACAGTAGTTCAGTAGTGGTAACTCAGTAGCCTGAACACTTCCTTTGGGTATCTCACACAAAACAGTTCAAAAGCTGAGGCACGTCATTCCCAGTATGAAGCAGTAATTTGAAATAGTGCAGATCCAGATGCTGACTTCCCACTGAATTCATTGTAAATCACATCCATTTGTACTGTCTAAGTTTGGGCAAACAGCTCTCACCAGAGGAAACAAGTTATGCTCAATTCTGCGTAAAGAAACCCACACACCAAGCTTATTTCACGAGGCAAAAGTCCACTCCTAAACACGAGTGGGGAGATCAGACTGTTGAATTTCCTACATGGAGACCAGAAAAGGCTATGTTTCACTGCTGTGGAAACACAGAATATCTTCGCTACAGTCCTTCAACCATCATCCATTGATGTTTCGTGGTTTGCATTCATACAGAAAGGGTTTGGGTCAGGGTCGCTGTTTTTCCACAAGCAACTTACCAAAGTGCCTGGCATGCATTTGGACAGTGCGTGGAAGTGTAGGATAAGGTTCATTTCATCATGAAGGGAGTATTGGAGGAGGATCATCAAAATCAGGTGGATCTCAAGCTGTTGGAGCCCATCACTGACATGAGCAGACTCCATGAAACAGCCTCAGAAGCTGCTCCAGGCCCTTCTGCTCCAGGCCCAGCTGCTGCTTCCCAGTATAAAAAAACCAAGTACATGACACCATTTTGCTTCTGTGCTTCTTCAGTGCTTCTCTCATGTTTTAAATAAACTTTTGACTTCAGTCCAAATACAGTTAACTAGGAGGAAAAAGAAAACTTGAACTGCCTTGCAAACACATGAAATAGATGAGAAGTAAGTGCAGTCTGCACAATAGCATATGGTAAATGAGTTTGTATAAAGTATAACTTTTCAATCTTTTATTAAATTAACAGGATTGTGTTTTAGTATACAGTTTTTTAAGAGACTAATAGTAATTTAGCTGTGATGAGAAATAGATCACCCCCACCAAATTTGTTCTGGCTTATTGCAGTCCAACTTCCCATGCTTCACTTGTTGATAATGTTTCAGCAATCAATCTGGATTACTACCTGAATTTTTGAAAAAGGAATCTGCTTCCAAAACATGTGAAAGGCTTCAGCATGCAAATAATTCTGAGCTCTTGCACAAAGAGTTTCAAAAGCCCTAATTCTTCCACTGCTTTGAACTGAGGTTGTATGTACCAGACTGTCTGTCAGGCTCTTATGGCTTTTCATGAAGGCACCCTTTGTCATTGTAGAAAAGGATATTAGAGAAAATTATTCATGTATGAGAAGAAAATTATTTTAGCTACCAGCCATGTAGATGGAGAAGGTTAAGTCTAAAACCCCACAGAAGTGTCCTGCCTGTATATCTACAGACAATCTTACAGGGAAGCAAACAGTTGCTCTGAGCTCTGGCTGTTCTCATACACACTTTTTCTCATCTGGGCATATTCTCTGAGGTTTGGCATCACAGTGCTGTACCCACATGTTTCCTGACTGCCTTGGAGTGTGGTCAGATGAAGCTTGAGTTGCTTGCAAAACACTTGCAGAGATAGCTTTTTGATGTGTTCCTGAGCCAGATGTAGCACTTTCCAGCATAAGGAATGAGGAATAACAAGTTTTAGGATATCTGGTGCTGTATATGTCACCCCAGATTGAATACTGATTCCTATCCAAAATTATAATCTCACTCTGTGGGCTGCACTTATTTAGGGTCTGTAGCTCCAATGCTTGAGTGTTTTTGTCACAGCTTGTGTTTGCCTATTCAAAATAGAGGGTGCCTTGCATGGATATGCATGAAAACAGTTGATTTGCAGGTGGAAATTAACTACTATTAATAGCTGGAAATAATGAGACAAATGAAGAATCACAGAGAAACTGATATTCTTGTGTTAAAGGTCTTGTAAATAAAACAAAGGAAAGAAGTAGCAGCATATGTAACATGGATGTTTATTGTCCTCAAGTTATGGAGTGTTTTCTTGACTGAGAAACATATCCGCCAAATGTCTCATGAAGAGCTTTGTTGTGGCGTAAGTTAAGGTCAAGGAAAATTGGTATTGTTATAGGCAATGTCATGGACTGTGTCTGCAGAGTGACTGGACTGTGTGTTCTACATTTAAGTACACATGTCAACGCCCACAAGTTAATGCAAACTAGGGAAGAAGCAAGATAAAAAAAAAAAGCTGTGAAAACTTTTGGAAAAGAAGCTGAGCAGGGTAAATAGCAGGAAGAAGCTGTACGTGATATCTATGGGACTTGTGGGCACTCAGCGGCTCCAAAAAAACATACCACTGATGGTGGTTCTTAATATATTGACTTAGCTGCTGAGCTGCAGGAAGAAAAACAGAAGTTCTGGGGGGGGCTCTGACAGTCTGTGATTGTTTGTCCTCCCTGAATGTGTGGTAGGAGACATCTAGGCACATGCTCATCATACTGTAGGAGAGCTTGGAGGGATAAGCAGAAGCACACAAAGGTTGCTAAAACCTCCAATGTAATTTTTCTGTTCTCAAACAATTGGACATCAGTTCATTTACTTTCAGCAGGACATGGTGTAGGATGGTGTGAACCTGGCATGAAAAACACACGAAGCCAGTCAGAAAAAGTTAGTCTTGCCATCTTGGATATTCCTGTCAAGACATGATCATCCTGATACAGAAATGTCACTGCACACTCTGTTGGGATAGGTACCCAGGAAAATCCTTGAAATGGATCAGAATAGTATCTTGTCCTAGAAGTGCTGTGTCATGTGAGCACTGATACCTCTCATCTTGCTGATTAAGTGTGCAAGAACAAAGGGTACCCCACCACCCCTCCCAAACTCACCAGCTGCTACTTGGAAGAGGCTTTTTTTCCCCCATAATTGGTATTAGATGATGATGATGCCACAGGCTTTGAAATATTGGAAGCCAGCACTGATCACGCTTACAGATAGCTGAACAATGCAGTGCAATGTAAACTAGGCAAACAAATCCATCTGGGTTGCCAGAGAAGGCAGAGAAAAGCTCTAATCTTCTAGAAGCAGCTGTTGGCCAAGCTGACATTGAAAGGCATTATTTTTAAAATGAAAGCTTCTGTGCGGGTGATGAAAGCTGCCGCATTTCTTGCTTTGGACTGGAAGCACTTGTCAGTAGCCCAGACAGAGATCAAAATTATTGAACGCTGCAGAGCAAGTGTGATACAAGCAGGACCCTCTTCATTGGATCCCCACGCTGGGACACGGTGGGTTTTTCCGGGGATATCTGCTTACTGGGGCAGGGTGGAAGCAGCACTGAGCCAGGGCAGGACAGCTGATATTGTACCTGAGCCAGCTAAGAGCCAGGATATGGTGTGCATCCTGCCTCAGATATGACCAGACTGAATAAGGCAGGTTTCCCAGTCTGGTTCCTTTTGGAGCAAAAACATGGGGAAGTTATTGGCCAGACTTATTAGCCCACACCAAATCCTAAGGTGGACCTTATCAGGATGGCTAGGTGAGCAAAACTTTCCTTGGGTAGCTACAGCCTGTTGCAGAAACCAAGTAATGTCAGGATTCTGGAGGTGTTGTCCGTGTAAACCAAGCTACATCTGTCAAAGGAGCTTTATTTCAGGACAAGTGAGCCAAACATAGGGTGTTTGCCAATATAATATAAAGGCAGAGAAAAAAGCCCCCAAAGCCTAAAATTACATGGTCGTGGTGGCAAGTGTCTTTAGAGAACTAACCTTAGTGTTGAAAACTTCAGTTAAAAACTTCAGTAAAAAAATAGAAAAACAATAGAATAATTTCATTTATGAGGACAGCATTTTTAGCATCAATAAACTGTGGGTTTTCATCCAGGGTGAGATAATACAGTTCAAATGTGGAAGAGCAAAGGAGAAGAGATCTCCTATGCATACAGTGATCTCAGGAGCTTGGTAGTAGCTTACCAATGGCAGCAGCAGCGGGTAAAATGGTTGTAATTTGTATTGGTTTTAACAATCTGTGATGCCTGAGGGATGCTACAAAGATGTGTATTTTTCTTTTGTGCACTGTGACTGACAGAAAAATAAAAGCCACCCCTACCAGGATAAGTAGCATTATTATCCATGCTGCAGGCAGGGACACTGGAGCACAGAGTGGTTTGCTCACAGCTGTGGAGTCATGACAGGGCTGTCAGACATTAGCTGAGGCAGGACCAGGGCCCAGGCCTCCTTCACAGAGAAGAGACAGGTGTTGGAGGGTGCTGCGTTGGGGTCTGTGGTGAGCAGTCAGCATTCCCCTGGTACATGGCAACCAACAAAGTAGTAATCATGACTTAAGGCTTCTAGGCTTGAAGGCTGGAAGGAGGAGAATAATATCCAGGGTTAGTGCTAAGCCCTGTCTTTGAAAGCAAGCTGTCCTTTGGGCATTGGTGTTGGTGGTTTGTCTGGCAGAGCAAATATGGGAGTGGAGGAGCAAGCAAAATGTTTCATTATCCTCATTGCAAGAGAGCTGAAAGAACCTGACAGGGAGACTTGTTTAGTTGCAAAGCTATATAGACCATATTGTCTAAATACATTTTGTTTTCCTGTTAAACTCCATTTATAAGACTGACAAGAAGACTAATAAAATCTACCAAGAACAAGGATGGTAATTTAGCACTCAGAGTGAGAGAGAGGAGCTGTGTCTGAGGAATGCCTACACTGCTCTCATGTCTTCAAGCCATGCCTGAAGCACAGATATTTCTTCTGATGAGCTATGATTCTGCACAGAAAGGGTTTTTTTCTATCACTTTTTTCTCCTGGACAACATCTACTATCTGTGTTCTGAGGCTTTTCATACAAAGTTTTTGCTAGGTAGCTTTACAGAGAGAGGTTAAACCACCCCAGATTCTACTTTCTAAAGAGGTGTCTCCTCAATTTGCACAGTTTTGGGGTGACTTCCATCACAACTATTTAAATATGAGATGTCTTGTTTTTAAAACTGTGTCCACCATCAGACATACACAGGTCTACTCTGTCATTCATCTTGGTAGTGGCCAGTCAATGCGCTGCACCTTCAGATACAATCTAAGTATAGGCTCAAAGCTTTGACACAACCAAACTTTTAACAGCTTTTTTCTTTCCTATTTGCTTTGGTGTCCTAATTCTTTCAACACAATTTTTGAAGAAGAAAAAGGGTGCATTTTTAATGAACATTTTAGAAACTAGATCAATACTCTTATTTAAACATAACAATGTGGATAGTGAAAAACAAGGGGGAAAACCACCAAAGAAATGAAAACACAAAATCAAAATACCGTTTTGTTGAATGTCTCTCTGTCCAGACTTGAGATTTATGCACTTACATTTTGGTATCCTGAATTTTGTCTGTGATCAGCCTTTGTCTTAATAGTTCCTGCCCAGTGCTGCTATGTGAGGTGAGCTTGCATGTGGTTAAGCAGCTGCTGTACTCCGACCAGAGGTGGAAGCATTTCCATGATGGTCTGAAAAGAACTAGTGTACGGCATTTGTACAGCTCTTTGGGGATCTTTCTGGATGAAAGGCGCTATTATACGGGTAAGATCATTATCATTATCATGAAAAACCTTCTCAAGGAAGCAATTCCACCTTCTGCTTCTGACACCTCATTTCTCTGTTGTCTCAGGAGCCTCTTTTGTATCTCCTAGGAGTGTCAGTTCACATCTTAATCTCTTTGTATGTAATCTCATTACAGATAATCCCATTTGCTAGAGATGTCAGTACTTCTCCACCATGTGAGGAAGGATTTTACTCTGCTCATTTTGTAACTGAACCCAGCTACATTTAGTATACAAAACAGACGTTGTAGCTGGAATCTCTGTTAGGTTAGGTTTGCTTTGGGTGGGGAAATTCAAGGGACAAAGAAAGAAAGAAAGGAGGAGAGGAAAGGAAGGAGGAAGGATGGAAAGAAGGAAAGAAATTTGGGAAGGAGGGAGGGAAGGAAGGAAGGAAGGAAAGAAGGGAGGAAGGAAAGAAGGGAGGAAGGGAGGATGGAAGGAAGGGACTCCTTTCTGCTAATAATATCTTATTATTTTTTTCTTCATCTCGTTGTTTACATGAGAGAGGAATTTCCCCTTAAAACAAAATCCAAGTTTATAAAAAATTATCATAATAAAAGAAGTTTGGAAATGACTTTCACAGCCATCCGTCTTCAGTTGGGTCTGCCTGGTAGATGCAGATGCACTGCGAGCTTTCCTCACTTTGATTTCTTGCCTTTTAGTAACTCTTGTCAATTAAGGAGGATATAGTCTACTCTCAATTCATTAAGTGTGCCACAATTGTCAGTTACTGACAGGCTCAGGCGAGGCCAGGACTAAGTAAACATGGAGGATAAATCATACAAAAAGAGCACAGTTTGGAGAAAAAATTACGCCTCCTTTACATAACATGCTTATCCTTAAAATCTTGAGTAAGCTACTATCGTTGATAAAATTCCATACCCTCATATTCTTAAAGGGAAGAGTGGGAAAAAAAAGCAGTCACTCTCCTTTGACGGTTTGAAAAAAGAAAAGATGTTTGTACCACTCACTGACTGGCTAATGAATAATCAGATTTCACAGCTTGAGTGCTGGGGTGGTAATTTGGTTGCACGCCATGCTCCAAATCCATGGAATAGTGCTTCATTAATGTGAAGACCTGTATAATCAAACAATTAGCAGTCTCTCTGCTGCTAAAGCAGCTTTTCATCAGCATATATACTTCGTTGTAAGATGAGTCTCAAATTACTGGATGTGACAGCAACTAGTCTTTTACTAAATCACAGCAGTAGTAAAGTAGGGTGGACAGAACATTTATTTTTTAATCCATTTCTACATCTGCAAGACATTCATTCTATCCATGCCATATGCCATATATAACTGTCATTGGGAAGGTGATGACATTATAGGTGAACTGAAATTTCATTTAAATTAGTAAATCACAGATTAGATTTCTTTTTAAAACTGAATGTTCAAGTGCTGTAAACTACAAGTGATATGTTGCTGGTTCCTGCTTCATTTATCTTCCAGGAAGGAAATGAGACTTCTACCCACACTCCAGTACCCAAATGTCACCCTTGTCTCTTCACTGTATAGGGTTTAACTGCAAGGGCACAAGAAAGCATCACAAGTTTCAATTCTTTCTGTACTTTGACATCGGATGCTCCTGAGGTTCAAGGGAAACTTCCCTCTGCTCTCCAGTTTATTTGTCAACATCACAGCTAGGGGAGAGGAGGTGGAAAAAGTGAAGATGAGTCCAGACTGCAGCATTAATCTTCACATATGAGTTTGAGTCTCCTACTTATTTTGAGCTCAGAAAGCCCTCGTGCATAGTCTCTTATGCCTCTCATCTCCGTTTGGGATGTAGTTGGCACCTTCCAAGGGCCAGAAGCATTGATATGGGCCTGAGCAACTGCTCGTGCACCTGCTGCCACCAGGCTGGTGGGCAACGGAGCTGTTTTTTGAAAGGATGGGACAATACATAGGATCAGAGTAAGCTAGCAAGGTATACAGAAGGATAAAGTGGTTTGTGTATGGATGGTTTTGTAGAACATTCTTTTCTTTAATTACAGACACTTTCCCTCATTAGTAAATAAGGCTTAGTATTATTTATTTATGTACATGCTACATGGCTTTTCTGTTTCCTTTCATACTGCCTCAATTTTTCCAAAAATGAACTGAAATGCCAGTGGGTTTGTTTTGCTCTTTAGCCCAGCAGGCGCTAGCTGCTGAGTATACAGGAAGCATCTATAGAGTGTTTATGATGTTGACAAAGATATTGCACCAGAACCTTAGCTTGTGTGAGACAGTGCAATGAAGTTCATTTGTGTCAGCTGAGACCTTGATCCATTACATTTATAATCTAATTTAATGATATTTGATCTATGGTGAAACAGTGATGGACTATTTTCATGGCTGCAGTGTTTTATTTGGTTTTCTTTTCTTTCCTTTTTGACAACACCCCCCAAACAAACAAACAACAAAAAACCCCCCACCAAACCATCAAACCAAAAAAACCCCAAAACATGTTACAGGTGTTGTGCCTGTTTCAGGACCCAAATGTCTGAAGTGAAACTCACTGATAGCTAAAAGGCTTAGTATCTCAAAGTACCTGTTAGTCTGCCCTACCTGAATAGGTGTTTTCTAAATATCAGATATAGTCATAAAGATTAGTTCAGGTTCACTCTAGAGAAGGTTTTCTCCAAGAACAATCTTAAAACCTGAGCAGATGAAAGGAGAGATCCCCTGCTCTCAATATCTGTGTCAGTCTAATACCAATTTGAGAATAGTGTGCTGCAGAGGTCATCCTGTTTGTTTTATCACAAACAGAGAGACAGAAAGTGGAAAAGGTCAAAATATCCCTCAAGCTGACTACCTGGTTTTCAGCAAGAGCTGTGAGGTACTAATACTTAATCGCCTTTAATACAGCTGACCTCCACCAGCATTTTCACCCAAGCTGTGATCTCCTTTTGACTTCCAAGACTCTGAAATCACTGAATTCAGAAAATCTGTCACACTTCAGTGGTTATTTGTTGATCCGGGAACTGCCCTCGCTGTCAGGAGCACAAGGAAACAGAGGACAGGACCCAGTACAGGATTCAGCCCTGCTCCTTGTCTGTATGTGCTGTCACTGACTCATGAGGGGCACTCTTGGGTCAAAATGAGTATAGTTTCAACAAAAATGAAATCTAAAACTAAACAAGTAGGTAGTATTTTTCTTTTCATTTTTTAATAATATGATTTATCTTAATGTCTCTCTCCACTGCATACCAAACATCTCTCTGGTACAGGTCATGCCTCTGCTATTGTATAAGTAAGACATCTGTAAAGAACTGCACAAATAAAAATATGCACTTCAGGTGATGAAGTTGGCTGGTTAGAAAGTTTTAACATCTGGATTAAAAAAAAATAAAATATTCCAACATGGAGTTTTGAAATCTTGAGGATTTTTAATCTTTTAATGGTATAACTCATGAGGTCACGTGCAGTTCTTTCTTCATTGTCCCAGGCAGAGGAAACAGAGTCCATTACTAATCACTAAATATGCTCATTAATTTTCCTAGGCATTCATCTTGCTTATAACAATATAGATGTGTATGCTGAAATTTATTTATCCATTCATAAAGCTGGTGTTGCTTTGTGAAATGATGTTGCGACACATTTCATCCAGAAATAGTTCTTTGTCCAATCATTCCCTAAAAAACAATTAGGAATAGTTTTCCATTGAATCAGTTTGCGAATGTCCCTGATTATTTCTATTACAGAAATAATCCAGAAAGGGCTCTATTCCACCTGAGAAGAGAGCCCCCGTTCTAGGGCAGGCTCTTTCCAGCCTCACAAACAAAGGGGAGGTGGTGGGTTGTCTCCTACGCACTTCTACCTCGCATTGCGGAGCCCACCCTTTGCCCCTTGTTCAGAGGCACTGTCCTGCAGGGCATGGCAGTCCATCATTAATGCTGTTCACAAGCGGTCACAGAAGCCCCACTTTGAGCAACTGGTGCTGCCTAAATTTTCTGGGCTCTTCTACAGCAGAGCCATGAGAGCTGTGACCACCTGTTGACAGGCTACAGTGACATAGGCTCTGGCAGGGGTAGGATTTATCCACAGAAGGACAGAGTGTGAAAGAGGCTCAGCAAATTCATAAGGAGGAGTAAGCTTTAACAAATGCCCTGGAGGAACTAGGCGTAAAGTCTCCACACAGGGGTCATACACCTACATCTCACCAGTGCTTTTATAATCTTACCCTTAAGCCACTTACTTGATCTCAGGTTCACCCTCCTCCCTGCAAACCCCTGTAAGAGAAAAAAAAAAAAAGGAAAAAAACAAAGGCAGAAATGCAATAAAAGCAGGGAGGCAAAGACTGTGCTATCTCCTTGCTTGTGGAAGTAGTGGGTGTCCCAAAGTACCAGGGGATGCAAACCCCTGCCAGGATATCCCAACTGCAAAACAAAAGTAGAACCAGCACCTTGCACCTACTGCAGTGGTTTCTGTTTCAGAATGCTGTTCCTTGACACAGCAACACACACTGCAAGTGTGACACTCTTTGTAGACACAGGCAGCACACATGAATTTATAATACATGCATGCCCTTACAATTTTTATCCACATATTTTTACCATGAATTGTATTTTTTTTGTCTATGCATTCCTTGGCTGTAAAAACTCTTTTCCTTGCATGACAACCCTGCCTCTGCCATACCTCAGTGCTGCAGACGCTTCTGTGTGGTTTCAAGTACAAGTGTCTCTGCCAGCATAACCCTAGGAATAAGAAAAACAAACTCCAATAAGAGTAGAAGACAAATAATATGAAATAACAAAAATGTAAGTGCTGCAGGAATAGTGCCAGAAGAGATGGAAATATTCATATAGTGCTACAAAAGATATAGTTACATGAAACTTGAACTGTAAATAAATAAATGGATATATGTAAAAAAAGATATCATTGTCTATTCCAGATTGATCACAACAAATACAGCAGCACAAAAAAAAAAGTAGTCCAATACTCATATTAAATAAGTTTCATTCATTATTGATTTCTAAATAATAATAATAATAATAATAATAATAATAATAATAATAATAATAATGTTATTTTCAGGGCTAATTATTTAAACTCTGTCAATTCAAAATAAATTCTAAAACTTCACCTTTTCATAGAGGTATTAATTTTTACCTTATTCTTTGAAAAACAGTTTCATTTTCCTTTTTCTGTTTCATAAAACTTGTTCTTTAACAAATCACTGCCATGAGCTAACCCAGATCTGAATCCAGAAAATACTCTCAACATTATCCTTCTCTGTTCACATATATTTGAAGTAAATTACATCAAATTGTATTTGAAATACCAAACTGGCATTAATGGAAGCTTCTTTTGCTCCAGGCACCATTTTAAAATAGATGAGCATAAAAATGCAGCCTGCATCATTAAGTTTATATGAAACTAGTGAGAATAAAAATCACCATGTAAGTTCTAATAAGATGTGTTTTTCATTCCAGTTTAATAACCCAAGACTATATTCATCTTCCAGTATAATAAATACACTGAAAGGAATTCATTCTTTTGTGGTTTTTAACATGTTGAGGGTTTCAGAAGATGGAGTTTTCTGGGAAGCTGGGTGAAGAAAATTCTTTAATATGGCAGTGCAGAGTATTATTATCATAAATAATTAATGTGCAACAGCAGAAGAAAGCCTAGCTTCATTAATAATTCTTATTTTTAGTTGGCATAAGCTAGAGGTGCTGTATCTTCTTTCATCCGATCTATGTCAATTTCCTCGATTTAAATTTACTAGATGTTTAAATTTTAAAGGTATGCAACATTTTGCAATAGATTTTTATTTTTGACTTTGCATTAGTATGCTACTGCTAATTCTTACCCATCGAGATATTTTTAGTAACAAGTGAAAAAAGAATAAAAACCCCAACCCAATAGCAGCCAGGAAAGGTAGAGTGGGCATCAGTGTCAGCTCCTTTCATCTTTCATTTCCCTTTGGGACCAGTTAAGATGCTTCTTTGATTAGAACCTCAGGAAATATTAAAAAGCTCTTCTGTGAATTTAAACTCATCAAACTTGTCTCTGTTTATTTTTTTGAATACTGAGATAATTCACCTCCCGCATTTCAAGAACATGGGTTCCTTCCAACCCAACTGTGCTCCTCTGATCAGCAAAGTCACTTGTCAACATCGCTGAATCTCTCTCCTAGCAAATGTTAGTGCTTCATTAATGCAGTGCTGGAGTCGGAGCTGCTCTAAATGTTCCTTATTAGCACAAATGAGGAAGTGAGATGACACTATAGATGGTACCGAGCTAGCATGCCATGAGGTGAGTGCAGGTAGTGCTGGATTAAAACAAAGGAGAACTCTGTGACACCTGAAGAAAAAAAATATAAAGTGGGGGGAAACCATTTTCTCTTGTTGCAAAATATTTGTGGGAAAGTGACTACAACTCTCATCATGACTTCGGAAAAACCAATACCATGGAGATATAACATTAACCTGCATTATGCCTTTTAAAAAGAATTGCAAATATTCTTGTTAATCAGTGCAAAGGTTAGAGCTCATTGAAAAGAGATTTTTTTTTCCTCTCAAGCATTTCTAAAGAGAATGTTTGGAGTTTCTTTCTTCCAAACTATACTGAGCTGGCTGTGAAAAAATCCTCATGATTTCTATAATTTTCTCTCCTTTTTAATGATTTACCTCCTTTTATTTTTCTTGAGATCAAAAGCAGAAAAATCCCAAAGAGGTGCAGAAGAAGAAGAAAGATATCACAGAGACTGTGGGAGAAGGAAGCCAACAAAAAGCAAAATGCATGAGGTTGCTCACTTTGGAAAAACTCCACTTTAACCTCATTTATTTTGGGGTGAAAATTTTCAGCTACTAGTAATACTCATGACATCTGAAGTAGCCCAGGCAGTAATTTCAGCTGTGTATCACAGCATCTTCAGTCAGACATTGGTGTTCCTTATAGAATCATGTTCTATTAAAGGATTTTAACAGCTTTTCCCTACATTGTCATGTGGTTCCCATTATTTTACTTACAGATGTGGTGTGGCTTGTGTCCTGTTGTGGCTCAAAGGGCCAAGCTGGGCAAACCTGAGAAATTAGGCTCCTATCAGTGAAGGGCTGATGCCTCTCTGTACATGTACACATATACAAAAATATATGTGATGTTTTTTATCCCCCATGGACAAACTCAGAATGTAGAAATGACCAGAAAATTGTGATTGCTTTGACATGAACTCCCACGTGTCTGTCAGAAGTACCATGTGGTTGTCAAACATGAGATGGAACCTAGGTGCTCACAGATGTGCTAGGAAGTGACATGAAGTCACTCAAAAGCCCCCAGAAAGTCATGGTTAGAAGGGACCTTCCATGGTGTCCAAGCCCAAACAGTGGCAGCCCCCCCTTAACAGAGAAGGGTCTGCTCCTCTCTCTGTTCCCACCCTAAGTCCTGGCTCAAGCTGGAAGTGCAAGCATGGAACTGCCAAAGCAAAACGGTCAGTGTGTGGTGTGAGGCACCATAATGCTGGGCATTTTACATCTTTCTTTTTCGTAAAAACAAGTACCACACCTTAGCTTAACATCTTCCCTTCATTAGTGTCTGCATGAAATAATACACTTGGAGACCATATATCCATTGGGGTCCTGCTTTTGCTAAACTTCAACTCTGTCTTCAAGGCATGTAGTAAAAAGTTTTTTGGTTTTGTTTTTGGTGGTTTTTGTTTGTTTGTTTTTGTTTTTTTGTTTTGTTTGTTTGTTTGTTTTGTCTTTTTTTTCTTCTATTTTGTTCACTTCTTTCTCCTTTCTCTCAGGCAAAAGGTCAGGTTATACCAATCCAAAACAGCATCACATATCTGTCACCTTTCCTTCTGAGGTTTCAGAATACTTTAGAAAGCTGGTGGTCTGTGATTTTGCTGCACTGTTGTAATGGACTGTAAGAGGTAACATTCCTTAAATTTATTTGGGTATCTGCTACCATAAAAGTGGAAGAGTGATAAAACTTTTTGTTCCAAAACCATCATACTCACTAATAAGCTAATGTAAACCAACTATACAATAGGTGAAAGACATGGGTTTGCCTGCTAAAATCTGCATTTCCCTGCCTTCTGTATTTCCTATCAATCCACTGTGACAATGGATTTATTTTGCAGGAAAATATGCAAATACTTTAATCTGGTAGAACAGTATGACAGTCTGAATGTGAGTCCCTTCATGATATGTCGACTAACACTTGTTTAAGAGGACCAGCACTAGGAAGATGATAAATTTCTGAGTGTAAAATCAAAATCTCTGTGTTAAAACTGTGTAGTCATCTGGAAAAAAAAATTAAATGGATGGGTATTGAGTGTCTCCAAATAGTACACTTCAGTCTTCTCAGAAACACAATACAATAATAAATAAGTAAGTGAAGGAATTGGGGATCTTTTGCTGCTTTCTTTCTGCACCCTCATAATGAAAAAGGCCATTTTTAGGAGGTCTGTTGTCTGTTTTATTTTATACATTAGCTATATAGCATCATCTATTGGAACAATAGTTCTAAAATATTCCTGTAAATGTTGAAACTGTATCTGTGGAGATGTTTTGATTTTTTTTTCAACATCTTAATTTCAGGAGCGATTTAAGAACTGATTGGCATTTGGCAAAAACTGAGTGATAATAAACTCATTTCAATTGGTACGGACCAGATACCATGCCGGCTGTCAAAACTTTTCAAAGCTGGTTTCTCTCCAGTAAATGTGATCCTGCAGGCTCTGTCCATCTGCCTACAAGAATAGAGACATTCGCATTCTGCAGGAAATGCTGCTGAGAAAATACCACCGAGGATTATCGATTTCGTGATCTCTTGTCATTCTCAGCAAGGAAACTGGATGACAATAAACACCACAGCAAAACAACAGTGCTGAGCTACTTCACTTCCTCCTTCTCCCCTTTTTTCCTTGGTTTTCTTTTCTTTTCTTCATTAGCAGGTTAACAAGCAGGCTTCAGTATGTTTGCCAGGCAGAGGAGTAGCAGCTCGAGCAGGTCTGAGCCCTCCCTGGAGCAGAGGTGCTCAGGGGTGACCTGAAGCCGTTGCTTACAAGGATAGTTTTGTTCTGGCCTCACCTTAATTTTTGCTGGTGCAAACTCATTCACAGCCACCACATTAAACAGCTGAAGTGAAAAACTGCACCAGCTGTTAGGCTTCTTCTGTTGCATGAAATTGAAATAGCTCTGAGATTTAAGGAAAATAGCATGAATTTACCCCAAACACAACATCTGTTGGACAGGCTCTTCCTTGCCCAGTGCCCATCAGCCCACCTTGTTCAAGTCCAAGGTATCCGAGCCCAGTGGGAGGATGTCCAGCCAGTGCCCTCCTGCAGGCAGCAGGGCCAGCACAGGCACCCCAGCCCCTGCAGTGAAGCCCGCCTCAGCCCCCAGCCCTCTGGGCAGGTCAGCTCACAATGCTCATTTCTAATTTGTTTCATTCCTCCTCCAAAGCCTCTCACACTTCTCTCTTCCCCCCACCCTCCTTGCCCCAGGAGATGGTTTCTGTGTCTCCCTCGGGTGGTATCTTCCAAGGTCCTGGTCCACATCCCAGTCCACTCTGCAGACCCACCCATCCTCTCTCTGTGCCTCTGTTTTCAAAGGTGGATTTCAAACGCTGTGCCTGTAGGCTTACCTTTGCACAGCATCATGCTAAGTTTTTAATCGGTGGTAATAAAACAAAGGAAATGAAGCAGCAAACATTACTCAATGAATGATGTGAGGCTAAGCCACACGCCTTATCCTATCTTACAGACATGAACAGGGTGTCAAGCACCAACACTACAAGCCGTTTAGCATCCCGGGAGGTTTTGCTCTGTGGTCATGCAACTCTCATTAATGATACTCGGTGTTATGGTTGCACATGGCCAAAACAAAACAGAGAGGAAGTACTTCTGCAGTTAATGCCGAATTCTCTGCTACATCAGTTGTTAATTAAAAAACTTGGCTCGTTTCTGTCTCTTTACACGATCAGAATGATGTAAATAAGAACCTTATCCAAAAGCTTTTAAAATTCATTTTAAAAAAGGCTGGCTACAATATTTGCACAATATTTGCAGCTCAGCAGAACGAAGCAGGGAATAACTAAATCTTCAGCTTCCCAGTTTCCACACACATCTTAGATCTGCCTATTGCAGCAAAGGGATGAGCAGGTTCCTGTATTTGCAAGGCAGGTTTCTGTGGTTGCAGAAGGCTCACACCTGCCTTGATGTGGAGTATTTGGTACCAGTCACTGCAAGAGGAAGTAGTCTGTGTCCTCAGGGTTGTGGGCTGATACATCTGAGCAAAGTCAATTATGCACCATGTTTCTGTAAGCAGGGTAATACCCGAAACCTCAGCACACCCAGCTTATGGTCCTGCTTCAGCCAGTGTGGCCCTGAGTCATGTCTTGAACAGGTGACGTGAATGGGGGGTTGAATTTGTAGCACAGAGGTCAGAGCCTCTCTTTTTGCTCCTAGTTAATTCCCAAGACTACAGAAGTGAGATCCAATCTCTTCAATGTCTTTATTTTTCTCCAAATGCTTTATTATACATGAAGCTCTTTCATTTGTGTGAAAGATAGAGATAAAGGAGTTTAAGTCAACCAGTGGCTTTTGAAATGTAAGTCGTGATGCTAAACCCACCTGTTACAAACAAAAAGCTAGGGTATAAGAATATGATTTATTACACCTATTATGGTAGCCCCACAAGAACTGATCAAAGATTTGGCCCTTTTTGTGTTTTATTAATAAGTAGGCATGTTAAAAGACATCGAAGACATATTGCCCATCCCAAAGGATTAACTCATCTCTTACTAAACACTGTCATTCCTGTGTTCCTACAGCTTACATGGCATACATGGAAAAAGCACTCACAGGCTTGATTTCACTATGCCTTTGAGGGGCAATACCTGCTCAGGAGTTTTTCAGTGTTTGTTTAACGTAAGAAAAAAGCATAGCACCATCCCACAAAAAATATATAAGCTTCTCATCACAGTAAAGTGTCAGCCCTTGGTGCAGAGGGCACAGAGCTCTGCAGGAGGTGAGCATGCATAACGTGTTCTCCATCCCTGTCTTGAGACCTCAAGGAAAAACAATGCACTTTGTGGTGTAAATGAGTAGTATCAGAAAGGACACTGGCACTGAACATGTTTCTGGGATGTTGTGTCCCAGTGCACGTGACTGCTGTGGACTGGTTACTCCATCTCAAGGCCTGCATTGCCCCCACCCTTTCACCACCCGATCACCACCTATTTCTAGCACAAGAAATGAAGTAGTCATTAAGGGGGGTGCAGATAAGAAGCCTACTAAGAAATATTTTAGCAATTAGGACAGGAGGGACTATAGTATCCCTTTTTGTCCAGGGAAAACCTGTTTCCTCACTTCTTTTCTAACCAAGTGTAAACTGGCATTTTTTTGCCTCATGAGAACCAGCCAGGGCCATCACTGGAGACAGAGTGTGGGTTCATTAAACTCATCTCAGTCCATCTCCTTTTTTTTTTTTTTTATTTTTTGGTATTAAAGGAGTATGGAGTAAAACAGGGCAGAACGAAGTGTTCTGGAAAACTGATAATCAAATGGCCTAAAGCTAATGTTTACTTTTCTGAATGTTTTACAGCAGCATTACTTGGAGATGTATTAAAAACAGGGAGAGAGAGGGAGGGAGAGAGGGAGGGAGCCTAATAATAGCCTTCCAGTTACAGAAATAGAGAAGCAGCATAGATATGATAATTGAATTTGGTTTGGATGGGTGATAATCCGCCTTTATGCTACAGCTGTAGTTCTCAGATTTGAGCCTTGCTGGTGGCAGGTGTTGGGCAGCTTCCCCGGCCATGGGAAGGCTACAGCACTGTACACTCCTGCACGCCCCTCATTTCTCTCCCTCTGTGTCCCCCATTCCTCTCCTTGTGCCTACAGGCAGGAAGCTGCAGGGTTGTGAGTTCTGCATGTGTGGCTCTGTTTTTTCTCTGCATTTATGGGGATTGTCCTGAAGGTGACCTGGAGCCTCCTTTCCTTGTCTGGCCAGGGAAAGTCACCAGTGAATCTGAAAAGGAGCTCTTCTCCCCCCCCGCAAACTCCATTCTCTGTTTCTCTTCCACCCTAAATTATTCAGCTCCACACTTGGGGACCTGACACCGCTAGTAAACTGAGGAGTTATATATTTTTGGTTGCACTTGGAGATTAAGTGCCACTTGAGTTATAGTGTCTAGATTCCCAAATATTTGTGTAATTTTAGATCATGAATTCTCATTCCTGACTATGTTTAGTATCAATATTTATTCACACAGCTCTGTCTGTTAGATCCCACGGAAGAAACTGAGGGGGGAAGTAGGGAGGTGCATCCAAGCTGTCTCTGTCACAGGCATGGGTCCCCTTGCTTCCTGAAGCAAACTCCAGCCTCTCTTTGCCTGCTCTGTCATGGGAGATATCCTGGAAAATGTGGGGGGGAGGCGGTGGATGGGATAACTGGGCTACACTGGGTGGATAACAGGGCCACCCACTTTCACAAAATGACCTTAAAGATTTTGTGCCAGAGACATGGAGATGTCTGCATGCTGCTGTCACACTAGCAAGAGGAGTGAGAGAAGAGTGAAGAGACCAAAGAAGAAATAGTCAAAATATCCTTCTTGAGTGGTGGGAAGTCTCCCTGTCACCCCTGTTGCCTTCCATCCTTCTAACATGGTCCTCCAAGAAACTTTATCAGTATCTTTTGTTCTCTTGTTTGGTTTTAGCAAAAGTGCTTCTGAAAGAAAAGCATTAATTAATTTCCTCTTCATAAGAAGATGTGAGAAGATTTTGGTTTCTGCAGGCACTGAACTAAATTCTGGCTGCATGAGAGTTTGCATTTTTAATGGAGCTGTTTTGCAGGTCACCAAAATTGCTCCCCATTCAGCCACTCTCATCATCTGGGTCATTATGACGGATAGCCACAGCTGATGCCTGGATCCAGCTCCCGCAGTACTCAGCTGGCACTCAAATGCCACTTCAAATGATAACGAAAAGCGCAATGACTGCTATAGCACCTTTTCTCCAGCTACCTCAGAAGACCTATATAGCTGTGATTAAATTAGCCTTGTAATGCCATTGTGAGGCAGATAGGCAACATGTGAGTTCTGCAGGTGAGCAAACAGAGGCATGAAGCAGTGCGCTGCTTTAGCCTCGCAGCAGGAGAGCCCAGGTGACGAATGAGGACCTGGGCTCTGGGGTTTGGCAACCCAGCTCAAAAGAAAGCCGATTCTGCGATTAACAGGGAAATTAGTCATGCTTATCACAGTTTCCAAAATATTTTAGATGAGGATTTGCTTGCCACACAAGACCTTTTGATTGCGCTGTTCATGCTGCGTCCCTCAGTGGGTGTTCTCGCTGTCCTTAGTACATCCATGTTGGCTCACCCCTCTGATTTCTCTATTTTATTCCACATAATAAAAACCTACTTATCATCCAAAGTGCGTAGTTTGATCTTGGTAGGGCAAAGTTTTGGAGAGATAAATGTCAGTGCAACGTTATTTGCTTGTACTGCTCATTAATTGCTAGCTAGACAAGAAATACTCACTGTATCCTGAGAACAGATACCTGTGACTATGCCACGGTCAAAGATAGGATGGAAAATGCATGACACATCTACAAGCACTTCTTCCAGTACTCAGAAAATGTCAGACTCTTTCCTGTCCAAATTCCAGCTTTGTATCCCTGGAAGAGAACAAAAAAATGATAATGCATTTTCTCCAAAACAGAGCCTAGCAATATAAAGTCGAAGCCATCCCTTTAAGTCTCTGGCTTTGATGTATGTCTTTGGATTCTGAAAAGGATCATGGTAGATGCCTTATTAGAATAATATTCTAGTGTCTTGACAAGCTGCTTCAGATTTATATCGAAGCTTTCTTTTTTATGCCAACAGCTATGTAATACCAAAGGACTGCAAAAGACATCACACACCGCTATGATTTTTATTCTCTTTTTTTTTTCTTTTTTAAGGAAAGGTTGTTATAATCCAAGAATCCTTGTTTTGTCTTCCCTGTTGTTTTTTGGCACCCTTGTCAATTAACATTCTTCCCTCTGCAGTTGTTCCCCACAGTGCACACATCTATCTTTTCCAAAAGCAGAGGAAAAAATGGTGTAAAAACAGTCTCCATGAAGTTTATGATTTTGGTACCTCTCCTTTGCCACTGACTTGACCAAGTCCCCTGTGATCCATGGAGTCAGACAGCTAACTGGTTAACTTGGAAAAAACTATGGTAGAGGTGGGGGGAGGGCAAGAAATACTTTAAGAACTCTGAATATCCAGATTCTATGGCAATGTTAAATGTGTAAATATTTCAGTTTAGGTATATCTGGATTTACTGCCAAACCTTCCATTTCCGTCCATGTAGCACACCGTGTCTGAAAGGATGTGTCATTCATGACCGCTGGTCATGGGAATCACCACATACCACTCTAATGAGCATTTTCACTGCTCACTCAGAAGGGTGAGTGAATCATCTAAGCAAACACCAGCTTTGAAAGAGATGACGTGAAAATCTTGTTTCAGCTAACCTGTCCCTTTTTCTTCTACTTTTCCTGATTTTCTGGGTAAATTAAAAGCCCCTTTGGAGAGACTGTGAGCTACCAAAAGTGCCTGTGGGTCTATAGTTCCAGCAGGCAGAAGAGAAAACCCAAGCTGTCCCCCTGCCTGGATAGTTGGGTCATTGCATCAGAAGTGAGACAACACAGCAAACTCTCGTCTGTGGGTAGAAGATATCAAAGAGCAGAAGCTTCCCACTCTTCATCCTGGAAGACCGCCTGTCCTCAGACATCCTGTCTTTCCTCCTAGAAGGGAGTTTTCCATGGGATTTGCTGAGCTTTTGATAAGTTTCTGGGGCCATCTTGTCTTGGGCATCTAAATACCACACACCTTTAGAAAAGTCATTCTGGTAAGAAGCATGCATTTTCCTTGGAAGCTGCACTGAAGTCGTCAGCTATTGCACACAGGGAAATAAATTGGCCGTGTAGAAGAATTGCTGGAGTTACTGCCACCAGAGACTCAAATTAAGGCTGATGTACCACAGATAAATATGAGGTGTTGTTTGGTCCCTCCAAGTGAACTAACGGCAGAAGCAGTAAGAAAACAGGTATTACAGACAAGACAGAAAACACCATGAAACACATGGGAACAAACAGGCTCCATCCTTCAGGACACACACATCCTGACCCAGGAGGAGACCTCTTACTCTCCAGTTTATTGGAATAGCCACCAAGAGAGTATTCCCAGCATTCTCTCTCTAGCTCCTGCATTTGTTTGTCTCCCAGAAATAGACTGTGTTATTGGTTTTTAATCTTTATGGGAATAATTATTTTTTGAAAGGGAATCCAGTGTTCAAGTATGGAAACAAATTAAGGTCAGAGAAAAGCACCTAGCTTTATGTAAGTGTTTAGTCTCTCCTTGTGAAGTGGCTGGTTCTGCATGAATTACCATTAATAATAAAACATATGTAAGACAGTGACATTCGGTGCGCATTTTCTTAGTTCTCCATTAAGCTATGCTCCCTGAAAGGTTTCTAGGTTTATTTAAACATGCAGGGAAGAATTTAATATTAAACAGAAATAAGATGTAATAGAATTATGTCAAAACACCTGAGGGAATTTTGGGTACCTTTAAGGAATGAGCTCTGAAGTGATTCATAGCTAGGGCAAGTGATAATTGAGAAGAAGGGGAAAAAAAAGGGAAAAATGAGTTAATTCTTCCACAGCTATGAAATCCACAGCTATGAAATGCTGTAGTTCATAGACTTATCAGGAGTCTTGCCTCAGTATAGGCATTATTTTACTTTCTGATGCTGAAAATTAGTGTAGTGATCTTGCTAGCACTTTTGCATGCACTTAGCATAAGCACAATACTAGCTCCCTGGGGTCTGGGGGGACTGCCAATGTGAGAGGAGTTAACACATATAAGTATTCAGAAGCTTGGATGTTATTCTACAGCTTCCAGAGATAAATGTATGATTTAGTTGTAGCCTGAATTACTGATCTCATTGCATCATCTGTGAACATTTTAGATTGCAGAATTGCATCAGATCCTGTAATGAGATAAAAACTTTACCCTTTATCATTTGTGGAAGTTTTGACACAACACAGACTTTCTGGTTAGTACCAAAAGGGCCAAAGCATAGGCCACAGAAGCTTGACTCATTTGCATCGTAATGTGACTTAATGTAGGATATTCCTATTTAAATTAATATTTTCTGTGTCAGTTCAGCAGTATCAGCACAGTGCTAATGATCTCCATATCCATTAAGATCAGTTCGAATGCACCTCAGTGTAGCTTTCTTACTCTATACTCCTGGTGGTACTCTTTTATCCTGATCTGTAGCTTATTACGTTCATTATTCACAAATGTCACAGGCCTTTTCTCTCCATTTTGGGATTGTTCTTCTCCTATTTCAGGTCTTTTCCTTTCTTCTAACATTGCTTTGGGAAAGCTCTGGGGATACATAAGGCGAAATAGACAGATGCCTTCACCTACCAGATTGTTGTGAATAATAATAATCACCTCTTATATATTCCTTTTCATTTTCAAAGCACTTTGCAGCAATTAACTAATTTGCCTTTACAATAATCTCTGATAGAAAGGTAGAGGCATTTGCATAGTGGCTATTTATTTATTTATTTATTTATTTTATCCCACATAAAATTGCAGGGTTTTTGGTTAATTAGGGTTTTTTTGGTTTTGTGGTTTCTTGTTTTTTTGTTTGTTTTATTTTCCCTCTCCTTCCTTTTCTTCCTTTGCTTGATATTTTTGCTGCTCTTCTTTTTCTGAAAGGTAAATTTCTGTGGGATTGTTATGCCCATTAGCACTCCTAATCACTGAACCTAATTAGATTCTCATAGAAATGAAAGCACAAACCAGCAACAGATGAACAACAAATTCCTTCAAGAATATGAACTGTATCTCTATGACAGTCAGGTATGGCTGGAGAACTGAAATCCATACCTGAGCCATGCTTAAGGATGCTGGTTCTGATACCAGCAAGGAAGATGATGGTGGTACCTCTCTTCCTATGCAAAAAACTTGCACGATCCAACTTGCTGAAGGCATAGATCTACAGAATATGTTTAGCAAGAAGTGAAAAAACCTGCTCTTTTGGAAAAAAAACCCAGAAAATCTGATGTTAAAACTGTGAATCTATCCTGTAATTGTACACTTAGTTTGGTTAATAGAAAAATGCACCTAAGCAGGGTCTCAGTGATTTCTATAGCACAGTTCCTCAAAGAGAAAACTCCTAAATAAGTAGAGTAGGCCAGAAAATTCGATCCCTCCTGCCCCACATTTTCAATCTAGTCCACACAACATTATGTCTATAACTCAAAACAATATCTTGGCCCTTTGGCCAAGTGAACCTGATGCATTGTATTTGAATCTTGAAACAGGCTGTTACCACAGCGTAATCTAGCAGATTGTACTAGTGTGGTTGAAAGTGGTGGTAGTCTCCTACAGCCTCTTCCACAGGCCATGTGATAGGGAGAAGGGCTCTGCCAGCATGACCTGTCCTGCATCTTGCTGTGGGAAGGGATGGTCTCTGTGTGTCACTCATGTCAGGATGACCTGGACATCCATGTCCTAACATCAGGCCCAGGTAGCATAGAGACAACCAGCCACTGCTACAGTGCTTGTGCCACCGCCAACCCTTTTGTCAATGATTCACGGCCTTTTCTCTGCTTCTTCTCATGCCTGAATAACTCTTTTCCATAATAACTCTTATCTTTTGTGCATCAGAATAGACAATTTAAAACTTTCTCCAGAACAGGGCAAGGAATTGGTATGAATACTAACACCAGACACAGCTGTTGAGGAAAATATCTTTAATATGTCTTTTACAACTGGCAGTGCTAATGGATTTTGTAGTAACAAAGCTGCAGTGAAGCTTTTACTGGAAAATCCTAACTTACACAGAAAAGAGCAAGGAAGCCCCCACTGTACTGTTTTCATGAAGTGTTAATGCAACAGGGATCCCCTGTATTTTGTGATAATTGAAGCATAAAATAGTTTGGCTTTATCTATAAACTCTCCAGCGCAATGCTTTGAGTGTATAACCATTTACATTATTCCCAGAAAATTAGGTCAGCTTTTCACAGAGAAAATGTCAAATTAAAAAAAAAAAAAAAAAGAAGAAATAATGAAGGGGGAAAAAAAGAAAGAAGAGGCTTCCTCTAACAGAACTTTTCCATCCCAGATTCAAAAATGTCACCATATCCTCCCAACAGCATCAGCCCCACTAGTGAGCCAGAGGGGGAGCAGGGGCCGAGGAACAGTGGGCAGCATCCGCACTCGGCTCCTTTGAGCTGGAACACAGCTGCGTTATGGCTGTGTCATCATTGCGAACGAATTAAAAGAAATGGAAACATTAACTCTGTGGAATCTTTTCAGAAGCTGGTGGTGACTAAACCAGGAGGCGCTAACAAAGGAAAGCTTTCAGCAAGTGTTTGGCATTTGGAGTGCAGCACAGTCTTTCCATTAGGCTGTTGTGAGGGTTAAAATTAATCCGCATTGTAAGGGAAGAAAGCCATACAATGGCTGTTTATTGTGGAGCAAGGCACCTGGAGATGTGTTGTGTTGTCAGAAGGCTTAAATCATTTAATTCCAAAATTTCACAGCCTATTAAAATAACCACAAGTGTCTGGTAGGAAACATCCCCGAGATCCTGAGCATCTCCGCAAATGAACTGAAAACACTTGGAAGACAGTGGTGGCTCTTCCAGCAGACTCGCAAACTCAACCACAGGTTCAGTCCAGTACACAGAAATGCAGATTGCACCCCTAAGCTAGGGAATTCAGCTGGTGATCTGCTCCTTGCTGCACAGGAGCATCACCCAGCTTGGCCTTGAACCTCTGAGCATCTTCCCATTGGAAAGAGAAAGCACAGTTCTGGAGGAAAAGAGGTCAGGAGTGCAGGATGCTGCAACATTTGGTGACTCACCATGCCACTTTCAATTTCAAAGAACATCCACAGTGCATTTAAAATTTCCAAAATGTTCAGGCTGCCTGCTCTTTAAATTGGAATAGCTGAGGGATGCTGAAAAGGGAAGGAACAAATTTGGATTGATGCACAGTACGCATTACCTGTATTGGGAACACATGCTGTTTCTGTGCACTGCTAGGCTCTCTGCTCTGGAAACAGACCTTGTGGTGTGGATAGGAAAAAGACCCCAAATACAGAGAATTTGGGCTATTAGAAAATACTTGCAAAGCTTTTGTGGACACAAAGCCTGAGGAAGCTGGTGCTCATGCAGAGGCTGGCCACACACACAAGGTTGGAGAGCTGGTGTCCGATCTGATCCTGTGTTCTCTGGCTTCTGAAACAGTTTTGTCCTTGCCCATTGCATAGATTGCATCTATGGTCCATTTTTAGATGACATTATGTCTAGGCTGACTGGCTTTCCTTCCCCCAGTGGCACCACAAAGCAGTGCCTGCTCTACAGGATGAGTATAGCTGTGGCTCTTGGAGGGAGCACATAGCTCCTGATCGCAACTTCCTATGGCTGGGCTGAGGCTTTCTGCCTGGCAGCCTGTGTACTCCTGTCCTCTTCTCAGGAGGTCCCTTTTGCTATTTAGTAACTCTGACAGAATTGGATATGGTAGCCATGGGATCACCAATGGCTTTGCTGTGCTGGAAAGGAGTTGGTGGTGGCAGAGGCATTGCATTCAGGCAGCTACCACTGCGTGTTGCTATGGGCACTGATGCAGAGGCGAAATACAGGCTAAGCCATCACTTGATTTTCTATTCAAGCAGCTCTTGAGTACTAAAGGAATGGCCATTTGCCAGTGTTTGTAATAGAAGGTCAGTATACACTGACATTCAGCAAATTGGTATTATATGCATTAGATATGTGCTGTATGAGGTATTGCTCTATTTTGGAAATGTGCAAATTGACTGAAATCATGACTAAAATTTTAGAGGTGCCAATCTGCAGCTGCAAGCACACTGACATTGCCCAAATACCCAGGCAAAGCAGCAGGTTTGGCTATTTAAGACACAGAAAAAGCAGAGGATGTGTGTGTGTGTGTGCTGAGAAATTGCCACCAGCACCAAACCCAATGCCCCAGGTCACTGCTGTCCCCAAGTGGGTTCCTATCCTTAGTCAGTGTCCCCTGCTCAGCTGAGTGCAACCACTTTGTGCTGGCAGCAGGTAGACAGCTCTCTATAAGGGGATATTAAAAAATGCCCTCTGCAGGGGCCTCTCCATGTGAGCCTAATAGTCCTCTCATGAAGAATGTTAGGTGTCCACAGCCTCTCATTGTCCCCCACCCCAGCCAACGTGGCAGAGGCTGGTCCGGTGGGGCTGTATGTGGTACCTTCTCCTCTGAGGCCACCACATGTCCAAGCACAGCCCCCCATATCCCTAATACTCAACCTAAACCTTGCCTGACACAGCTTCATGCCATTCCCTCGGGTCCTGTTCCTGGTCACCAGGGAAAAGAGATTGGTGCCTGCCTCACTGCTTCCCCCTGTGAGGAAGTTGTAGACTGCTGAGCCAGTAAATATCTGAGCCAGACCAGAAACAGTTGTGAAGTCTGAGGCTTTGGGGAAGATCTGCTCTCTAGGAGTTTTTCAACAGTAAATATCACAAACACACAGCAAATCTACAGCAAATACGCTCTTAAAGTCAAATTCACACATTGTTTTTTCTTTAAGCAAATTATTGCCTTCCACTATTTCCTCATGACTTGGAGTGACAGGTGGTTGGAGAACTGGCACTAGTTTAGGGGAAAATAAGTGTCCCAAGGCTGGAATAGGAAAGGCTACTCCTACAGGACCCCTGAGCATGATGCAGAGGCAGTACCAGCCCCAAATTGAGTCACAGTCCCTCCCGCATCCAGTACTTTCCTAGTGCCATGCAGAATGCGGGAAGAGAGGAGAAGGGGTTTTCACCTGCTAGCAGAGTTGGAAAGTCCATGGTGATCAACAAAGAGTGAGGTTTTTTCCCAGAGGCAAGCTTTTCTCTAGGAGAGCCAGACAAGCTGGCCTGAGGCGATGTGGTCCTAGCACAGGCAGGTGCTGTGCCTGCATCCATCATCTCTTACCAGGCACAGAAGCAGTCTGCATTGGACTCACAGCTCCAGTACGTGGAAGAACAACTTAGTGATCTGCCTCCAATGTTATGCCCCATTAACTCAAAGTCAGGCATGATTACTGATTATCTTTCCTTATTTTGTATGCATGTGCCAGGCGAGCAGTAAGAAACTGAGAGGATTTCCCGTCCGCACCCTCAGCAGGGTTTTGGGACTTGGTTCTGTCACATGATGAAAGAGAGGTGGAAAATGGCACAGGGAATATGGTTCTTTCCCGAATGCTACCACAAAGAGAAGTTTGAAAGGCACTGACGTGACACGAGTCAAGAGTTATGTTTGTCTGCCTTTCTCTCTCTACACCATGATGAATTGCACATTACTTCCTTCATTAGTTTTAGGCTTCAACCACTTTGCAGTGCAGACATGAATAAAAATACTAAGCGGTTTCAGTCTGGTGACGATTTTATTCATTGGTGCTACATGTCAGTAATAGTTGTATTCCACTTCTTTGCTCTGTGAGCTTTTCAAATATTTCACAGGCTGAGTCATTTATTAGGTATCCTCGTACAAAGTCCTCTGCCTCTTCCTCTGAAAGGTAATTGTTTAAGTGGATTAGTAGCCTTCCCCGAAGATGCACAGGGAGTGGCATAAAAGAGCAACACAGCTGACACTCTTGTTCCGACCTTAGGAATATACCCAGAGGGTTGCTAAGATCATAGGCTGTTCAAATTATTGTCAAGGGAAATTAATATACCTTTTCATTCCAGCTAATATTCATTGGTCAGGCCAGGGAAAACACTGTGGTACACAATATTCCTCCAAAAACAAACAAGTAAACCCTGCTGAAAATCTTACGTCTTGGTGGGTTTACTCTACCAAGTCTTCTATTCTTTGAAGAAATATTTTTCATGTGCTGTTTTATATCATTGTGACTTCATATTAATTAAGCACCCACATCACTCTGAGTCTCTGAAAGAGAAGTATAATAGAAGATGCAACCCCTGTCTCAGAGAGGTTGCAGCTTTAATGGGGTAAAAGCATTTAGCAGACAGACTGAAAAATAAGATAGGAGCATTCAAAGGCAAGAGAAGATAAAGATTTGGGGGTTGACACACTTCAACTTCTCTGTGTGCTGCTTGTAGTGATGCTGGTAACATTTTTACATCCTCTCTAATACATCCATCTGTTTCAAAACAAAAGATGGACTAAAGACTGAGGCTGCCAGTTAGTAATGGAAAGGTAAAGACCAGCTGTTCTTTCTAAATATGATGTTTTGCTCTGTAGTCATTCAGAGGATTGTATAAAATCATTTAAAACACATCAGGGTTTTAACCCTTCTATTCCACATTGCTGGTAAGATGTCATCCAGGAAAGAGCTGCGTAGATCCAAGCACCTTTGTGGTATTTGTTGTGAGGTGCTTTAGGCTGGTTGGAAATAACAGTGCTGCAGAAGGAGCAGCTGCAGGGGAGAAGCATGTGAGAATGCCAGCGGGGAGTCAAACAAATAAGCAATGTCTGTAAAAGCTGATCTTGTAGATATTGCAATGAGTGGTATTAATACATATTTGTAAAGATTTCAAGTCTCAAAGACATTTGATATTGATATTTTTCACTTTAGAAATTTAGTTTAAGAGGTCATTAGTATTTATTAAAAATTGATTGGGCAGCTATTTCTTGTTGTTAATGTTGGATGCTTAATATCTAGTATTAAAATAGTGACACGAAAATATCTTTCCATTGGGATTTTAAATGTAAGGCATGTGTTCACTCTCATCTCCTTTGCTGCATTTATTCCCAGTATCACCCAGCCCTCACCATGCACAGATATTCCTTAACCCAGGGCCCATTCATGTTTCACCAGGATCTTTCGAGATTAGCAGATTGCACTAATTTTCTAATTTCTCTGCCCCTACCCGCTCTTCTGCTCTTCCTTCTGTTACTGTGTGTTCCTGTTTGCTTTTCTGCTGCACTCCTCAATCAGTCCTCTGTCCTGCAGCTCAGACATGAGTACAGCAGTGCTGCCTGTGACGTGTCCCACGTCCGGGGGGAAATTTGCAAGGACCTTAGTTCATATACCATCTTTCTGCTTTTCCTCTCTTTGTGTGGTCAAAATTTGGGGAAAAAAAAATTATTTGTAGGTGAAAAGGTTATCTCTCTCTTCTCCCAGGGCTGAGTGGAAGGAACAACTGGTTCATGGCCAACCTCAGCAGGTGCTCTTGTCCTACAGATAAAACCACAACATTTGCAGACAGCAATAAAGGACAACCTGAGCATCCTGAGCATATGTACCTGCTCACTGTGCAGGGTGCAGCAAGGGAAGGGGGTGCTTTGAGTTAAACATCTCAGTTTCCCAGACTCTTGCTCAAAGTTGGTACCTGGGACGAAGAGCTAGCCCTCCCTTATCCATGCTCCCTTTTGGGATACGTGCACAGAATTGCTGGTGGGGTCCCTGTCACGCTGGTCTCCCTTTTCAGATGTTTTCTCTACTAACATTATCCTGGCATTGCACTGTGCTCAGCCAAACCTGGGGCCCCAGAGTCTTCCAAATACCCATGGGGCTGCTGCCTAATGTACTGCATTTAAGAGACGTTGCAGAGGTGAAGCAGAACTGTGAATGTAAGAGACCACTGCTCTGTTTGCTGGAAACTGTGATGTCTCCTTTGTTTCCCTGGTGTCTTGGTCCAGGAGGTGCTTGTACATTATATGGCCTGTGCTTTTCCAGAAGATCCACTTGGCATTTCACTTGGGTGGTCACCTTTCTGCTGTGCTAAATCCCTCCACACTACCTTCTGCACTCCTTATCCTTATGATGGTTTTGAATACATCCCTTAGATTTTTGAGGTACTTTTTTTAGTAGGACAGGTTGCACTGAGGTTTCAGTCACACGAGAAAAGAGACATACCTTCCCCAAACATCTCAGAATGGGTTTTGTGTTGAAGTATATATTCAGACACATGGAGCTGGTGCTCTCTGACTTTTATCACAATTAATTGCATTAGGAATGCCAAACTCCAAATCTGGGGGGATTAAAATGGCATTAATACTGCAGGGGCTCCATTGCGTCCTCAGTTTTTAAGCAGAACTTCTCTTTCATTGCAATAGGGACTTTTATTGGTGGCACCATGTGGCCCATAGAAATTATTATTGTATTCTTTTAAGTTTCCTGGACTACAAGAGGGGGATGGAGTGTCACCACTCCTGGTTGTTTGTGACACATGGATTATGTCCCTCACACAGGCATTGGCAGGTTGAGTGCTACGGAAGGCAGGGAAACCTAGCAGCATCTGCATAGCTCACTGCTTATCAGGAATATACACTGGCAGCCATACTGTAGGGCAGCAGCAGAAAAACAAAGCAACAGTCAAGGGAGCCCTTTGTGATGGATTAAAAGGGTTTAGAAATGTCTGAGCCATGCAGTTTTCAAGCACTGACACTGCCAATGACTTCTTGACTGAAAACTAGAAAATGTGCTTACTGAGTGCACAGCCTGAGGTTTGCTTGTTTTCCCAAAGCCTGCCTTTTGTTAATGGTCTTTTATGTGAACAAAGTTTAGACACAGTCACTTCATAAAGTGACCCCTTCCTTGAAATAAATCAGGTTAATAATATTAGAACTGCAGCCTGTGAACCGAACAATGGGCCTGTGTGTTTCTCTATTATTAGGGTATAATTTTCTTTTACAGGCTACACTGTATCTCAGCCTCTGTGTGGATCTCTTTTGTGTGCCCTGCACCAGCTCTGGATGCTTTGGTCCCTGGCATGGGACTTTGATGGGGTAGATGGGGTTTGGGGGGCCCTCCTTCCCACTACTTCTCTCTTGATTGCTGGAAAAATTCATGCATTTGGCCAGTGTTGAAGGCTTAAAAGCATCCTCCTCATCATCACCCTAACATTTTATTCAGCCTGAGCTTACATCACTGAAGTATCTTTAGCATTTTATGAGGGAAAGATAATCTGAGCAGGATGACTCACCGCTGTTATGATAACAGCTCTATCCTCTCCTTCCCTTAGGGGGATGTCAATCAAGACACTTTTCCCACTGTCTCTCATAAATGCTCTCTGGCACACCAGTGGAGAGTGGGGCTGAGTGTGTGTGTTTGGGTCTTGGACCTCAACAAAACAGTTCCTGGTGGCTGTGACTTCTCAGAATGCAGTCAGCAATGGCATCCCTGCAACCAGAGAGGTCCCCGAGCCCCATGTTGCCAAAGACCCTTCACAGGATTCAGAACCATATTCAGGAGCCTCTACAGTGTCTCTAGGCATTCAGATTTTTGTGTTTAATTTTGAGAGAAATATGTGTGACCCAGAGTATCTGTTGCCTGGGTTTTCCTGCAAAATCAAGGGCCAGAAATGGTTGTGGCAATGGTGATGAATGGTCTGAATATGGTCTGTGCCCTTAAACTTGACTCAGCATTTAGTCAGGAGCTGGAGGAATGAATAGAGAAGCAGGCAGTTTGTGCTTGCAGTGACCCGTGCTGCTGAGTTGGTCAGCTGCTGTGCTACGGACGTATTTTTGGCTTTTCCAGAGAAGCTTTTTTGTTATCACATCAAACTCTTCACTCAGCTGGCAGAAAGCATTTGAGCAGCTGTGAGTCTGGAAGAATCCAGCATACAAGAAATGACTGCAAAGTTTGTTGTTTTTCTGTATTAAAGATTTGTACATAGTTTGGGGGTTTCTATGTGTGTGTTTTGTTTTGTGGGTTTTTTTTAAAGCATATATTTGATATGTTTTTCTAAAATAAGTTAATTAGGCAGCATTAATATGAATACTGACTATAAACTGACAAAATCATGAATTCTCCCAGCAGATATTATAATTTATACATAAATTCTTCAAAGAGAGAGCCATTTCATTGGGCCAGCGGAGAAAAAAACCCACCACAATACCTGGGGCTCCAGGTGACATGCTCAAAAGCAAAAATAGGCAAAGCAAATTTTCTACTTTTAGTGCAAGCCTTGCAAAATGGAGATTGCATTCAGAGTAAGCTGGTTAGGCAGGTCATATTCTAGCTGGTTAGGCAGTCAAAGCGCAGCCCACAGAAACAGATTGCCAAAAAATTTCCAATTTTAATTTCTATCAGAATTGCTATGGTCTTCTTGGATAATGCGTACAAAATAATGGTCCATCTCCTTGTGGGTCTAAAGCACCAAGAGTGAAGAAGACATGACTTCAATTACCTATGAGATAGGTTGAGATGGGCAGAGCTTGCTTTTTTTAACTTAGTACCTTGGGAGCAATTGCAAGACGGAATAGAAAGGAATGGGCCTGTCACTGGAAATTATTGGAGGGGGAATAAGTTCATATTAATCCCTATATACCAGGGTTTGGCCCAGAACAGTTTCAAAATAAAAGAATCCCTCACTTATACTTGTGTAAATGTTCCATTATACTACTTAAATCAGTGGGGATTGGTCTAAATGATACTTGTGCAGCACCTCAAATCAGGTGCCAGCCACCTTGCATACCTTAAGGGCACATAGGAATGTCAGACTTAGGTAAACCTTCATCCCCTCTTTCCAAAATCCTTAAGCCTTCTGACTTCTCTGGAGTTTGAAATGCCTGCAGAGAAAACAAGTGACAGTGCCCTTGCTTTAAATGAATCGGCTCTTCCAAGGGCAAGCTATAAACAGAGAGTTCAAGGCATGAATTAATGATTCTCAATACTTTGCATCCCAGTCCCACTGAATGGCTAGGGGACATTGGTGTTTAAGGAGAAGCATGGTCTGGAAGCTGCAGATATATGTGCAATGAGGCCCGTAGCCTGTACACTTGTCCCAGACACCTTTGTCCACCATGTGGACACAGATTCCTAGACTGTATTGCATGCATGGCCGCCTCAGTGTGCATTGTCCAACATTATCTGATGGGAGGGTAGACACAGAAGAATAAACAGATAGGAATGTAAGGTAACACTGCGTGTGTTGAAACAAATGTTTCTTGCCATATTTTGGATTGAAAGAGGACCATCTATCAGCAATTTCACATCATAATTCCAACATCCATGCTCATGAGTTTAGAACAAGATTGTTTCCCTGTGTCTGGAAAAGGAGTGTTATTTCACAAACCTGTACCTTTTGCCAGCTCATGTTCCCTTGCCTAACTCTAAAACACAAGGGTGCAATAGGTCCAACATTGATTACTGGACTTACAAGCTTTTCCAGATTTCAGATATAAATAAAAGGATTTTTCTGCTCTTCATCTTACAATAAACAGGCAATGAAGTAGAGTGTATCCTGGATATGGAGATATTGTCTGTGAAAATGGAAGGTTTCAGGCTAACCCTGAAGTTGGGGAGTCAAAGACTTCAGCAGGTAAAGCTATTGGAGACCTTAGAAGACACCACAATTTAGTACCTGAGGGACACAACTTGTGCTCTCTTACACAGAGGTAACATCAGAGTGGTGGAGGTGATCTGTGCTGGAGGGTTAAGTGGGCAGAGCGTCAAGTGCCAGGGCTGCAAGCCAGGCTGGGGAGCTGCCAGCAGTGCTGGGGACCCTCTGCTACTGGTGCCCCAAGGTTTCCTTTCCACTGGAATCAGGCATCACCATTAGGAAACTATGTCTTATTCCCATACTGGCGATCTGGGAAATGATTCTGGATGACAGGGTGCTATGGGATTCAGCTTGCTCATGGCAGTGAGAGACAGAATTCAATGACCCAAATGATGACCCCAGTGACCTTCTGCTCCTATGTCCCTGCATGTACCTCAGCTTAGATATTTTTTCAAAGGTTCAGGGCATTCCTGTTGCTTTATCTGGACTGTGGCTTACCCAGGTTTCTTGCAGACAAATACTTCTCACAGTTGGGTACATTTAAGTGAAAACGTGTTTTGTTGGACTTAAAAAGTAGACCTTTGTGGCAAAAGGTAGAGCAAACTGCAAGTTACCCATGCAATAATGAAAGTGAGGGTCTCACTGATGTCCCTGTTGTCACACTCAGTTAACACAGCTTCTTGTGATATTTTTAGTTTAAAAAAGGGTTCTCTCTCACTTGTGGGGGAAAAAGAAATATCAACATGGAAAAAGAAGAGGATTTTGATTCCACATCAAATAAAGGAGAGGTGCATTCATGGATATGTATTTATGGAAACATATTACCTTCTTATTCCCATGCATGTGAACTTGCAGCAGCTACACGGAAGCCATGCACTTACTTTTGTCCAGAGTTTTGTCCGGTTTGAAATCAAACTTGGCTCACAGTTTTAGACAGAAATTAGCAGGTGTGTAATGTGAGATTCAAGCAAGTCAAAGCCCTTCATGTAGGTCCCCTGGCTTTACTATCAAGTACCTATTTCGGATACCACTGAGGCTTCTAGGTACCTGAGGTATTATCTTATGTGTGCTTACATGAATTAGCAAGACATTGCACATTTAAACAAAAGCCTATCTCTTCCATGTGCTGCTGAATAATGAGGAGGAAGGTATCCACTGCTCTTGGGCAGAGAATGAGCTTCAAACCCTTCATAGCCTTGTTAATTCTTCAAAAGCACTCTAGGAATGTTATCCTATTCTATGTCCTTCTTTGCTTAAGTCATGGTCAAAACTGAGCCTATAAACATGGAGTTTAGATGTTTAAGCATGACGAGCATCTGAAAGTTAGTTTTAAATGCTTAGATAATGGCTATGTTTCCAACCATTGTTCCAGCCCTCACCCCGGCCCCAAACTCTTAAGACTCGTGCTCTAGTCCAAGGATACCTGAGGAACATCACCCCAAAAGCCGAACACAGGAGCAATTTAGAAGCAGCTGAAAGTACACTATTTACCGTAATAAGTGCATGTACAAGAACCTGTGAAGAAAAAACACAATGTGTGTTTGCTTCTTTTAGACAGATCAAATCTCAAGCAGGCAAGAGTAATGTCTGTAATTGCTATCAACTCTTGGGAAATTGATTCCTAGGAATCAACTGTTGGGGGAAAATTCTGAAAAGGTTTTCCTGGGATACTTATTTCTGTTCGTTTCCACAGTTTCAAAAATCGTAATATACCCGTTTGAATGGCATTAGGTAAGACACTTTGGGAAGTTTCCCTTCTTATTTGCTGTGAGACTCCCAAAAAAGTGTATAGACGCAAGGACGCACAACATTTTCAAGTGGTGGGGATGTATTGAAGATGCTGAAATTATCTGTGTGCATATGTCTCTTCTTTAATTGTTCCACAAAGTGCAATTCCTTTGACAATATACTCCACTTCTAAACAAGATTCCCACCTGCTCTTCATGCTGTCACTGGTTTGCACGTTCTTTTAGATAATGAAGCTTCTGTATTTTTTGTTATATGATCCAGAATAAAATCTGCATGATCCTCAAGATCTTTAGTAACCTAAATAATTCCATGATTCTATGTATACATACTGTAGGCTCCTTTTCCTGTCCCATAACTGACCATGAACCCTGGAGCATTTGAGTAACTCCTAAACAACCAAAGGGGAGAAAACAGTGAGGTCCAAGCAATTCAGCTCCTACATAACAGGTGAAGTTGCTTTGCAGAGACTGTAAAAATGAGTTCATCTTTTTTCTATATTTTCTTTTACCATTCATTCACACAAACAGAGAGAAGACAGAGATACATAGATGTATCCAAGCACCCTGTTGGCAGAGATCACTTCAATGTACATCTCTCACAATGTATATGTTTGCAGAGCAGTCCTGCTTCCACTGATATCTCCTGTAATGTTCATAACAATTTAAACGTACAGAAGAATGTGAGATCACTTGCAGTAACTCATAGGAATGAAAGAAAAAAATTTTACATCTCCAAATTCCTTCAGGTGCTATTGGATGTAAAATTTGGCAAGGGAATTGAATGGAAGCCCTTGTCCATTTTTCTTCCCTGACATGCACTCATTGGCCTCAGTGTAAGTAGGAGCTGCTTAAATATATTGATTCAGAGAGCAAGTCACCCCTTGGCTGTTGTAAGATGTATGCTCCACTAGGGTCCTAAAGAACCCACAGCAAGTGCTATCCTTTTTGCAGGACATCACCACATGAGTGAATGTTACTTTTTCAGAGAAAAGAAGCAAACCAGCTCCTCTTGAAGAGCAGAGTGGCACCGAACTGCTGCAGGATCACTCCTGCTAACACAACTCAGTCTGAATGCGGCAGTTCCCATTTAAAACACTCATATTAACGCTCACACGGGCATGCAGCTACAGTCACTGCCTAAAAAGGCACCTGTGCTGCTTTCCTTTACTTCACACAGGAGTTCAGGATAATCTAAGCACAGATGACATGTGTGATGCACTAATTTTTCTGCCTCTCTCTGGTTTATTTCACCACACAGCAGCTGCAGGAGTCAGGATGGACATCTGAAGTGTGGCGGTGCTCAGTGTAAGTTCTCCAATCTGGATTTGCAATCAGTGCAGAGAGCTCTGCTCAGTAATCTGCTTGTAAAGGCTGCCTCTCCACCTCCCCATCCCCAATCCTGGAGCCTATTAAATTAATGAGACAGAAGTCAGCGCAACAGCAGTCAACATGTTATGTGTGTACAGCACTGGTGCTGTAACAATGTGCCTGTTTTTACTCCTGGGATGTTTAATTTCCGCTTCTCAAATGAGCTGCAAAGCTGTGAAGCCTGGCAGTGTTCTTTCTAGACACTCTGTGATGCAGATAATGAGGGTACTGATAGGTGCCTAGGAGACTGTGATGGCTCTAAGCACAGCTATGGTCTGATAATGCTTTATGCCAGTAGTGTCACAGCGGAACCACTATCATCCCTCAAGGAATGGTTCATCTTTATGTGTAATACAGCAGCTGTCACCTAAATGGCTAATGGGGAAGCAAAGTAGAACCTTAGTGCTAGTAATCTTTGTCACTTAATAATTTTAAAGGTATCAGACTTCAGTAGCTCCTGCAAGTTCCAATAAAAAGTGTGCTTGCAATTCTTTTTTTTTTATTTTGTTTGCTGTGGATTAAATGTAAATTGAGAAATCCACGATGCAGCTCTGTGCAGATCTAATTTAGTATAATTTCAATAGCCAAGTAATTAAAATGTATTAGAGGTATAAGATGCTGGGATGGTAGTGTCTGCATTTAAGAGGAAGATTTATTGGGCTCACTGCATCCACAGTGAACCTTCTACAACCGCATTAGCCAACATCTGTTGGAAAATGTCAAGACACAGGGTGTAAGACATATCCTCGTCGAGTGTATGGCTGCATTTATTTCACCAACAGGCTAAGAATATACAGCAACATTTGCAAATAAAGCTGCTTAGAAGAAGGTTCTGTACTCAACTACATTAGTAGGTTGAACAGAGTTTATACATGTGCATACAAAGTATATGCATGACTACATACCTACATGCAAGGTAGAGCAGGTTAACATTTTGTGTTGTATGTACATGCAGGGAGAGAGGGGAAACATGCAAATACAGAGAGATGCTTCTGTAGACTTCTTCCCAATTAATGCTGGTTCCCCACAGTGCTAGAACTGCAGTTACATTCAATTTATGAAGGCAGGTAATGATAATAATTAATAGGGCAGTTGACACACATGATGTGAGTATTGACATTGCGTTATTAGTGTTTCCTAGAAGATTATTTTGTTTGTTTTTCCTTAAGTGCTCAAGATTAGAGCCAGTGATTTAGTAGACTAGGGCACTGCCTTCTCAAGAGGAGCAGAGCTCATTTTGATCACACCTTCAGACAGGCTGATAATCTTTGGGGAGTTAACACATTTAGGCTGGTGAAGGTTAAGAGGAGAGAGGTGCTGGGATGTATATGTCCAGTAATTGTCCGGGAGATGAGTTACAGATCCAGACAGCCCACAATTCAATCTGCACCTAGTGCTACAAACACTGAGAGGATAAATCAAAGGGCATATCTCTGGATTTGAGGAAGGAAAGAGGGGCTGGATAACCGTTTACTCAGTGCCAGCAAAATAGCAGAACTGCTACAGCAGTGTCAGAAAAAGTAAGTGATAGGAGAGGAATCATTATGACAGATTGCTATGACCTTCCCTGAGTATTTAAGGGAATGTACTGAGTGGAAAACATCAGCAGCTTGGAGCACTATGGCAAGCAGTGAGCTGAATTTCCTTCTGGCTGGGCTGCTCGCCTGCATGTGCTATTATTCTTTTGTCTGACGTGGAGAACCCGCAGCTCAGGTGCAGGCAGCCGTGAGCCTGCTCTGGGCTGGCCCATGTGAGCCGGTGCTGCTGGCAAAGGGGTGTCCAGCCCTTTCACGTGGCTGCTGCTTCACCGTGGCCTGGCCACCGGGGGACCCCAATCACATAGATATGGCAGGGGAATAAAAGCATGCAGGGCAGGGGTTTTCCTTCTTTTTCATCTTCTCGCTGTGTATTCATACAGTGCCAGCAGCAAGGAGAAACTGGGATCACGACTGGTGTCCTAGACATAATCTAGGATGTGCAGACAGCCAGAGCAGTGGTGATGAAGAAAGCAGCAAGTGAGAAATTGCTGATGGCCATCTCGACTAGGGACACAGTGGACAGTTTCAGAGGGGACAGGGCAAACAGGCAGGTCAGTGGCACCCAAACCCCACTTCTAAAAACTACAAAACACACTTTAAAGAAATATTTTAACTGCTTGTGTGCACTGATGGGTTCTAAATTAGCCTCAATAAGCAAGGAAAGAGATCTGACTGCTGGTTTGAGGAGAGTCTGAGGAACAGGGGAGTAGTGAAAATCTGTGCTCAAGGTGTAAAGTACAAAGGACAAACAGAAACAATAATGCAGACCTTATAATATAACTGCAGGTTTGGACTCCATGGGATACTGCCACCCTTCCTCCAGACTGGGACATGGGCAAAAATATATAATTAAAATAACTAATTCAAATATTTGATTAAAAAGAAAAAGTGCACCTAGAGGTTTCCAGAAGAAGATGATTGTCATGGTTATGATGGTTACCTTACAGAGAAAAGGAGCACGGGGGGGGGTATGGTCACAGAACAACAAAGAAGCTGAAAAAAGTGCTATTAATTAACACTTCTCCATAAATGATAAACATGAATGTGCTTAGTTTTGTACAGACCCTATGACTATAAATTATAGAGATAGGCCTTATTTTTCCCACTGCATAACAGGTTCTTCAAATTCCCTTCCCCAAACCACTTTGAAGGAAGGATATACAACACCTAATCTGACCAAGGTCTTGTTCCATACATGGAAACTGAGAACATTCACTGGGCTTCTGCCTGAGGTAAAAGAACATCTATACTTGTGCTTTGAGTGACACTGCTTCATTAGTGCTCAGAAAGACATTTAAGTAGGACATCCTGCAGCTAGCCATTACAGTGCTTCACACAGCTTCCAGTAAAACTGCAAGCGCTGTTGGAAGGGAAACATGGCATGGAGATACCAGAGGCCTTATTCAGCATAATAGTATTTTTTTTTCACTTTTATCACAGTCATGAGGGACCTTACCAAGCCTTCTCACCTCCCAGTCAATGAGCTTCAAAGTCCTCCTTTGCAGCTCAGCTCAGATGTGCCTTGTGATATGCCCTTGACATCGGTGTTGGGATGCCTCTTCACACCTCTCTTAACAGAGATAGACAAAGAAACTTGGAGGACAACAGTGTGCCTGGGAGAGGTGACCTCTAGACAAGGCTTGCTAAAATAGGAGGGACATCTTGACACCAGTATCAGTAACAGGTCACATCCTGTTCAGACAAGAAAATCTCCTGCCTAGGTTCTAAATCTAGCTGAAGCCCACCTTATGGCACCCCTTGTAGCTGGACCATCTGATCCATATGCTGCAAAGGGTCACTGGCCACATGACACCTCTCCATATGCGAAGCTGGGATCTTTGTGCCATATCCATTCTCCCGAGCCTGCTATTCCACTCCTTTATTCCTTCTTTCTCGAAAAGAGTGAGTTTGCAGCCTCTGGGGAGTCGTCAGCTCTATTTCCACCACTTGGCAGATAGAAGGACTCCTAAATAGGATACCACAGTGCGTGCTTGTATTTCCTATTAAATTGGAGGTATGAATTTATATTTCCAAAACCACAGGGTAACTATGTGCCTGGGGCACATCTTGAGAAATATGAATCATTGCAATCCCCTCTCCTGGATGTTTTTGTCTTCATGTAGCAGGCAGCAGTACAGGCAGAGGAAGGAAGCTGGACTTCTCTCACCCGGGCAATCACACTTCTCGGTTTCAGTCCAGTCCATCCCAGCTTCTCTGTTTCAGCATCTTTGAAGCAGAGATGATAATATTTTCCACACTTCTAAAATACGTGTATAAAGAGAGATTTGAAAGGAAAGAGACTGTTTTTTTATTAGATTGACCAATTTAACTGGAAAAAGTTTCAGGCACAGAGACTTTCTTCAGGCCTCACATGGAAAGCCATTTGTAACTTTTGATTCAAAACTAAGAAAAAGATTGTGTGCCCAAAACTTTTCCACTTTTTCCAGCTGCATCTGCTTCTCTAATAAGAGATACCACGCCTCCCAAAGAACCTTGTCTCACTTATACCCTTTGTCTGTTGTAGTTACACCAGCACTTCTGCAGCTGGAATTAGCAGAGCTCTGTCAGTGTTAAGTGGTATTGATGAGACAGTGGAGAAATGCATATGTAAAGCTCACAATTATGAAGAGGGGAAAAACTAATTCTCAGGAATGCATTTCCCCTTCCCCCCATTTTTCCACATGTAAATCCTGGCTATTCCTGGAAAACCATTAATCATGCTGAATTGTTGTGTTATGCCTACATATGTAAAGCATAAACTCCTGACGAGTTCTCCTGCAATTTAGCATTAATTAATGTCCACTTAGTATAAAATGTGACATCATATTTTAGGTCAGCTCTTCATTGTTATTGTAAACCGTAAACATAGTGCGCAGAAAAAAAATGGAGGATATGATTTTCCTGCAGTATCTCTTTGACTTGTTTACATAAAATATAGAGCTAATATATAACTGGGCTTCAGCTTTTTTTTCCACTGTGTGTCCTGTGCAGTATAGGTGGATCTGTGATACTTGTAGAGCATCAATTTCAACAGCAACGTAAGCTTTGTGAGAAATTTCTACCTGCAATTCAATAAAATATACATAAAATGTTTCCATTGCACCAAATATCAGCTGATACACTTCTTATTAGTATAAATGGCGTAGATTAGTGTCAGGCATTTTCAACAGAGAAGAAATTACAGAAACCTGCATGGCTCATTAGACTCTTGTTGCATGTTAAAGAGGGCCAGACCTTATTAATAAGAGGAAAAGGAGGAAAAAAGAGAGTAAAATGGGAAAAGTATGAAATAGCTTTTTTGAAAAAGAAAGCTTTCTGGTTTGGAGAAAAATAAAAGCATCAATTAACCTCTTCCAGTGTCTGAACACTTTCTAAAGTCAACTTAGCTTTGTTTCTACAGGATATATAGATTATAGAAAAAGACTTCAAGTAGAGAAAAACTGCTTGCATTCACACTGCATCACCAAGAAGGATTTTTGATGTTTAAACATTTTACACTGTTTATGTGTGTCGCTGTTTACATCCTGCATCAGGAAAGCATCACTGTTTAGGTTAGGATGTACAACCATATACGACTTGAAGCTCTTGCTTGTATCCTCCTGAAGTGAATATAATTTGAGCATTTGTTCCTGGTTTAGCACCTGGTGCAAGCACATGCTGAGGTGAAGACGGGACTTAAAATACATTTGAGGGCTTGCTGCAATTGGGGCCTCAACCACACTGGTCCCAAACCAGCAGAGACTGACACATCAGCTCTTTGCACTCAGTCAGTCTTATCAGCTTCTTGTGGGCTGCATGTGAGGAAAATACAGGCGCATACAGAAACTCATCTCTGTGATGGAGGCTGTGGCACTTGCTGCTTCCTCAGGTGGCAGTGGGCGAGGGGTAGCTCTTGCTCACATTTATACTGTCTTTGCATCTGATTCGCTTCAGTGACAAAGATTGTATTGCTGCTGGTGTTGTTGCTTAGAAAGGGGTGAAGGGGATCATAGAATCATGGAATGATCTGGGTTGGAGGGACCTTAAAGATCATCTAGTTGTAGCCCCCCTGCCATGGGCAGGGACTCCTCCCACCAGACCAAATTGCTCAGAGCCCCACCCAAACTAGCCTTGAACCCTGCCAGAGATGAGGCATTCACAGCTTCTGTGGGCAACACATTCCAGTGCCTCACCACCCTCATAGTAAAGAATTTCTTCCTAATAAACTAACCTCTTTCAGCTTAAAGCCATTCTCACTTGTCCTATCACTACATGCCCTTGGAAAAAGTCACTGTCCAGCCTTCCTGTATGCCCCGTTTAGGTACTGGAGGATTTCTATACAGTCTCCTCAAAACTTTTGTCCAGGCTAAGCAGCTGCAACTCTCCCAGCCTGTCTCTTCATAGGAGACGTGCTACAGCCCTTAAATCATCTTAGTGGCCCTCCTGTGGACTTGTTCCAACAGCTCTAGTCTTTCTTGTGTTCAGACCCCAGAGCTGGATACAGGTGGGATTCCAGGATTCCAGGATGTGGAGGAGCTCTCACAGAAGTGGTAGTCAAAAGCCTGCTCTCCTCAGGTCAGTGAAGGAGACCTTGCCTCCTCTTTGGTGCAACAAAATCCAGTCTTGCTCTTGATGCTGAGAGACCTGGAACCTGTTGCACTCCTTACACGCTTCATTGGAGAAGCAACACAGCAGAGTCTGGTCACCTCCTGGTGTTGCACGAGCAGAGGGGGATCTGCTGTATCTCTAGGTTTGTGCTTCTGGGTTTGATTTGTTTTTCCAAGCTGGCTTGCTATTCACTGTCACAGCTGCCAGAACACACAGTCTTTTGTTAGACTTGTCCTAAGGAGGGAATATGTGGCAGCCACCATTTTGGCAAAAAAATAGATAAATATAAATGAGTCTGAATATCATAGATCTAAGCAAATTCAGCTAAATATGTGATTTTTCTGGACTTTTTTCTCTGGGCCTCACGTGCTTCATGATGTGAGCATAGAAAGGGAACATGTTGTACCCCTCACCCAAAGAGGTCCAGGTTTTCAGGCGCTGCATTAGAGTTGCTTCCAATTTGAAGCTTAAATTACAGCTAAGTTAGTGAGCTACTTCCAATGCTAAGCACCACAGATCAGCATATTGAGTTTTATACAATTTTTTCCCTGTGTGATTAGCATTTTACTTGAGTGAGACATTAATCAATAAAAGCAATACCCTGTAAACAGAGTAAAATGAAAAAGCAAGTGCTGCATTTTAATAATATAAATAGAAGACTGTGTGGCATGAGGGGCCAAGGCATAGCCTGCAATCTGAATACCATCAAAGGTAAAAGAATTGAAGGCAAAGGAAATTTTCAAGGCCAATTGCACATAGATGCAAAAAAATAGTAAAGAAAGATAAAATATTGAACACTGGTTAGTGTGGGGGATGTGACTGAAATATTTTATTCTGCTGGGTTTTAAAAATTCTGTCCTTACTGATGTTGACTTTAAGGCCAGAGAAGAAAGGGGAGGGGTAACCCAACCCCTGCATTCAATAAATTAAGTAGAACAACATAGAAAAATATTGCAAACATTTTTGTTAAAGCAGGGCTAAGTTTTTATTAAAAACTCTGTTTCATAGTTTTTGTTTTTTTAAAGAACACTTGTAATGGTTACTTGAAAAAAATTGAAATTTATCTCATTGTATATGGTACAAAATACCATGCTGGAAGCCTGAAAACAATAGTCAGCTGCTGTTCAATGCTCTTCATCTACAGGGCTCAAGTGCTCTGGGAAGCTGGTGAGTATTGGCTTTCAGGGAGAAAGTGCTCAGGCCATGCCCTGGTGCCAGTTAGGTTGGGAAGGAAGCCAGTGTGAAAGCCGACATCACCTGCCAACTCATTTCATGCTGCATCCAACAGGTCACACTGCCACCAGGCAAAGCCATTCAATGTATTTCCCAACAGAGACCCCCAAAACCAGTGGCAGACCATCAGCTTAGCATGGCCGGGCATTTCAGCCACTGGGACCATATTCAATGAGGGAAGCTGGGCTGTTCTTCCCTCCATCTCAGGGCTCCACAGCTGACTGAGCTCCCAGCAAGCTGGGATCTGTCCCATGATGTCTTACCCTTTTGGGGTGGCATTCTGAACTTTAAAAACCATGATACCACGTGGTAGCATGATTACATTGCCCATAGCTAAGCCATACAACTTCAACGGGAACTTTTTGTTTACTTTTCTCTTAATGCCTGCTTTGCTTTACACACTGCATTTCTTATTGAGAGGAAGTTAACATTAACCTCTTTGTTTACTTCCTTATTTTTGCCCTCTTGCCTTCTCCTCCTTCCTCTTCCCATCCTTCATATTCTCAGGGGTGTTGCCACAACTTGGGGAACAACTTTTATTCATGAACAGCTTTAATAATTAGCTTCTTCTAAAGCTGCAGCAATTAGCAGGGTGAGCTCTCAACATTTGTCTCCTGTAGGCCCCACACAAAGACTTGCCAGTTGGCTATGCTTTTTCTTTGCAGCAAAAGACTGGGTTTTGATTTAAGAAGACATTTGGAATAAAAAAGCCAAGGAAAGTATATCCTGAGCTGCATAAAGCCTCAGGGAGTCCTCTCTTAAAAAAGAAAGAGTCAGCGATACTGAATTTCTTTCTATTGCAGCCTTCAGAAGATCTTGCCCCAGTGCTGATTGAAGGTGATTGCTTCTGTCCTCACATGAATTCTGGTATCATGATGCTTTCCATCACAGGTTTAAAGGTGTTTTTTTCTGTATGAAATAATCTAGGTGGTTTTTAATTGTTTCTAATCTGTAAACTCCTAAAAATTTCTAAGTGAAGAAAGTGTGCCTCCTATATCAAACTGAAGTTCCCAAACAACAAGCTTTGTGTCCTTCAGTGAACCCTTTAGGAACAACAAGTGGTCCCCAACAAGTCTGAAGAAGCCTCCAAGCTAGGGAGGTAGCAATGAAATAGGCTCATATCTGAAAAGCCCATGGGTAACTCTGTAGTTTGCTAAACAGAAAAGTGCAGCTGCTTATGGATTCCTCTCTTGGAAACACAAGAAAGCAACCACAGGTCTTGGCATGACTTGCTGATGGACTTTCTTCCTCCTCCTTTTCTTCCTCCAAGTTTTGTCTGTTCTTCAGAAAATGTTTGTGCTGCTTATTACTGAAGTGTGATCAAAATGTTTGCTACTACACAAAAATACTAATAAAAGGACATTGTAGGCAATACAAAGAGTGACACGCTGTTATTTTGATCCTACAACATGGGTGTAAGGCTGCAGCTGCAATGTTCAGACTCTGGGACTGAGGTAAAAAATAATAGCAGAGCAGATGTGTTTCCCTGCACAGCATGGAATAAAAAGAAACATCTGGCCCTTGGCCCCTAAAGGATATTTCTCACAGAGAAGAGTAAATTAAGGGTGCATTGAAGATGTAGGGACTCAGCTAAAGGGAACTGCTGCCTTAGTAACCATCTCTCACCCAGCTCCCAGCTTCTGATGCATAATGCAATTTAAAATATAGGGCAAAAATAATGGCATGTAAGATAAATGCAACCAAGTACAGACATCAGTGTATCCACAAAATATATGTTGCTATCTTGTTCAAACAAGTAAGTAAACAAACAAAGGAAATATTTTTAAACACTAAACATACGCCAGTTATATTGCTGCAGGATAAAACATGGGCTTTTTAAAAATCTATTGAGTCATAAATCTCTGTATTTCCCTTTGTGTTTGATCTCGTATATTACTCGGAGTTTCTAAAATGATAACAAGGCATGCATTAAAAATATTTCTCTTATTGTTACATTTCAAGCACGTTTACTGTTAGCTGCTTAGCTTCATTATGTATCATAGTCTGAATCTACAAATCAAGTATAATTAGACTTGGAGAACTGATTGGATTTCTAATTAAGCTACATTGGAAACAACAATGCACAATCAGTAAATATTCTGACTAGGTACATTTTAAAGAGCAACTCTTGGGCTTTTTGCTGATGACTAGACACCAGTGTCATTAAATTTGTTGGTGGCAAGCAAATTTTAAAGCTAAAATAGAGGCAATTAGTAAAGTTCTTGAAATATTTAATCACGTTTGTCCAATTAGTGTGCAATTAGGCAATGGTGTGGCGTGGGACAAACATTCTGCTTCACTGTTTGGTAGAGAAGGATCCCTTTGAAATTTTGCTATTTAGTTTATTGATATATAAAAAGGAAGTTATGGTTGTAATTTCCAATTTAAAAAAATACTGTGCAGATGGTCTGACTATATATTTAACAATGTTAAACAAAACTAAACAAGGGAAGCATGTTACCTGAAATTACACAGCTGTGATCAGTGAATAAGCTCCAGATCATATTAGATTACAGCTGTGGGCATCTTGATCACAGAAAGTGCCAGGTAGTTATGCTGGTAAAATCAAAGCTAAGTAAGTTGGCCTGTCACATCTTGAGATGATATGATTATTTTGTCCTTGACCGAAAATACACTTTTTTTCTTTGAGCTTTGCCTGGCTGTTTTGCATTCCTTCCATGAGGCTTTATGCTGGCAAGTTTGTTGTAGAAAGTCAAGTGGTAGCTTTTCATGAATAAGCCACTTAAGTATTATCTTGACTTGCCTTTTACTTGAGGATTTGACTCCTTTTTTGGCAAATTTTAGACTCTTTTAAAAATAATCACAACATTTATTATTTGATTTGCAAAACTTCATCGTAATGTTTCGACCGACATGTTAAATGCTGCTGACATGCATTTCGATGCGCAACCCTTCACCAACAGTGTCATCATATTGGTATTTTATCAATTGGTTTGCTCTCTTTGGCCACATGAAGATAGTCAAGGCAACAGTGCCAGGGAACGTCCCTGGGTGCTGGAGATCAATTTTCCGGATTGTTAAATTGTTAGAACAGTCCTTGGCATGGTGTTGACTTGGGTCAAGTATGACTCTCCCCAGCCATCCCTGGACATGGCTCAGGGTTAACACTTGCCAGGGACCATTCCCAACAGGCACTTTGGGAGGGAAGGACGATTAGGAGAATGGATGTGGGTCATCTTGTGCCAGCTGGCATCCTCATCAAAGTGCATCTAACCTTCTGCTGTCAATAGTCCCCATGGGTTCAGAAGGAGTGAATTGGAGGGAAGGTATATAACAGTACTAACTAGGGGTGACGTGGACACCAGCGTGGATCCCTGACTTCCTTTCCGCTGCAAAGGCTGTCTTGTTTCCAACTCATATTCAATATGGGATAAGAAACAAGAAGAGGCTCCTTCTTTCCCAAGTGGTCATTAAAAAAAGAGATTTTGGTTAGCTGTTGTTTGCATTTGATTGCCAGATAGTTTTTTTTAAAGAAAATAAGTGATCGAATTTTTAAATGTCTTTCTATGTATTTCTCATAAATGCTGTCATTTCTGAAATGATGTTAAGCTATTGTGGATTTAAACATTGTAAATTTTACCTTTTTTTTTTTTTTTCTTCAACAGATACAGACCTGTAAATTCAAAGTAGAGAGTTTTGTCTTGCAACCAGGTTGGTGCTTGCAGGAATTTTATGAACACAGTTGTGTTCATTTCTTGAGCCACATTAAATCAAAACAAAATATTTTTGAACTGAAAAAAAGATATGATGCTAAAAGAAATATTGTATGGGAGAGAAATGAGACAGGTAAACAAGCAGATAATAGATAATTACACAGGCATTCACCTATTCCACAACCGTAGGCCTGAAAGAATTCACCTGGATTGAAGGCTAGATTTTAACTCCTTGATATTCCAAGGCTAAAAGCAAAGTTTTTCAGGTTTGCTATTTCGCACATTTTAAGAGTGCATCTGGTTTTCCTGGGTGCTTTCTCTCAGGCAGAAAAAAGACCAGTATTCTCCTGGGGGGACAGGACTCCATCAGCCCTCTCATGCCACACAGGCATTGCTTTAAACCCCCTGGAAACCTGACTGCAAGGGAGAGATTTTGAGCCCTCTTGTGAAGTAAACCTTGTGGTACATAAACAAGATTTAAATTGTGATTATGTTATGAATAAGAATAATTGACAATAATAATATTTGTTGCTGTAGTTTTATACATACGCACATATGTGATGTCCTTAATAACATTTTTTGGTTACACTTATGTTTATAGATTTACCTGGATTCACAGAAGAGTCAAGTTTCTGTGGATGTAAAAAATAAGAGCTGCAGGTCCTCAGTATGTTGGCAAATTGGCTGCCAAATCCTATATGGAAAAAAGATGTGAAAGCAGTATTTTATGGTCTCCATCTCACCACATCATTGTTCAAGTAAGAGATTAGGAAACCCAATCAATAGGCTGAATGCTGGAAGATTGAATAGCCAGCTGCAAAGGCAGCACAAGAGAAGACGTACCTCTTACAGTTAATGTCTTGTGAAAATCACACAGGTCCCCATAGGGGTTAATCAAACATTTACAGTTCTGACTTACAATGTTCTTCAATCCCTGGAGGAAAACAGTACCTTTTCACAGCTTTTAAAATCTAAGAAAAAAAAGAAAGAGAGAAACTGCATCTCTACTTGTAGAAAGTTAGTAAACCTAGCTTTAAGCTGCACTTTAGTGGGAACACTTGTGTGTTTATATCCAAGATTGTGTACTGAACCTTCACAAACTGTGACCTCAACCCTCAGGCGTGCATATATATGTATATATATATATGTATATGTGTGTATAGGTACACATATGGTGAGTACCCATATATGTGTATACATACACTGTGCATGTATAGGAACTTCAAAAAGGAAAAGAGTGTTTGGGAATTTCAGAAAAGGAAACCCCTGTTTATTTGATAATGGAAACAAAACCACCACTTCAATAGCAATTCATACACCGCTGTCAAAGCAAGCTCTGGGTGGATGTGCAGACCCGCGGGTTCTCTGTGGTTGCTGAATTTCTCCCTGTGTTGTCTTTATCAAAGAGCTAAAGGTAGATTCAAAAAAAATTGCTTTGATGTGCAAGACATTACAGAACAGCAGCTCCATTCATTGCAGAGAGAGTCCATTATTTAAGTCTCTCAGGCAACTGTACAGCTTCCCCATAAAGGGAAAAATAACAGGACTGTGGAAATAAAACCTCCAACAATATGTATTCTGCCTGCTTCTGGAGTCTTTTCCTCTGTTTTTCATGTCTTCATTCTGTCAAAGGATATTAGGCTTGGGCTTATGCACTGACAGTCCCCGGTGGGCAGTCACTCCTGACTGAAGTAATACCTGTATCCTTGCCAGACTTTTCTGTCCCTGGCTGCAAGAGTGAAGGGAGGTATTGGTAAGAGGCGCTGAAGGCTCACCACCTACCTTTTGTCCTTGAGACTTCCCCTTGGCTTACCTTGGGTTTTGCTCCAGCACTTGCAGCAGACCACAGGGCCCTCTGCAACTTGAAGGGGTGGGGCAGCTCTGGCTCAATGCTACTGGGGTGCTGTGGGCTGAGCTGGGCTCATCCCCAGGGCAACATCCCCCATGGCGGTGTTTATGTATGGTTATGAGAGCTGGGGCAGAAGGAAAAGGGAAATCAAGCCCTGTCACCTCTACAATGGCAGGACTTCTGTCAGATCAGCCAGGTGACGCATCATCCAGGCACTCTTCTGTGACAGGAGGGGGAACACAGTTTCCTCATCTCCCCTCTGTACTGTCATAAACCGTGCCAATGTGTAGAAAGGGTCTGTGAAATTAATTACACTGTGAGTGCTTGGTAACCAAATGAATTGTAAATTGTACATTATTAAAACAGCATCAGAGCACCGACTGATCTATTATTCTTGAGGGAAATGTATGAAGATAAGAGCTTTATGTGCTTTAGGGGTCTTTTCAGCCACCACACAGCCAGCTTCATAAGAAAAAATGTGGCAATATTTTGTTACTGCCTGAGTTGCAACTGACACAATTCTGTATAGTTTATTTTTATTACTTTGTCTCATATTTAATATAGATGAGGCAGTATACAGTACAAGTCACATATACATGCCCAGTCCCCTTCTGTTTATCCTGTTTCAGATTGCATTTGGGATTAATCACTCCCACATTTGTGTTAAAAAAAATAAATCGGTGCAGGAAAGTGAGATAAATATTGAGAAGTATGTCCTTTTGCACAAATCATGTAACTAACAAGATGCACAGCTATTATTAGCTAATCATTTTGCCTGGAGGTTGCTCCTTGTTGCCTACCTGTCTTTCAGCTTCTGAGAATTGTAAGTGGGCTTGGTGGGGAGCTGTATGTTCAGAAAATCCTTTTAAATAATAACAGGAAAGAAAAAGACCATGGGTTTAGGTGTACATGCATGTTTTTCTCCTTCTTTTCCACAATGCATGACCCACTTCACCTTCCTCTCACTCAGTATCTGATATCCAGGAAACCTGGTTCTCATGTGTGCACTGGCATCTGCTGGGTTAATACAGACCAAAACCTGCATGCCTTCCCTTCTAGTAATGGTAGCTTGCTGTAGGACTCCTTATAGGCAATCCCTGCTACACATCACATAATGGTCCTTTTCACCTCTTGCCTCCAGCAGAAAAATACACATCTTTCTACGATCAGCGGTGTGTATGGGAGAAAGGGAGACCTTTTTTGTTTGTTTGTTTTAATGCCCCTTTTGAAGAAATGGAGGCAGAAGCTACTCCAGAATAGCTTTTCTCACCAGGTCTCCTTTATATTTCCTCCTCCAGGAAGATGCACAAAGACTATGCCCTATCCATGCTTGTCAGTGAAGAGGAGAAACATCCTCCTCCCTCCAGCTGGAGACACATCTCCTGACCAAGCTGCTCAAGGCAGTGAAATGTTGGTTTCTACAGGCACCGCATCAGTGGTCCCATACAGACAGGCAAGCTTTGGGGGTTGTCATTCACTACTGTAACCCTAAGTGTTTCTTTTCTGGTGCAGAGGTCCAGTGGCAGCCAGTTGCATCCTCCCTCCTTCAGAGAAGACCCATCAGAAAAAAAGTTTTCCTTTGACTGCAAGACCTAAATGGGCATTCAGCAAATCTCACAACTCAAACAGTCAAAGATATTGTTTCAATTTGAGTGAAGACTCGTTTAAAGCAGTCCAAAGAATTTCAGGACTTGGTCTCCCCTCTATTCAGGCACCTGAGACAATGAAATTGCCCTGGCTAAATAACTTCATTAACGGAGTAAGGCATCTTTACTTGCTTTCCAGTTTTTTTTAGAAGAGAGAGAATTTATATGTTAGAGAATTTGCATTCCTCAGAAAAACCCTCCTTTGGAAACTATTTAATATTATGAAGTACGGTGCTGCCTTTCTTGCCGCTCACCAGCCCCGCTGGAATCACTAGCATCTTTCGGCAATGCGCTGCCTCCCGCTCTCCGGGCAGCCTTTGACAGGAGGTGCACTGCGCCCTCAAATTCAAGAGAGGGCAGCATTTTCCTTAGGCTGCTCCAACGGAAGGGGACGACTCCCAAGTGTGTAGAAGAATGTCAGCAAGTGAAAATCGCCAGTCACAAAATATACGAACATTCTGAAAAATTAAATTTAATGGAAGAAATCCAGTGTTCTTATAACTTTACATTAGAAAAAAAAAGAACCCCCCCCCAAAAAACCATCAAACCACCCCAAAATCCAAACAAGCTCTTAATTAATCAACGATGTTAATGAATATATCACATCTATGTTCAAGGAATTCTTTGTGTAGTCTGTTGTGCAGCTGTAATGCTGTCTCTGCAGCACACTGCAATGACTTTGTCACCAACTTTTGCACTTCAATAGCTAACTAATAATCGATAGATGCACCACGGATAAATACCACGTATGAATGAAGTGCTAAACTCTGCCTGAGGTAATTAAAGAATACACTGCCCTCTCACTAAAGTCCCAATTCAATGAAATTCTTCAAACTATGCCTAAAATGCTTTGAGGCTGTTATTTTTGATTACTTAAGTATCTGCTTAAAAACTGGGAAAATTAATCCAAAGCAAAGAATCAGAGTTTTGTGATGTAACCCCAAAATATGTGTCTTCTAGTATGAAATAATCATGCATGCAAAAAAGCATGCTCCTTTCAGCTGACTGTGACTTACCTTCTGTTTGTGAAGAGCCCATCCAATGTTTGCTCTGCTGGAACAGCAGCACAGCGCTGATTTCTACAAGGAAATTCTAAGGAACAAGATATATTTAAAGTATACACTGGATTGTAAAAAAACTTAGAGGGCACCCAAGCGTAATATAACACTTTTTAATTTACCCCCTACTCAATTTTTGGTGCAATGTTACCCTCCTGAAATAACTGTACTGTCAGCACTGTCTCTGGCACGTTCAGCCATGTTGCCTGAATTACAGAAGAGCCCAGGACAGGGCAAATACACATTTTCATTCTCTGTTTGCATGTAACAAATAGCAGATGTTGCAATATTGAAGACACACACCTGATGTGACTAACAAGGGATTTCTAAAATATTTGCCCTAAGATGAGAGTCACCCTGCTATTAAGCATTTACTTAACGAAATCTGTACAAAGGGAAATGTTGTAGCAATTCTGCTTAAGACGGAGCAAGCTACTTGAAATATAGGTTTTTTGTGTGACCTTGGGCTAAATTTGCATTACCAGAAGAATGCAGATCCGAGCTTGAGAATACTTCCTACCCCAGCCTTTAAAACCCACTAAAGAATCCCTGAAGGAGCCTGTCGAACCCAGGACTTGGTGCCACTGTCCTCACAGCCACTGGCCCTGCATTCCCTCAGGCAGCAGCCCCCGCCATGTGACTGTCCCCGCGGTCCCGGAGATGTGCCAGCTGAACCCTCTCGCATCCAGTGGAGGCACCTGGCACGGCACCTCCCGGCAAACCTGCCAGGAAGCAGGGTCAGCCCTTTGCAAATAAACCCTGCCTGATCTGAGTAACACAAATGGACGCCTGAAAGATTAATTCATCCTCTGTAATAATACAACTACTGTTTGCACAAACCAGTGGCATGCAATAGTTTCTTATTAAAATGCTCAGGATACGCATTAAGATCTTTCTAAACAAAGTACGGCTTAAGGACAGGAGAGAGTGAAAAATTTCCTTGCTTACAATTTGCCACTCTTTCATCAGATTTGATATAAAGCTACAGGCAGCACTGTAAATGGACCAGCGAGTTGTCTAATCATCTAGAACACCCTCACGTAATTTATATTGCCTCTTAATTTCTGTTTTGTAACCTCCATAGCTGTTTTCAGTGAATCATTGCGTATATCTCTATGCCGAGAGCATATCGGGGAATAATTTTTCCCTTTGTTTCCCACTTTCCCACAATGGAAGCATGCAAATTTCAGCAAGGTATGTATCTACTGCTTTAATCCTTTCTAATGTGATTCCAGTCATCTCTGCTTTTAAAGCAGAATCTAAAAGATTATTTTTACTGTTTCCATTCTCTATTGTGGCATACAGTTTTCTTGCTGAAAGGATACCCATCTAACTCTATACACATAGAGATGAATATACATTCAAATCACAGATACATATCAATATAACACACATCACAGACTGGAAACGTTATTAAAATTAACTGCATTTACAGAAAATAGATGTATAGACAAAACTGCTGAGATACTCGACTCTCCCTATTCCACCGTGCCTTAACACTTGCTGCAAACCTGCCATCCCTTTGTAATGCAGTCTTGAGATGCTTAATTTGCTTTCTCTCTTCCATTGATGTAAATCAGCAGCAAAGTTGCCTGTGGAGGAGCAGAGTCTGGGGGATAATTGTGGCCTGGTGGGTTATCTATCTGTAGCTGCGTGCACAGTGGGTCTGCTCACCAAATTTTAGTGTGTGTATTTTTTCAGGCTCTTTTCCAGCAGGGAGTTAGGTAGTAAGAAACAACAAAACTGGTTTAATGCACCAGGTAAATCAGACCAGCTTATTGTGAAACCTATCACCACACATGATTGTTATGATAATAAACGCGGGTGAGCTCTGGTTATTACATGCACAGCCCTGTACTAACTGCTCCCTACTGCTCACCCGTTCTCTCACTTTAGCAACACCCCACACACCTGTTCAAATAATATTACTATTACCTTGTGTTGACACCACATCCACCCTTTCCTTTCATACAACAAGAGCTCCTGGTGAACTGTAAATGGAAAGCTTGTGGTAGCAGCAGCCGATTGTTTACCTGTCTCCAGTTTGTTGCCACAGATACTTGGTTGGGAAAAGGGAACAAAGATCAGTTTGACATCCTTGTTAAGCAGGATTTGCCCCCCACCTTACCCACAAAAGGTTATGAGTTGCTATTCAAGTCTGAGCTCCACAGGTGTGCCATCACACCTGTCTGAAAGAAAACAAAATACTGTTTGTTTCAATATGGCTATTGCCCCAGCAAAATAAAGAAGACCTTGCCCTGCAACACAGACACAAGCATTTGTTTTAATATTTCAATGAATCCAAGCAAACACTGACTGATAGCTCTATTTATATTTAGCATACAAGCCAAACACAATGCACGCTTCCCCAGAAATCGATGGCAGTGAGCATCCGACCGTGCCCTGCCCACTAAACTCATGGGCAAACTCATGGCAAAACTCCACTCAAAACCCATTTGACAATGGAAAAGAGGATGTTATAACTCTCGAGGTGTTTCAAAGCCAGGTTGGATGGGACCCTGAGCAACCTGGTCTAGTGAAGGTGTCTCTGCCCAAGGCAAGGGAGTTGGAACTAGATGATCTTTAAGGTCCCTTCCAAGCCCAAACCATTCTATGATTCTATGATTAATAGGAGACTGAATCCAAAGCTGTCAAGGACAGGTTTGGCGTCACAATTAATTTCCTTCACCGTTTAGCCCTGCTGGAGCTGCTGCTGTTATTGAGTTCTAGTAACTCATTGCATAGAGAGCTGTCATGGTTAAAGAACAGGGGAAAGTTAAAAGCTGTGAGTCCTGGTGCTGTTCTGCTTTGTCAAACGCTGCACCCAAACTTCCTGCACTAGTGACAACAGTGTAGGTCCAGAGTAAATTGGCAAAAAATGGTAAAATCTAGCTCCTAATTGAGGCCTGGAGGAGGATTTTGTCCATGCAGAATAGTGCACTACAGAGCCCTAAATGTACCCATTCATTCATGTGAATTTGCCATTTGACATCTGCTGAAGGTGATGGAAAGACTTTGGTGGGCATTTGATCAAGAGCTGAGTCACTGGAGTTTCCAATCCTTTAGGTAAAAACATTTTTCACCAAAAAGGGCTAATGAAAAACTTTGTTCCCATTTTCCAGCTAAAGCAGTGCTCTATTTCTACTACTTAATATTCTTATTAGACTCCTTATCCATATCTGCTTCCATTATGGTTTAAACACCATTGTTCATAGTCAGCTGTAAGAAGGTGTCCCTACATTAGAAGAAGAACTGTGGTAGAAGTGTAGTACCAGCTAGTTTGGAGGGGTTTTGTATATTGGGTTGCAACTTACGTAGAGAAATGTCCTTAAGGCAGGGAACATATTTTATTTATTGCTTTATTTATTGCATATGTCAAGTTAATGGAATCCCAAATTATGAAGACACAAAACACAGTGTGAGTATTTATCAGCACTGAATGTTTTTATGTGCTCCAAAATAACTTGGGGTTTCCCAGTTGACTGTGAGCAGCTTGCTGGTTTTGAAGATCTAGCACCTTTGGAACTGAAGGGACAAGCACTCGGAAAGAGAATTAATTGCTTGGACAGCAACACCTCTTTTTTTTTCTTTTTTCATTTTTTTTTTTGTATTCTCATCAATAGCAAATGATGAAGCCTCTGGGGGATATTAACACAAGTAAACTAAACACAGGAGTGGGACTGTTTAAACAAGGTTAGACAAAAGCCTTCATATTACAAGCAAATGAATTTGATAGTAATTTTTTATGTTTCCACCTCTATTGTTGCAGACATCTGCATTTAAATAAGAATTTTATCTTTCTCAGCCCTGGTTTTCCTCCTTCATTAGCCCACATGGAGGTCACAGACCCTCTTATTACACAGGCTACTCCTGCAAGGACCTGGGATATCACTGGGCTCCCCTTGCAGCTTTCTACTGAGGTGGGGATATAACTTCTGTCTGCTCCCCCACTCTCTGAGCACAGGAAAGGATTTGCCTTGGCTAATAGCTGTGGAGGCATGAAGTCATCTGTGTGTATGCTTTTGCTTCCATGTGCCTAGCACCTTCACATCTGCCCCGGCTCTGCTAGTTGCCTGGCAGGGAGTTCCCCCAGAGCTGCACCCCAAAACCGCCTCAAGCCCCAACAAAACCCTGCTGGCACTTGAAGCCCTGGGGCAGCTCACAAGGCAGTGCTGGTATATTGGCTCCTACTTACCTGATGAGCCTGTCCTGCACATGAACCAAGAAACTCATTAAAGCCAGACAAGGCAATGTCCTTCTGCATAATTGATCTCCCAGAACTCTGATGCTCCTGCCGGGATGGATCCCCCAGTCTCTGCACAGACACATACAAAGTCAAAGGGAAATGTTTGGCCCATGGCACCCTGTCTACCCGTCCCTCTGAGGCCAGGCACTGCTGCCCTCCTAAGCCCTCCCAAGCCCTCCCAAGGACCCACTACCTGCACTGCAGCCCACATTTCTGGCCCTCTGTGTTTCCAGAGCTGCTGGAGAAGGTAAAGGGGAAGAGAAGATGAAGTCTTAAAAAACTGATCCAAAATGGATGTGTGTTTCAGTCTTACTCATTTGAAGTAATCTTTCCTGTTACCACATTTTTATGGGGATCTTTCCAACCTTCTGAAAAGGTTAAGCAATATTAAGCAATTAAATTTAAGTATTTTAAAGAAGACATAGAGGCTAGAGTGCTACAAATATAGACACCAGCACCTCTGAATGAAAAGTTAGCCTGTTGAATAAATAATGATTATTTAAAAATGTCTAAATAGGAACTTACAGGATAAACTGTAAGAGCTTCAAAGGAGCCATTGATCCATGGAGTACATAATATGCATGTTAAAAATTGTTAGAATATTTATTTACATGACACCTGGCTCAGAAGAAGCCATTATGGTCCTTAAGCAAATTATACATGTGAAAATTGTCAAAGTGCTTCTCCAGAAACAAGTGTATCCTGTCAGTTGATAAACCTTTGATAATTGATAAACCTCTGGGAAAAAAAAAAGAACCAACCAAAAAACAAGAAAATCTGAGGCTAAAAGAAGATTAAAATAGAAAAGGAAAAAAAAAAAAGGGAAGAAAATAAAAACCAACCCTCGTACCATGTCAAAGCGTGTCCCATGCCCATCAAAGGAAGAAAAGACAGTGCTGCCCTGCTCTGCATCCCACTCAGCACTGCTGTTGCACTTCGCGTGGGGAGAGCTGCATGCCCAGGGATCTTGTAGAGGGGATGATCCCGTCTCTGTGTGCCAAAGTCTGGGGTGCCAACTCTCCTCCCTACAGGCCAAGAAATTACAAATGGAGACTAATTCATTCCAGCCATCGCCGTGTCCTCTATTTCGAATTAAGCTGCCATAAGAGTGCTCTGTTTTCCCTGCCCATGCCCCTCTGAGCAAAACAGGGGACAGGCAGGGTACCGCAACACACCAGCACTGTTTTCACCTTTGTGTGTGGAGATATGCTTTTTATGGCTATGCTTACAGGTCCTCAAATGCCTCAGCACAACCAAGCACTGATTGAAAGTTGTCTTGCCTTCCCTTGCATACCTTCAAGAGGAACATAACGGGGGGAAGCATTGCCTTGCAGCACTTGGTGTGCCCAGCAGCCAGGTCCATCACTCACCATCTTTCTGATGGCTTCAGCTATATGCTTCTGCCTGAGCAGGGCTTGCACTGCTCCTTCCCCAGTGACATGACTCTTCTCTGGTAGATGTTTTGCTAAGGAGGAGGGATGCCAACTTAGAAAATTCCCCGTTGTGTCCATGTTGCTGTGATCACACAGCAGTCTATCCCATAGCCTGATCCTTGCAAATTTTATTTTTCAGGCTGTGAAGGGGAAAAAGGTATCTGTCAAGGAAGCGTGGCCAGGACATGGTGGCTCAGAGACTGGCTCTGGCCCACAGGATGCTGGCATCTGGCTGGCAACTGCCCACAGCCAAGCTTCAGAGTACTGCACAGTCCCAGGGTGCCCAGTCCCTGGGGGCTCAGCTCTGATGTGCTTAAAGGGCTGGTGTGTGCATGCCTGCTTTGGGCATTTAGGAGAGCAGGCTCACCTGGTAGACACAGCACGTAAGTTTCTCTTTCCTGGGAATAAGAGTAAAGGGTGGATTTTCTAAAGCAAAAAAGCAAGCAGTTGTACAGGGAAATATATTTAGCCTGTGTTTTCAGGTCACATGTTCTGGGACTGGAGAGCAGAATGTTTTCAATAGTTTTGGAAGCACACTATTCAGTATCACAAGCCTTACTATTGGAGAAGCCAGTAAATTGTGCTGCATCTAAAACAATTACTTGAATTATTTCTATCATGGTTTCTTCTTTTCAACCGCAAAGGTTTCACAAAAATGTGACTTCTACAGCTACAAAAGCCTTGAAAATACAAATAATAGTAAAGTGCTGCTCTGCATTTGCATAAACCTGTTTATCCTATACATGGTTTATTCATTAACTCTCGGAACAACCAGCAGGACAACTATGACATTCCTTATGACCACCTCGCTTGTGGCTGAAAATGCAACTGCTTAAAAGGAACACTATGTGGTTTATAAAGTGAAGATAAATACCATTCCCATGTGAAACAGCAGGAAAAATGCCACAGGAGCTGGAATTTGGCTTTTACATGTGTCATAGGTTGAGAATGAAACTTTCCTATAATTTTGAAATTTCAGAGGGAAGCCTCAGTATCTGCAAGGACTGGGACCTCCGTGCTGCAGCTCACCAAAAGGAACATGCAGTATTAAGGGTGTCCATCGCTGTGTTATGCAGACAGAATACGAGTTAGACGTGGAAAATACCTAGCTCCCTCATCTATTCCTCCTAGAGACCGTTTTCTAGTCCTTTACAATTTCAGTGTCCCATGCAAGAGGTTTCTTGCAGCCTCTACTAGCAACGTATTTCCCAACCAGCTCCTCCTTAGGAAGACTTTCCTGGTAATCACCACAGCTTTCCCGATGCTTCCTTTCTTACCCAAAACTTAATCCCCATAAGAAAGATGATAAAACAGGAATGCATTTTGCCTGTTTCATCTCCTTGCTTCTATAAAGATGAGTACGTGTTGCCACCGGTACAATTGGAAAACTGGAAGATTGTTTGACAGCCGGTGACTTGCTCAAGGTCACAAAAGAACCTCAGTAGCAGAGCTGGGAACAGAATTTGGTATCCTAATTCCTAATCTGGCAGCCTCACCACAACTCTCATCACGCAATCAAAAAGCTCCTTTTAAGGAATGCTTTTGTGACTAAGAGAAAATCCAAGGCATTAGAAGAAAGAGTCCTTTTAATTTGCCTTTATTCAAACATTTATGCCTTTTGCTATATGAAAAACATGATTTAAACAAGATTACGATATGATGAAATACTCTAAAATCCTTGAAAAACAAAAATAATTATGGCTGCATTTAGGACTGCACTGATTCCAGCCATTAGGAAGTTAGTGATTAGATATTCCTTGTTTACAGTTTCATACATAGCATAAGTAGACCAGAATCTACAGTGGTCTGATCAGAACCTTTTTGAGTGCTATATGCAGGCTTTCCCATTTCTTAAGAGTACTATTTATAACAGGAAAAATTTTCAGAGCTCCTTCGTAAAACTTCGTTTTCTGAAGGTCCTAACTTGTTGCACTGCAACAGTTTTTAAAAAAGCAAAATCAAATCCTTAAGCTGCTAAACTCAATGGGAGATTGCCCTGTCCGGAAACAATCTGGGGTTTGGTACTCTCTTGAAGAGTAGCTCAGTAATTTACCAGCTCTCCCAGGATACATCAGCTTTGATACTTAGAAACTCTACATGGCAGTTTTATATTTTAAGACAGCACCTTTTTGCTTGCTTCCTCTTCTGTGTAACAGAATACTATAATTTGGCAACAGTGGATAGAAACAAACAAGGGTATTGAGAACCGAGGTTACTGAAAAATTGTATACAAAATAAGATGAGCTGTACAAACTGAAGTAAGCATAAGACTACAAATATTAAGAAGATAAACCAAGAAAATAAATGTAAATTTAAACCACTCCTTTGGAAAAAAATTGAAAATTCCCAAAGTGCAGTAAAGATGCTACTGATAGCATTCTTACTGTCACTGAAATAGTTGGAGACCCAGGATGAGGGGTTCGTGACTTAATTTTACAAGAACACGTATTTTGCTCATTAAATTGCTAATACTGCAACCACAGAGCTGGGGGAATACAATGGAGGGACCCACTCCCCCTCCCTGAAGTCAAGGCTCAACCCGTAAAATGCCCGTGCCTTTAAAGGATTTGCAGTGACAGGAGGCCTTGTGTTTGCAGATGTGTTAGCCACTTTTTGATTTGATCTTTACGCAATTATTTTGATAAAGAAAATGTTCATCTTGTTGACATTATCACTGTAGTCAATAGCTAATGACCCCAGTATTTAACTTCCTTATAAATATTTAACTTAATAGAAGTCATCCCTCGGGTTATAGTACTTTTGACACTTGTATAATCTGAAACAAATCCTCTTTTTTAGTCAAACAGACCATGTTACACACACAGTTGGCTAGCTATTTACAAAGCACCCAATTAAATCCTACTTAATTCTCCTACTCTGAAAATCCCATTTCACTAGCGCGTAAGCTATGGATCACACAAGATGAGCATTTTTCACTGAGTCTGGACACAAGTTTACAGTCAGCAAGACTTGATTGTACAAGAGCCTGCTGTAAAATTAATTCACCCATCCAATGGTATATGGACAAAAAGTGAAAAGAATGTGCTAATTCGGAGGTTTGAAGAAATAAGCTGAAGAATCACAGTTAAAGACAGGTAAATCTAGTTTAATGTTCACATGTAGTAGTTACACATCACAGAGATTAAACAGGATTTTAACTGTAACATAGCTGCAGTGAAATGTAAGTCATTTTGTACTAGAAAAATAATCTTGACGCAGTTATCCGATTTTTGGTCTACTTAAGTTCATTTTAAGATGAATTTACATCACTGATCATAACAACTTCGCCTATGTGCCTTTCTGCAGTTAGCTATTAATACTCTTTGGATGAAGGAAACAGCAACTGTTTTTGTTAATGGTTTGCCCTTTGGTTGCAAGCAGAGAATTTTTTCAGTTTTTAAGCAATAATAAGCTGTTGGAACACAAGTTTGCAATAAAACCTTTTGGTGCTAAGTGAAGTTCCAGAACAAGTTTATTGATCTGATGCAACAGCAGATTTTAAAAAAAGCAGATTAGAGATCTAAAGCATTGCCCCCATAATGCAAAAAATTAGATAGAATTTGTTTTTCTATTCTCAGTAAAAAACACTACATCTTACTGCTACTTTTATAGAATGCACTAAAAACCCCTGTACCTTAATGACAAAAGTGTAGTCTCAAAATGTATAATACACTTACAAACATTTTAAGTCTAGATTAAGGAAAACACGTTTGTATGGACTCCAAACAAGTTTATTCGCAATTAGACATCTCATGCAATCATGCAGGACCACTAGCTATAGCTGCAACTTTTGAGTCTAAAGGACATCTGGGGACAAAAAAAAGTCCTAAACATTCAAGATATTTCCATATTAGCAGCTCCGTACTTGAGCTGTGGTTTTCTAAAGAGATATTCCCACAGATTAAAAAAAAACATACACACCTTTATAATATTTACAAAAAATATTTAATTAAAAATATTTTATAATTACAGTAGTCTATTAAAGCATATACTTTTCTCACACTTATAGAACATCTCTATATATACACAGTATGAAATGTCACTCATTTGTCTATACAATATGTAACACTCCTTCAGGGAGAAGAAAGTTCCCTGGGCCCCAATAAAATCCATCTATTTTAAACAATAGATGTCAAATATATCTACAAATGCTCTGGTAGATTAGTAAAGCTTCAAGATTCGGCTGCTCGGTCCCTTAAGAGTTACAAGGTTTCTAAAGTCTGGTTTAGGCTCGGTCCTCTATCCCGGGGCAGAGTCGCAACTTTTCCTGCTGCCACCGCGGGACACGCTGCCGCTCACAGCTGGCCGGGAACGACGAGAAGAGACGGAACCGGGGAGGGGGAAAAAAACACGGGGGGTGGGGGACCGCTACGGACGTGCAAAATGGTGAAAAGGCTCGGCTCTGCGGGGTGAAGCATGGGAACTGCTCGGGGGGGTTGGATGGCTCCTTCCTCCGGTGCGGCGGGGCCGGGCCGGGCCGGGCCCCCCCCCCGCCGCCGCCCGCCCCCCGTTGCCTCTGCGCGGCGCGGCACCGCCGCACACCTGTGGGAGAGGAATGAATAGAGGGGGTGTGTGAACCGCTCCGCTCCAGACCGACTGGCGCCACCAACAAAACACAAGACATGCTTGATCAACAACCCAAAACAAACCAGGTCAAACAACAACCGCAGCTCCCAGGCTGGGCCAGGCGGAGGGAGGGATGCGCAGCTGCACGCCGCAGCCAGAGGCGCTCCGGGGGGAGAGGGGGGGGAAGAAAAAAAAAATAACCACCCGGTAATTAAAGAAAATAACCACCCGGTAATTAAAAGTAAAACCCCAAAGCCTCCTGCAAATATTTCTCGCCGGGCTCTGGTCCCTCTTCGGCTGGCTTCCCGACGGGATGCGGTGCGGCCCCGCCGAGCCCGGGCGCTGCGCTCCCCCCGCCCGCCCCCGGCCCCGCGCCCGCCCGGCACTCACCTGGGGAGCGGCGGTCAGCGGCAGAGGATGCTGTCCCCGGGCTTGTTAACAGAGCCTGCCTGCGCAGCAACCAAACACGGCAAATTAGAGCGAGGGGCAAAGGACACGTAGACCCCCCTCACCCCAGACCGCTCTCCTCCGCGTACCAGGCACTGCCACAGCCCCGCCGGCGAGGGCTCAGGGAAGCCTCCAGCTGCACGGGGAGACAGAGCCGAGGGGCCACCGCAGCGCTGCCGGCGGGGGGAAACCCCGGGGGCACGGGGTTGCCGGGGCACACCGCCTTCCGCGCCCTCGGGCTACCACCAGGGGTTCCCGTGGAAGGGAGACGTTCCCCGATTCCACCCCCTCAAAGCATGCTGCGTTCAATATGTACAGCCCCCACAGCCCCTCACACTCGCTACACGGCGAGGAAGGGTGGGAAGCGCAGGAGCAGCGCTTCTCTTCCCGTGTGTGCAAACACGCCGGCTACAGCTACTCCCTCAAGAGGCTGTAATTACACGGTACACACCGAGGGGATGCAGGCACCCACCGCATACAGCCAAGGCATTCCTGCTCCCGTCCACCCCGTCACCTCCCGGGACTATGACCCCTCGGCAGAGCCAGGGGACTGGCAGTGTATCACCGGGACGCTCCCACGGCGGCCAGCGCTGACCACTAGGCCACGCCGCTCCGTCCTGTGCCCCGCTCCCCGGGATCGTGTGTCACGCACCTCTTACCGGGTCAGTGTTGAGGGCTGTCAGCGGAGTCCTGGGGGTGCCCGCGGGACAGCTGCCCGGGTGCAGGGCGGGTGGCGGCGCCTGCTGCCGGAGCAGCGCTGGGTGCGTCTCCAGAGCCAGCTGCAGGTCGAGAATGTAGTCGATGACGTGCTGCAGGATCTCCACTTTGCTGACCCTCTTGTTGGGCGGGATGGTGGGCACCAGCTTCCTCAGCCGGCTGTAACAGTCATTCATATCGCACTGCAGGCAGAGCGCCGCCGGCTCCTCGCCCGACGGCGGGCCCCCCTTGCAGCCGCTGTGCTCGGCCAGGCACCGCAGGGCTGGGTGCCCCCCGCCGCCGCCCGCCACGCCGGGCTGCGCCTTGCGACTAGGGTGCCGGACGGGGCTCACGGCTTTCATGGTGCCGCAGGGAGGGAGGGAGACCTCCCTCTCCACCACCACCGCCGCCGCCTCCTGCTGCTGCTCGCGAAGCCGCGCACGCACTGCCCGCAACGGGAGCGGAGCGCGGCCGCAGCGCCTCGCTGGCGTTACCGGCTGCTGCCCCGCGGGTGCAACGAGAGGCGCTCGCCGAGCCGTACGACGGCGGCGGCGGCGCGAACAGCGAGAATAAAAAAAAAAAAAAAAAAAAAAAAAAAAATTAAAATAAAATACAAACTGCTCTCGCTCCGCGGCCTCTCAGCCCAAACCACTACCACCACTGCCGCTGGCCGCGCCGCCCAATTTATAGCGCGGGGCGCGGGCGGGGCGGGCGGTGCCGGGGGGCGGGGCGGGGGCGGCACCGCGGCGGGGCTGGGCCAGCGGGGAATGGGGGGCGCTGCGGGGCCGCGCCGCAGCCAATCAGGGCGCGGCTGCCCCTCCCGGAGCGCGGCGCCAGCCAATGGCGGCGGGGCCGGGGGGGCGCGGGCGGTGCGCGCGGACCCCCCCGGGGAAGAGGTGGTGGCGGCGGCGGCGGAGGAGGAGGAGGAGGAGGAGGGGGTGGTCCTGGGGAGGAAGGACTGCGGGAATGCGGGCGGGACCTGCCGCCCAGCGGCTCCCGGCGCCGTCCCCACGGTCCGGCGCGCAGCTTCGCGGAGGCGAGCGCAGCCCCGCGCGACCGGCGCCGCTCCCCGCCGCCCGACCCGGGGGAAGGTGGCTGCACCCCCTCCCCGGCCCCCCCATCCCTCTCCTCAGGAGGGGTGGCCTCTCCTCGGATCGTGAAACGCGTTGTTATTCTCTCGGTGTGGGAGGCTCATCCCGGCTTTACACATTTTTTGAGGGACATGGGGACGCTGGTTTAAAGGCAGGGAAGATCCCAAGCAAAACTTGAGAGGGAGGGGGGTGTGGGAAGGAAGAAGGAGGGTTTAGGGACTGCAAGCAAAGCAATGCCAGGGAACATTAAATTAGAGCACATAACTATTAAAAATGCATGGAGATGGAGTATTTAAAATTCCTCCATGACATATAATATTAATCCGTTTTATGTAAAATTCATACCTGTAACTTAATTTGGTCCATTAATGCACCAGATCACGTATTAGTAGATGTACCATGTTTTAAATATGATGCTGGAAATGTCCACAGTTCTGTACTTTGAGACAGCATTAAAATTAACAGACACATACTCCTGAGTCCTGCTTAAGTCATCTCGTGGCAGATTGTAACCTTTTAATTTAATAATGCAGTGTTGAAACTTCCTGTTAATTCCTGCTAAGGATTAAGAGCCAATGTGTACCTGAATGGGATGCCAGCGTGAGAAACTTGGTGCCGATCCTACAGATGCTGCAGTGCTTCGAACTCTCTGTGAGCGAAGTAGGGCTGACTGCTTGGGCAAAAGAGTGAAGGAAGGAGTAAAGGCTGCAGGATCTGCCCCTAAGCTTGTAAGTCAAACCCAACAGAAAGGAAGAAATCCATAATGGTGATTAACGATTACATGTCCCCTCAAAGCTTAGTCACAACGGGTGATATATAAAGGATACAGTGGGAAGCTGTCAAACTCAGAACTTGAATGAGCAGTGAGACTGGATCATTTGAAGCGTATAATGAAGCGCACTTGCATTCTCTCTCACCCCTTAAAAACATATGTTTTGAGGCTCTGCTTACAAATACTCACACTCTTTGTTTTCCTTATTTTGTCCCACATTGCCAGTGCCATACATGACAGTTAGGCTCCCGTCAGCACAAAATCTAAATGCGTGGTGTAAATCTTTGAGGTGTAAATCTAGACTGAGGTCTAGATTTGTATGCTACATTATGACGATGTGATGGGAAGACGTATTTCCATTAGCTGTGGGCTGGGTGATCTCAATTCTGCTGCAGTCATTGCTTTTATCCTGTGAAACTCTTCTCCTTGCAGTTTCCTTGCAGGCACGGGCCTTAAAGCATGCATTATGGCTACTTTGTCTGTTTTCCAGAGTCCTGGTAATATGGACAGATTTGATGTGCTATCTGAAAAAAAATAAAGTTGTAAATGACAGTGAATGTTCAGGCTCAAATGTTGCTGGTTCCATTTAATCAAAATCTGTGTGTGAAACTTGATAAACTGTAATATTGGGTTGTTCTGTTTGTACTAAATCCCTTCTGGGAGCTCCTCTGATCTCACTGGAAATCTCTAGGAAACCCCAATATGTAACTGGTTCCCCTTTAGCTCTCCCAAAGCTAGTTTGGACGGATTATTTCTGTACACGCACACAAATTCACACACACACACACACTCTGTAGCAGCACTATAGCAAATCCACTGAGACCACACTGGTTCTTGAAGATGACTCAGTATTTCTGGAAATTTGTGAAGAACCATGAAATGCCTCAGACCTCTTTTTCCGTCTGATTTTTTCCACTGCAAAGGATACGAAGGAAAATCCGAGAGTCTGTAGTTGCGAGAAGATTGTGTGCTTTCAGGTAGCTAACATATCACAGTTGAGATATGTGGGAGAGGGAAAAACAGCACTCCCCTTCAACTACGATATAAATATTCAGGGGATTTCCTCTAGTAACTCCCTTTGATACTCATGAAGCTGATACATGCTAGTCCGACATGCTAGGCTGAACAATAGGCACCAATTCCCTGTCAACAACCGATCTGCTTTTGCTCTCCTTGAAGTCAATGTGAGTTTTGTCATTGATTTAAATGGGAGTGGGTTGAGTTGGCTGCTTTTTCAAAATTTAGATTGGATGTGCTAAGTAAATTGCTTTAGAAATGGGCTGGAATCCTCAGAATGTTATCCATCTAGGTAGGCATAATGAAACTCTTCATCCCTAAAGAGGATTGTACACAAGAAAGAGGGACAGTGGTTATTGTTCATGCTTTTGTCCTATTAATAGCAATATTTTTCATGACATGAGTATATAGGGATTAACGCCTCTGTTTTTCACCAGACCACATTTGTGTTTTTAAATAAATTATGTGCATCTTTAAACATGTGGTCCCTTTCTGGCTGGCTGGAGGAGTTTATCTATCTTGGCTAGGTTTTTCTGTGCTCTCTTCCCATATCCAGAGTCAAGATTCATTTCACTTGTAACCAACTCTTGTAATATTACCACAAGATTCTTGAGAATGCTTGAATGGAGCAGTTTGGTCCATTAAAAGAGAACTGATGAGTTCAGGTGACATTATAGGTGCTCTCTGAAGATTAAAAAAGTTACTTTTGATTCAAAATCAAAGAAAAACGAGATAAAAATGAAAATTAAATGAATGGCCTTGTATCCCCTTTGTCATGAAGATAATCACATTGAATTACTGAGAATGAGTAAAGGAGTTTGAATTTGTCAGCATGAGTCTGAGTATTTGAATATGCCATTGACTCCAGCTGAAAAAATAAACCTGAGATATTGACACTGTCTCTTGAGTCATGGCACCAGGGAAGGGGCATAGTCCTTCCTAGAACAGAATCCATGACATATCCTCTGACAGCACTCTGGATCCACAGATGTTTGTGCGTGATATGATGCCATTGAACCAACCAGTGCATTGGATAGTACTGCATTACATAAAATTGTCTCTGGACAGATAAAATTTGAAGGGAACTCATTCAGGTATGCAGAGGGAAGCAAGCAATCAATATGGTTTCTTACACAAGGTTACTTGCTATACCTACCTTAAGAGGGCATGAAATGCACACAAATGCACAATGCATTTTTATTTTTAAGCAGGTTATGAAACAGTGGTTGAGTCAAGTGTCCTTGTTTTTAAGCTTGGGGCACGCTGTATCAGAGCAGTAAAATCCCAGGCTTTCCTTTGCCTGAGGCTGATAACTGGTGTGACGAGTTTCATCCTGGTGGGCATAAAGATATGATACTGAGACCCCCTGCTCCCCATTCCTGTTGACTTCAGCAGGCAGCCAGAAGACTCAGGATCTCGGAGAAGCTGCTCAACACCTAGAAGGGCTGATCATTAAAAAAGCATTATAAATCTCCGAATGGTTTATGGTTTATGAGGGAAATAGCAATTGATTCCTCAGTGGTGCCATTACTCTCCACTATTGCTATCATTCAAAAGGCAATAATGTTGGTTATTTACCTTCAATTAAAATATCTAGTTAGTTGTGATGTCATTTAAAATAGCATTATAATGTGTTTAGTGTTCCCTTATCAAACACCATAGATAAACTCCTCTTGGCAACAGGGGAGAGAGATATGAAATGAAAAATTGGGTGGGGGAGTGAGATAGAGGAAAGACTACGTAAATCTTTTACTGTATTATTATTCCTATATGCCTATGTCCCCTTGGACTACAGGCTAGAGGTGAAACTGCAGGCTCCTTTGCAGTGGCACCCTATGGATCCTCCAAATGGGTCAGGGAAGATCCATCAGTCATTCAGGGAGTACAGAGAAGTCACCTCACTCTGCAGAGTACCAATGGATGAAATCCATCAGTCTTCTGATAGCATTCCTTACCAAGGATGATTCAACACCAAAGCTCTTGATCACCAAAACTCGACTTAACACTAATTTTTTCCCCAAATAACACGAACCATCTTCAGTACTATTCTCCTTATATTCCTCAAATCCAAAACCTAAATACAACTCACACACTTCACTAAATGTGATTTTTTTTTTCTTATTCTCTGGTTGTGGTCATTACAGAAATTTCTTCTTAATGAGAAAATCTAAGAAATTCTCAAGACCTTCAAATCCCCAGTGCCCCATGTGCATGAAGTTTAATAAATGTTGATTGCTCACAGCAGCTCTTCACAGACAAAAGAGAATATTTTTTTTTGCATGTTCAATTGTCCATTTTACAGCATCCTTCTAATGACAGGAGCATACTCCTACCCACCTCTTTGTGCTTTCTTTTAGCTTTGTATGCTACAAAAAATATCATATGACAACAAACATTATGGAGAGATAAGGAGCAGATTAAAAAAAAACCCTTCTCCATGGTTTGATGTTTATGTACACTCTTTTTTACAGAAATGTGGAAATAAATGCATAAAGAAATATTTTACCTCAGTTAGTGGAGAGAAATAATAAAAGACTGTAATGGGGTTACTGTCTACAAGAGCTTTTCTTGCTGTGCTATCTCCAGCATGGCTGTGTTGAAGAAATTTGTGCAAACCCACCTACTCCCTTTGAGAGTCTACGGCAGCAAAAAATATTGATATGTCACTGACAGGTGCCCTGGCATTTTGCTGGTGGTTGTATATCAGCTGAAAGCTAATGTCATTTAAGAAGGTTGCTTTGTTCAGGTGACCAGAAACACTGGGTTTGTCAGGCAATGTCAGATTTTTGCATTGACTAAAGCAAGCTTGTGGCAAGAAAGATAACTCATGTTGACAACCTTCTGCAGTGTGGTCCAAATATAAGCAATCAAGAGGCTTATTCTGGGGAAGGGGAAAATAATTTAGGAGTATTTGGAGCAGCTTCCTGAGGAACACTCCATTAAACTGAGTTACATAGTAACAGATTGAATTTAGTCTTAACTTTAATTTTATTTTGTGTAGATTTAGATCAGATTTGTGTGCAATGTCATGCCTTTTGTTTGTAGACAGAAATCCTCAGCCAATCTCCCTGAAAACTGATGGTATGACACTTACCTTATACTATTTTTGTGTTTGTTATGAATTTACATTAAGAGCTCTATAATCACACAAATAATGCAGCCTACAGGAACAATGAGCAAATCGACCTAAATTAAATAAGTATCTAGATGTGTATATGCTCATCTGCATATGTTATCATTACACCAATGATACTGGTATTTATTTTTAGGGGACTTGAAGAGCTTCATCAGCAAAAGCAGTCTAAGTTCATGCCACAAAAAAAACCCCTACAGAAAAAATAGCAATATGTTTCACTAATAACACATTTTACATTTCGAAAGCTACTATCAACATGTTTGTTATTTGTTCTCCGTGAGTGTTTTAAGGAATTCTTCAAAATCTTTGGGGTTTATCTTTTTTGATGTTTTTAAAAATTGTTTTAAATTAAAAGAAATCACCTCTCTCTCTCCCTGACTATGATGACAACCTTTTCCACAGTGGAGGGACATCCATGGTAGATGGAGAGACCCTCGCTGCCTCTGTGTTGTTGCAAATGCATTGATGTTTTCTGGGACTTTAGTTAGTCGGTTCTCAAAGTAGTTTTATGCCCCAGTGTCACTTTCAGATATCACCTGCTTGCCAGATATTAATTTAGAGTTCTGCATTTCTTTCATGCGAGTGACAGCCTGACAAATATGTATGCACTATAGAAAATTCTGTTTGCTAGATTTGCTTCAAGTCAAATCCGTGCCACTGCTGGGAAGAGAAATTAGAAAGAACTAGAAATTCAAGTCTGGTGGTTGTGTTTTGGAGGGGAAGCTTTTCAATGCATCTTCAAATCCCCTGACTGCAGCTATTTATGAGCCATGCCATGGAGTTCCAATACCTGCTGAAATCTGTGTAATCTTATTATCTATGTATTTAGCTGCTATAGAATTCCTGTTGCCATAACATGTGAGGATCTACCAAGGCCTTAGTAAGAGAAGCAAAAGGCTCTTCCTCATTCTGCCATTCCATCTTACAGAAGAAATACTAGAATAGCAGGAGATTATTTATAGGATGATAGCACCGTTTTAATTTGCTTATGTATTTGTGTGTTTTTGAAAAAGCAGTCTGTTCAAAAGGTGAGTTTTGTATTAATTTGTAGCAGGATGCTTCCTGTGATCATTCTTTATACCCTGCGTGGTTTCTGAGAAAGTTGTCACTTAAGAAAACAAGAGCCCTCAGCTTTTGTTGACAGAAAACAGCTCTTGCAGGATTTCATGTTTAAAGAGCATGAAAAAAAGTGACGACAGGTAATGCCTCCCTTAGGCAGACAGGGTCACACTCATGAGTTTAATTTCAGCAATAGTATATGCTAAAATGACCTTATGTATTTATTAGGACACAGGATTTTCTAATGAAAACCACTGTGTAGCACCGTGAATTTCAATCAAGATATACTCTGCAGACTGCAAATGGCAGGAGATGCAGAAAAAAGAAAGATGGATGTAGGGAGAATATTGGACAGTGATCCATGAACTGCAATTCTTCACAGTTAAATATATTCTGCGACTTACTGATTTTCCCTTAGAAGAAATGGGAATGAATGTTATTTTCCATTTTGGAGTAATTGTATAGCAATTCTTCATGGTTTTGCTTCTTATGCAGGGGGCAAACTACGCAAAAGAATTTTAAAGACATATTCAAAATTGCTGTTAAAAATGCTTCAACATGCAAATTTCTTACAGTTTGACTCTGTTTTCTTAAAGCTAAATGATGTGCATGTATAAGAATATTTTGGGTAATCACACAGCTTATGCTAAGTAACTATTTCAAGTTGTCCTCGATACCAGTATGTTTCCACATACTTACCTTGAAGTGTTAATGACATTTATTTGGGTAATTTTTACTCTACTAACATGTTCTTTCAACACTTTAAAGCATGGATACATTTCATTCAAGCAAATCTCTTAATTTACCTCAATGGAGAAATTGACTTGAAAAGCAGCACAAATCCTTGCTTATATAGAAAGTTTGTCTTGAAGTTAATGAGCTTATTTGCCTGAGTAAGGATATGGGTATAAGGACTGCTCAAGTGAGCAGAAGTTTCACAACTGGATGCAAAATCATTAAATTACTTTAGATCAGCCTCTTGAAATAGTTACTGAACATGGAGTTCCAGAAAATTGGTTCTCAAAAAAAATTTTTAAAATGTGAATATGCAAATGCAAAATAGTAAAAAAAAATGAAATTTTAAATATAAAAGTTTAATTAAAAGACATTGTGGTTAGTGGTGAATAATTATTCAAAGTAAATTTTACATCCCCATTGGGTTGTACCCAGTGTCCACTGCAGTCTTTTTCCACTTAGAGTAAGAGACTCCTTACAGACAAAAGGAATTTTCTTTTGCCTCTAGGAATTCCTTAACACACACAATACATCAATCTTCCTTGTAGTATAGTATGAGTTATTATCAGAAACACATTAATAGAATATTATGTATTTGTAATCTTAGCATGAGATATGATTTATTTACAACCCTGCATCTCAGTTTCTCCTTTTTTTCCCCCCTCTCTGTCCCCTCTGTATCTTCTTTCTTCTGAACTGTCTTACACTTGCAGCATCAGGATTCTCTGTGTTTAATGTTTTAGTAAGGTGGCAGTCTCTCTTTTCACTCTTTAGGGTACTGTTTCATCCTGATGTGTTGAGAGATGCACGCTTTTACCTCTGCATCTCACAAAAGGTACTCCACAAAGCGTGTGAGCAACCAAATGGGGATGTGTGTGTGTGTGTCCCCTCCTTCCTCCGTTGCTTGAAGAGCTGGTTGCTTCAGACAGGAGCTAAGGTAGTTACAGCCCATTAAAAACTACGCCAGATGAAACTTAACTGTCATTGCATAGGGAGAACACACAATGGGCAGTTGCTGGATAAAACATTTATTTTCAGTTGTTATTGATGACCTCTCAGAAGTTGCTCGTGGCTCTACTTTGGCCTGTCACTTGTGAGCTAAAGGGTCATCAATAACTTATGGAAATAAATGTCTTACTGATAGTCTGGCTACTGCAAGTCCAGTATATTGTCTCATACACAGACACGCAGGCACAGAAAATACAAATCACAGAGAAACCACTTTTGATATTAGCCTCTGCCCTTTTATCCTTAGAAAAATGTGGCTTTTTAGATTTTGTTTCCTTTCCATCTTTCTTCTATTTGCTAATTTCTTCCTTTTCCTTCCCTTTCTTTCATTCTTTCTTTTTCTTTCTTTCTCTCTTTTTCTCTCTTTCTTTCTCTCTTTTTCTTTCTTTCTCTCTTTTTCTCTCTTTCTTTCTTTCTCTCTTTCTTTCTTTCTCTCTTTCTTTCTTTTCTCTTTATTTCTCTCTTTCTCTCTCTGTGGTTTTTTTTCCCCTCTCTTTCATCTTTTATTTCTTTCTGGTATTTCATAAAGATATGCCCCTAATTTATTTATAAGGGTAGGTCTCCAGAACAAGGTAGCATTACTGAGCTGGCTTACCAGTTCCTCTATACACACAAGTACATTCATAATTGATGAAATGGTCTATAGTGTTGGGGCTAGAATAAACTTAAGGTCAAATCTCTGGGAGAGTAAATCTTGCCATTATTCCTGATGAGAAATAAATACGTGAAGGAACTAAAAAGTGTGGAGTTGAAAGGGAATAAAACTGAATGTATACGGGCATTTTGAACAATTCATTCCAAAGTGAAAGTTCTTTTTCTTAGTTTTCCTTCATTGCCTTGATCTTCCTAAAACTGTTGTTGGGGCAGGTTAATGACTGACCTTTGAGGGAACCACATACCAGTCTTTGTTCCCTAGCAGTCAGGATCTTGCAGAGGCTTGAAACCTTTGAGGGAGAGAATAGGATTAAACTGCTGTATGAAGTCCAGTGCAGGTGATGATCAATGGGAGCAAAGGAGCGAGTTTCTCAGGACGCTCTCTCCCTTCCCCCACCGGCTGGAATTTATTTTCTTTACTGCAAAGTTACCTGATGGAGATGGCTGACTGTCAGTGATTGTTCTGAGATTAATTTCCCTTCAGCAGTCATCAAAAGCATGCAGTGTTAAAATCCCAATAAAATTTTAAAGGTTACCGGTCACTTCAGATTTAAACATCATATCAAAATCAGAAAGACTTAACTTGAGCCTCACACTAAAATCACATTTATATAAAGTCAGCTTATGTGCCACACTACTATTTTCAAAGTGTCTAGCCAACTAAAGACAAGTGTTTGATTCTACAACATGCATATGTACTGAGTAACCTCTGATAAATCAGTGTTGCAGGGTGAGTCCTTCATACATGCCTGTCCCAATGCCTAGCTGCACCTCCGTGAACGAAGCCATTGGTCCTAATATGGTACACTGACTGTGAGGTCCCTTTGCATGCAGACTTATGCAGGGGATTTGCTTTCACCTTGCCTGCAGACCGAATCTGCACTGCTTGAATTGATTTAAAAATCCACTGTCAGTGTTGGGGCTGAGTCGCCGGAGGGTCCCCTCCTCATCCTCCCTACTCCCCATCCCCCTGGTTCATGGCTGGCCTTAGGGAAGCTCACACCTTGTCCTCATAGGGCATCCCATTCTTGCAAGGGGCTTCACCCACCCCAGACCTGTGTGGAGAAGCTGCCGCTCCCCACAGCGTCTCCTCTCATGCCACTGCTCTTGCTCCTTTGGGTGCCTGAGCCTTTACTGTGACAACATTCAGATAAAGGGTCTGTGAGCTGACAGATGACATTTCAACAACGGTTTCTGCTGCCTTTCAAGGCTTCTGTATGGCTGCAAGCGGTTGTTATTATTTCTAAAGGTTTGGACTCAACCACCTTTTCCTTCCTGAGATCTTATGCACAAACCAATTTATTAATGGGAGAATTAAAATAAGAATTTCAATGAAAACCATTGCAAGCATCCTACCTGCCTGGCGTCAAACAGCTACTCAGCAAAAGCCAAGTGAAGTAAAACACAAAACTGTAATTAATTTGAGTTGCTCTAAGATTTTACTGATAGAGGAACCTAATGTCACATCTCCTTCTCCACAGCTTTGAAGAGCTCCCATGCATGCAGACTCTGAGGTCCACAGCTAGAGGTGCTGTGTGATGAAGATGAGATAAAATACAGAGAAGCTGTAGTTTCGGGCTGACAGTCAAGGGGTCATTTCATTCACTGGGAAAAACCCTGCACTCTGCAACAGTTTAATGTCTTTAGGAGAGAAATTTATGTTTAAACCCAACCTGCATCTCCTTCAGAGTCACAAAAAAAGCTATGCTGGCTTTTCTTGAGGGGTCTTTGTCCTGAACTGTCTGAAACTAATGTAAAGAGTGGACCGACGTAAATTAACAACAATGTTAAGGAACAATCAGATTTTCCTGTTCTGAGACTAAGTCACACCATCAGGCATGTATTCTCTTGTGAAGAACTGCCGTAAGAAAGTAATGAAGGATTTCATGTGTGAAGTAAACTTCCATTGCAACTTTGAGAGGATATTTTACTGAAACTGGCCAAACTATGAATATAATCAGGTATTCTGCAGTGTGGGAATCTCGCTACTGAAAGCAGTGGGAAACTTCGAGGCTGAATGTGGGAAGTTTGGGAGCCTTGGCAGGGATTGTAAACCTTGCTGGAGCGCAGTGAAAAGCCCCTCATTCCTGCAGGAAAGAACTTTCTAAAGTGCCTGCAAATGAATTGGGGATGGAAACAGAGACATCTCCATTCAAACAATGGGGAGCTGGCAAAGACCGAAAGCGAAACACCCGGCCCCCACGGCCAGCGGGGGCCCAGTGGAAGCGAGCCGTGGAAGTGCCGCCTTCCCACCGCCGCCACGGGACAGCGCTTGGAGGGGGAACACCCCCGCGGCCGCGAGCAGCGCTCCCCTCCCCACGCGTGGGAGCGGGGTGGGGGCTGTGGGGGGCGGAGGCCCCGCTTCCCACCGCGTCCCGCTCCCCCCGCAGCTCCTCCCGCTCCTCCCAGCTGATGGCTTGGCCCGGGCGGCCCAGACTGTCCGGCGCCGGGCCCGTGACATCACCCATTCACACTGCGGCCCAGCTGGCGCCGCCGGGACGGTCGCCGGGGCAACGCGGACGCCAATCCCCGGGCAATGACTTCCAGCTGCCCGCCCGCGGGACCGAGCGCGGGCGCGCCTCCGCCGCACCCCCACTCTCCCCTTCCCTTCTCCCCTCCCTCTCAACCCTTCCCTTCTCCTCCCTCCCCCGCTTCTCCCTGCAGGTATTTTTCCCGTTCCCTAAGCGCTGGGGAGTGCTGAGGGGCCAGAGCCGCCCCGGGGTGGGGGTATCGGGAAGCTCGTGTGGCCTAAATAAATTCCATATTCACCTTTTTCTTTTTTTATATATATACGATTACTGATTTTGCTAATGTCTACCATATTCTCCCCAGTCACCTTTTTTTTTTTCCCCTAGGCTGTAGAAGATATATTCCTATAATCTCTTCCATTCTGACTTTTCCTTCTGATGCTCTTCTCTGCACCTCTGTGATTGTGTGATACCCTTTTTGAGATAGGGGATTGCCATGTGCTGAGTACTTCTGGAAACTTTTCTCTTCAGCTGCCCAAGCAGGAACCACTTTTTGCCCCAGTATTGTGGTCCAGTACACGAAAATCTGATACCGATTGTTTTGAAAGGTTGAAAGCTGTAGTCTCAACTGAAAATCTGAAAATGCTCAATGTCTCTGAAAGACCTAGGGTTGATGCCAAACTTTGCAAATATCTCGTTTTATTGACCAAATAGATATGCTTCTATATTTATTGTCCACAAAGAAAACTTTTGAAGTTTTAGGTGACTGAAATTTGAAGTGTAAGCACCACAAATGGTAGAACATTAAAACATCTTGTGACTTTTGAAGCCAATACTGTGGTTTGTTTATATATATATATATACTATATATAGTTGTTTGTTTGTTTTAAATGTGATTCAGAAACTTCTCATGCTGCAGTTTGGTATTGCTGCAGTTTGGCCCCATATGACTTCCTGAAGTCTCAAAGGGGCCTTGAGTCAAATGAGGCCCTGAGTCAAGAGCTTCCCAGGTTTTCTGTATAGCCCTCTGGCAGGTAGCTCAGTCTTCCTTTGAGAATGAATAGTTACTACCTATTGCCTTGCAGTTTGTTGATTCACAGTTCCTACAGGAAACCATCTGTAAATATTAGCCTGCGTAATTTGTACTGATATTAAATAAAGTGATGAGAATCCTACTTAAGAAAAAAATTGATAGCTTTCCATATGGTTCCAAAAGGCTTAACACTGATACTAGTTACCACAGTGTAGGAACAGCACAGTTCTGACTCAATTTGTCTGTAAAAATGAAGGCTTAGTGAAACATTAATTTTCCAAAATTACGGAATGTTTTAATGTGATTGTAATTGCCCCTTTGTGCTTTTAATTTATTAACATTGTTAAAACGAATTGTAACTCATTGTAACCAAATGCTTTAGATGTGAAAAAACCAGGCTGGTATGCTGGAATCTTGATATAAAGATGGTCTCTGTATAATGCAATCATAGTGTATCAATTCTGATTTACTTGGAGTAACTTATGCTAATTTGATGGTTTCTTTTGCATGAGTATTGTGATGCTTTTATGTCTCAGGCTGAATCTTTTACATCTTTGCATCTTACTTTTCTGTGTTTTCTTGAGGAGCTGCACCTGGATTCAGGACAGCTGAGAGAGCTGGATCTTGTACAAAGGAGGCACAGCAGACTTATGTAAGTGATGCTGAGGAGGGGAGCCTTGTGGAAACTCTGAGGAGAGCTAAAGAGTATGTTGCAATGATGTCTGACTAGTTGTTCATCAGGAACCAATGTGAGTCTGGAACACCTAGCGCTGAGTATGCGCCTGGACACAGTCCAGCTGCATTCTTACCCTGTAGAACCAAAGCATTAAGTCTTGCTGAACCAGCTCCATGCCTGCTTGAGTGTGTCTACACTGTGTTCCTGTTACCAGGAGGAACCCAGCACAGCAGCTGTCCACACAGAGGCCTGACACTGCATCAGCATGGTTGGTGCTGAGTGGGATGTACTGATTCAGACTGAGGACTGCAGTGCCACTTAGTGCCTGCATGCTGTGCTCCACAGTGCATAGAGATGAGCTCAGCAACAGTCTTTGATCCAGCCCGGATTTGTGCCGTGCCCAACCAAGGGCTCAGATTGAGTTCAGTGTGGGATTAATAGCACTGACTCCATCCCAGAGGTGCTCACATCCATCTGGACTTTGCTACCTAGCTCTTTTGGGAGCACAGCATAGGGATAACTGGGCAAGCTCTACAAGATGCATTCATATTCTATGCTACGTGAAAGTATTTGTATGGCTGTGAATCTTGCATCGTCTGGGATGAAGTCTTAGCTAATGAACTCAATGAGGCCTGAATTGGCTCTGCACAGATCTCGCCCTGGTGTCTCTGTTGCTTCAGCATTCCTGTTCTACAACTCATCACCTGTGGCATATCTGCAGATTGACTTTATCTGGTGGTGTATGTGTAGATATATAAGGTAAAATGCAATTGGGCAGAAAATGTCACCAAAAGCATTAAGAGGAAAGTTTGTAGAGAAAGACGCTAGCACAAGGGGATTGTGTTTAAGACTGGGTCCCTGACACTTTACTATTAATTTTTCTTATGGGGAAGGGAGCAGATGCATGGGAATATGGGATTTACTATAGGAAAAACTGACTGTAGTATTAAACTGCAACTGTGCTTGCGTGTTCCCTTTTTCGGTGTCTGTAATAGTCAGATATTTGTGTTCTCTTTCATTGCATGCTACAGTTCTAATCTAGCAAAGCGCTTAAATTATGTTCTTTGGAGCTTTACTGGATCAGGGCCATTTTCAGTACTTCCAAAAAGTAAAACCTAAAACAGTCTCTGAAATCTTTGGCTAGAGATTGTCTAACATTATTCCTTACCAATAAGGATCTTATCTGGACTCTCCCATAGGAACTGAAATAGCAAATGTCATGTATGCAACCTTGGCAGACAGTTTTGAACTTGGAGGACTTCTTTTGGTGAAGTAGTGTGGGCCAACATGCCTATGAGACATGTTCAAAATTTTTTATCCTTCCTCATCCATTTGAAATACAAACAGATGATTCCCATCTTCCAAAACAGGCCTAGACATATATTGTGATGGTTGCAGTGACTTGATAAGGAAATATGGGAAACATAGTCTTCAGTTGCCTGTATAGAATGTGCTTTATCCAAGACGGAAAGAATCCCGTATTGTAAAAATAAAAGAGATCATTATAATGAAAGTTTTTCATGTGCCAGAAACTGTTTATTGATTTATAAACAGTCTTTGACACACTTTCTTTGTCAGTACTGCAAAATACTTACCTTGGTAGGTCAGTGACAGCTGTCTAAATTAGACTAAGAAATTTCTCTTCATCTCTGTAGTTTGTTTGCATTACTGGGTCTTCATGGCTCTTGCTTCTGATAACTAGAATGTATTCAAACATGCTGTATTATTCTGAACCAGGTTTTTTTCATCATCTTTGCTTAGAAGCCAAAGGGTCCTGGGTGCCAGTAAATCAAAAGTTATTCTTGGTTTTTGTGAGGTTAGGTTATCATGAACCTTCTATGCCCATTCACGAATGTAGAGAACTAAAGGATATATTTTCAGGCAGCCTATGCTATGAGCTATAGTATGAAGGAAGACACTTCAGTGGAGTGTTCACAGAGAAAACATAACTCCACAGGGTGCATGAGTTGAGTACTGGGCTGTGCTTCCCAGTGGCAGGCCCACTGACAAACCAAGAAACCCATACAAGCCTCTACCTTGGTATATCTTGGGGACTATTTCAGTCTCTGAGACCTATGTCACCTACAGAGTAGCGTAGGATCTCTCTTTTTCGTGGAAGACACAATAGTGTCAGTTCAGAGTCTCTTACCATGAACTTGCCACTGACTGCCGCAAGAGAGGAGCCCCAAAGACGAGATACAAGGACTCCCTGAAACAATGTCTCAGCCTTGGCGATATCGATCATCATCATTGGTCTACTCTGGCCTCCGATCAGGAGGTCTGGAGACACACTATCTATAACGCTGCTGCTTCTTTTGAGAATGCACACAGGATCACTCTTGAGGAGAAAAGACAACACAGAAAGAACCGTGTCTTGTTGATACCACCTAAAGAGTCCTTCTGCTGTGCCTTTTGCAACTGGACTTGTCTATCTCACATTGGCCTTTTTAGCCACCAGCGTGCTTGTAGCAAGTGTGGGTAGAGTCCTTCTCAAATCTTCATTCGCGAAGCCTAGCCATGATGATGATGACAACCATAATTTACTAAAAATATATTTGCTTTGGATTTTTCAGTATGCAAAAGCTTCTCAGATGTGCTGTTAGTGATTCGGGGCAGTTGTACGCAGTGCAACAAGCATAGAACTCTCAGTTTTGGCTCCACATGTGAAAAACACTGTTTTGTGAGGTGGCTTTGGAGAGAAAGTAGTGCTGGAGAGAATCTACGAAATCGGTAGAATTTTAGATTTCTGTTTATTGTTGATTGCGAGTAAGAAGATGAAAGGAGGCCCAGGGCTGAGAGTTATAGTCCAGGCTTTAAAATGGGAAAAGAAATGAAAAATACCTTATTTTGATTACATGTCTTTACATCCCTAGAATTACCCACTGAGTGACATTGGTCATGAGAGGGCTCATATTAAGTTTATGAACTGTGTTAACTGACTTAAAAAATGGGTTTTGTGTGGTGCGCACATGTATGGATACATTAACTATCCACCCCCCTCAAATTTGATTACTATAATTACTTAATTAATTTTTACTATTATTAATTATAATGTAATTAAGATGAATTAATTTGTGGGAAAAAATCCAATTACTAAATAAAGTACATTTCCCTGGAATGAATAGCTACAGGAAACTAAGATTTCAATTCTAACCCTGAAATTCGAGTCTATTTATTGAACAAAATTTTCATGTTCCTTTTCGATAAGGTGGCTTGTCCACCTAATTTAATTGTATGTTAATTTCAGCAGGTTGAGATGATATGTCATGGCTACAGAGTTCCCTTTTCATGTCCTTCCTCTGTCCTCCCTATGGGTTTCATACGGGCATCCTTTTCCAACTTCAAACAACCCTGCAAATGCAGTTTAAATGTAGTCAAAGCCAGTAATAGTCTATATGGATTGCAAATTATGGAAAATGGCTACTGATGTTAATAAGGCTCTTCAGAGGAAGAGCCAAGCCACTTTCTTCTGCTGCGTCTTTGTATATTTCCACCGCTCCTGCCATTATTCTTATCCAGTTGGCATGCTATGGATGTGTTGGATATCTGTCTGGGCCCTTCATCTGTGGAGCGCAACAGGCTGGAGGTTCCCTCAGCAGCAGAATTCCATCCAGGATGTTCACAATGGGAACACTAGCAACTAGAGGTTCCCTCTGCTGATGTATTTCTGTCCAGGTCTGTCAACAACTGGAACTCTATTGTCTGGAAGTTGTCACCTTGGTGGCCAAGGTGGGGTTGATGGCAGTATGAAAGTACTGGCCAAGGCTGAGGAGAGAGGAGACTGACCCCTCTGACTGGCCAAACAGTCAGTCAGAGGAAGGATGACACCATTCAGTTAAATACATTCTGAGTTAGAAACTGAGCCCTGCAAGATCTGTTTCCTCTTCCTCTGGTCTGTCACATCATACGATACCTTCAAACACTGTGTTGCAACACAATTGTACGAGGTTCAACAAGGCTTAGTGCTAGGTCCTGCATTTGGGTCACAACAACCCCATCCAATGCTACAGACTGAAGGAAGAGTGGCTGGAAAACTGCCTGGCAGAAAAGACTGGGGGGTACTGGTCAACAGCCGTCTGAACACAAGCCAGCACTGTGCCCAGGTGGCCAAGAAGGCCAATGACATCCTGGGCTATATCAGAAATAATGTGGCCAGTAGGACCAGGGCATTGATCATCCCCCTGGACTCAGCACTTGTGAGGCCACACCTTGAATCCTGTGTTCAGTTTTGGGCCCCTCATTACAAGAAGGACGTTGAGGTGCTGGAACGTGTCCAGAGAAGGGCAATGGAGCTGATGAGCACAACTCTGATGAGGAGCAGCTGAGGGAGCTGAGATTGCTTAGCCTGGAGGAAAGGAGGCTCAGGGGAGACCTTATTGCTCTCTACACCTAGGAGGTTGTAGTGAGGTGAGAGTCAGTCTGTTCTCCCAAGTAGCAAGTAACAGGATGAGAAGAAATGGCCTCAAATGGCATCAGAGGACATTTAGATTGAATATTAGGAAAAATTTCTTCACAGAAAGGGTAATCAGGCATTGGAACAAGCTGTCCATGCAAGTGATGGAATTACCATCCCTAGAAGTGTTCAAAAAACATGTCGGTTTGGCACCTGGGGACATGGTTTAGTGGTGACTAAAGCAGTGCTGGGGTAATGGTTGAACTCTATCATCTTATAGGTCTTTTCCAACCTAAATGATCCTATAATCCTAAGTCAATAAATCCCATCAGTGTTGTACAGAAAGCAGAGGCAGACAAAAGCCAGCTGCTCCTCCCCAAGATACCTGCTGGATTTCCCAGCAGTACCCATGGGCACAGACTCTGGACACTGATCCATACGATACATTCCAAAATTCCATTTCACCTAAGAGAAAGAACTATCAAGTGGTTGGTGAAGCCAGCAAATAAGGAGGAACTCTGTATAACACTGGGGCAGAGGCTAACTTGGTTATCCTGAAGGGCATCCTGTGGGACCACAAGGAAGTACAGCCTCAGCAGCAGAGCCCAGCTAGTAGCTAGGGTCTTGTCTTAAGAGAGCCATAGGTACTCCTATGGGCCAAGGTAATTGGCTCCTCACTTAAATGCTGAGACCATTAGCAGTGTTCCCGTTTGAGAGAGGAGGGAGAATAGATATTTTTTTTCACAATACAGCTATGTTTTATTCAGTAGGGGTTTTGTTTGTTTTCTGTTCTCCCTTTGGGGATAGAAGACACTTTACTTTCAGCCCTCAGGGATCTAATAGCATATATACAGGCTTTGTTTTTGTTTGGCCAGAACATGCTGCATTACTTTTTTCCCAGGAACCACCATTTCCAATGCAGATTTAAAATACTGAAGTGAAAACTCTGTAGCTGGTTATCTGAATGTATGATAAATGTTGTGCATGTTTTCTCTAGTGGACCCTTCTCCTCCCCCTGTCATATTTCTCTTTTCCTCTAGAGGCCACTTCAGAAGGGTGGTTAGGGCAGATGGTTTGAGGTTAATAACAGTTGAGAAAGTAGGTCTACCCATAGTGCTTAATTTTAAATTGATTTATCCTTAAATATGACCTTGCAGGTCAACTCGTAACATCGGTCTTCATGTGGAACTTGCTTTGAATTTTCAAGAAGTTTGTAGCTGTTTAAAGTTTTATTTTTCTAACAATTAGAATAAAAACTGTTTTTAACATTTTAAAGAAGTTTGTTATCTTTCTTTCAGATGTGGCAGCTGTGATTCCAGGTTGAGTGACAGATAAGTATAGATGATACAGGGGGTCACCTGATCAGAACTATAAACTCTCAGAAAAAGTCAAGATTAGGCATAGTCTGTTAAAAGAGGCATCTCAACCTCTACTTCAGCTTTTGTACAGACTTCCCCTAGCCGGTTTGTTCTTAAGACTGGAGCAAAAACAGAAAATTATTCTTTTTCCTAGGAGTTGTAGTTAATCTTGATCTGTTAAAGGCTTTCTGTTGGCCAGGCTGCCCTCTTCAAATCCTTTTTTGATAAAGGAAAGATCCTTCTTTCTTGCTATGACTGTGTAATTTCTAAGAACTTGACAAAATTCTTATTTCAGTTGATGTCAGAATTCTTGTTGAGGTCATTAAGATAAGACAAGTTTAGAAATCTGCTTTTGTCTAGAAACTCTTGCTCTTACAGTCTAGCCTTCTTAGGAGCCAATTAATTGCAGTTTGAAATTGCAAAGAAATAGAAATTGGAATTTATGTTTGTCTACACATACATAAATATACTTCTGAAGGACACCATTTTATGCTATTTCTCTCTGATTTCCCCAAAACTTTTTATCTGTTTGGTTATGCAGTGTTATACAGTGCTCATCCATATATTTTAGATCAGTAAACTTGTTCTTATGAATGTTTTGAATGAGTTCCTACTTGATGTCATTAAGACTTACTAGATCTTAATCTACAGTTATACATTTGCAATCTTTAATGATACCTTTTCCTTCTAAAGCTTGTGGAGGAAAACAGCTGCACTTAAGTACTTAGAGAAAGTAATTCAGAAATCAGATTTACTTATAAGATGATGTTTACAGATGAATTGTCCATGAGCTCTTGGCATAAATGTAGTGGAAAACTGAGAACCTGTAAGTTGTGGTCAATTAGGGGTGATTTTGAAAATATGTCGTTGTTGTGGCCAACTACAGCTCATGTAGTTGTGTCCTGTGGTCATTATTCAATGCAGTGCTCAAAAGTCTGTCCTTATAGCAAAACATTTTGTTGTCTTTAACAATGGAAGGACTGGTGAAAGTGTTGGAAATAAAGCACACATTTAGTACTCTGCATTTTTTCAGACTGCAGAATCTAAACATAAGTGGAGTGTACTTGTGTGAGTTCCATATAGGTGTACTTACACTATACATTTGTATATATAGTATAGTAAATGTGCAGTCACATACTGAAAGTATTTATCATGTTTCTTTGATCCTTTTTAACATCAGCTACCTTTAGTCCACTGGTTTAAAAAGACCAAGTCACTTGATATAAATGCTTAATAACTTTGAGCAGAATTTGGATATCTGTTAAGTACATGATATTTGAATAAATATAAAGAATGAAGTCTTGAAGTCTTTTCTTTTTTGGGAGGGATTGGGGGAGTAGTGGACAGGTGGTGTGTGTGTGGAGAGGAATTTCTGCCCACAGTTTTTCCACTGCCCTTAGTCATCACAGCTTTTTACTGGAGTGACCGTTCATGAAGTATTCATTTGGATATCATAAAGTAAAACATCTCCCCCTCTTCTACCTCCAGTTTTCACATATTCACGGCATATTTCTACTTATTCCTCTTTTTCTGTCTTCCTTTTCCACAATTTCTGTTTGTAGAAGTTTGATACCCCAACAATTTGCAGTTTTAATGGTCATTTTCTTAGACCTCTAAGGAGACAAAAGGAGGACTATGAAAAGCTATAAATATTGGAAGGGGAGATTGTTAATCAGGCCCCATCCTGTTGCTGAATGGAAAATCATTGTAACAGTAAAAATGAAATTCATTACTTTGTTACATACTACTTAACATGAGGAGTTGTGCTATTTATGTGTGTGTTGGGTTTAATTTCTTTTATTCTGAGCCCCAAAAACTTTTTTTAAGTAGGTAGGAACAACAGCATTTAGCTTCAGACGTGGTGAAATATGAGAAGCACTCCTGCTCTGAAGTAAGGAAACTCTGCAAGTTTTAGAACTGTTTTGCCACTGTAATGATTATATTACAACAGAAGTGCAGGGTGACATGATATTTTACAGGCATGTGCTTTTTAATTCTTTGAAAAAAATACCCATTTTGAACTCATTAAACTCCCTCCCCAACTCATCTAGATCACAACAGTACAGATTGAAGTTCATACATAGATATAAGTAAGTTTAAGTTGTATTTGTACGTATGTACTCCCATGCAAAAAAGAGGTGAATGTTGTCAGGAATACAGGCATGATTTAGTGTCATTTTGTGTGAATAGGCAAACTCTAAGTAATGTATGGATGACCTCTAAATAAAAGGAGAATTTATTAGGTTTAGCAACCATAATTTTCAGAAAAAGCATCATAGTGTTGCCGTTAAGATTATTAACTTCTTTAGAGATTTGTCAGTGTGGATAAACCAAAAAACCTCATGTCATTTGGCATACTAGCAAATGCCAGTGAGTGTACTTTCTTAGCACAAACTAAAGAAGATAACCCCAAATCTTATGATACCCTTTCATTATGTTCTGTGAGGATAGAGCATTTTTCTTTAAATCTTTGCATGTAAGACTGTAAATTCAGAAGAAGGATTTGTATACTAAAGACCAGATTTAAATACTTAAAGCTGCATGTAATGCTTTCAGTAATGTATGGATCAATCTACTGACAGGCTGCAGAACTCTTGCTTGCTCTACCTGGTGCAGGTCTTAATTGTCTCAGTGTGCTAATCAGTAATAGCAATATGGGAAATGCTTGACAGCCTGGAATCACCAGTGATTTTTCATTGGGAGAATCATCTTAGCACTTTGTGGTGGTTATAAATCTACTATGTGTCTATGTGTATATAATGCTATAGCTTGTGATTTTATACAGATGTATTACTGATTTTAGAGTCCAGGTTGATTTCTGTCTCTCGGTTCAGAGAATTATTGCTTACATATATGCAGCTGTGGAAGAGAAGCAGTCAGGTGCTCAACAGTTATGAGGATAGAGTCTAAAATGAGTCACACTAGAATTTGACTATTTCTTATATTAACTTGTCAAAACATTGGATTGTAATACAAAGCTTGCAGGAATACTTTCTACACATGTAGAACGTGCTTTTCCTTTTGTTAATTTTCAAAGAAGTGGAAGAAAAAGATATGGACACAGTCATGTTAATTTTTTCTTTAGATCAGAAAATGTAATATTTTGTTCAAACATTTTAATAGAACAATTATTCTTTTGTTTTTAAATAAAATTTTTAAGTGAATTAACTGCTTGTGACAGGTGCCTTTTGAACAGTCGTAGAGAATTAAGCCCTTTTTTACTAAATCATATAACAGTGTCAGTCAAAGTTTTCTTTGTCTGTTATCTTTAGGCATCACAGCTTTCTTTTGGAGTGACCGTTCCTAAATGTAAAGAATAGTAACACCAAAGCCTCCTCCCCCCCTTTTTTTTTTTTTGATGAGGTCAGTTTATTGTCTGCTACGATAATTTATGCTTTTTCACTTTGAACTACGCTGATATTGCTGGCTTGCTCCTTGTCCTTGAAGAGCATGAACACAAGAACTTTTCACCTGGATTAGATTTTGAAGCAATGACCTTGAAGTACAGGACCAAAACTGAGATGCCATTCCACTGTTATTTTTGTTGCAATTGGAATCTAAAATATTAAATAAACTGTATTCTCCAATTCTTTTTGTCCCATGCCTGTCATTAACAGTGTACAAACGTTTAGTGCAATTTTGTTTAATAACAGGAATAGAAAAAGGAAGAAATAGCTACACGCTTATTAGAAACAAAATCAATTATTACTTTTAAAAACTACCTGCTTTCAATTAAGCAGGAAATTATCTAACTGGTTACTTAATTTGCTCTGGCTGGCAGTCTCTCAACTGCTTTATGCTGAGTGGAGCATGAAATTAAATGTGTAACAACTATCCTAATGGTTATGTTTTTAGAAAACCAGCATTTAGAAATGGTATTTCACATAGTTTCAAAAGAAATAATGACAAAAAATAAATTACTGCTGCTTCAATGTATTCGATATTTAAAGAAAAGATATTACTTAATTGTTGATTCTCTTATTCTGATTAATAACAAAACAATCTTTGGTTTGACTGATGCAGATCTATACTTGTGAATTGGGTTATTTGTTTAGGTGGTTGTCTTCCCCCCGCTTTCAGATTGTGTTTAATTGGTGAAATCATTGCTGTTCATCTCTTGCTGCTTCTAGTGTTAAGATCCAGCCCATGAGTATCTATTCTGTGTACAATATGCCTTTTGGCAAAATTATTGAAGGAATCTTCAAGAGATTTTTAAGTTTTCTGTTTGATGCTATTTGCTGGATCTTTCTCAAGGTACTGTTTCCACATCCCAGTTGAAATCTATGCTTTTTTTTTTACTGCTTAAGATTATTTTCAGTTCTGGAGGAAACCCCTTGGAGTTCAATACTGGCTCACATAGATACCTTTAAAAAAAAGGGGAACCTGATACAGAATGCATATCACTGTGTTAGGAGAGAGGTGAAGCCAATGGTCCAAGGATAGATATGTCAAAATGCTTGAATCATCCAGTTTTTTGTGTCTATTAGCATGAATCCAATAGCCCTCTCCTCCACCCTAAAATTTCACAAGTGTATACAATTGCAGAATGATCCACAAATTTGCACCATGTAAACTTGGCTATGCTTCCATCAAGGAAATTATATTTAGATTTGAATGTAAGGCCTTTGATTTGGTTAACTTTGTGACACAAATCCACAGACTTCATTATATTTACCACTGTATAAACTTCACTGTATCTGTCACTTTCAGTTTTATTTAGATTTAACAACAGAGAAATAATTCATACTGTGATCCTAAATTAGAATGAGTCTTTTTTAAATCCACAAGTATATCAAACAGCTATATGGATCACAGAAGTTTTCCTTTTTTTTAACAACAGTTAATAAAAAAAATTCTAATGCTATAATAATGATTTGAGAGGCAGTAATTCATCATGTTCCCCAATACCCAGATATAGACTATTTTGTTGTTCAGTTGGTTTTTAATACTATCTGGCTTGTGAAGAAAATGTGTCATTTTTTACATTCTCTAATGGACATATTTCAGTTCTATGAAAACTTGTGAATTTGAGGTTCCAAGCTGTAAAATGGTTGGTCTTCACTTTGAGTCTTGACTCAGACATTCGTAGTCTGCCATAACTTTTGAAAAAGCTTTGAAATTTGGTAGAAAGTAGTGGTTCTTCCACAAACTAATCCTACTCTTAGATTGCAAAAGTGATGGTTGTGATAGCAACTTATGAAAATTACTTGGTATTATTAGTTGGCCATTAGTCTGCCAGGCCATTCTGTTTGAATGTTTCTTGAATGGGGGGGCAATTTTTTAATTGTCCAAAATAACAAAATAATAGTAAAAATAAGCTCTGATTAACTTGAGTCAGAACCGAAAAAGAATGTCTGACTTTCCGTTTACGTTTAGACCCCTTTGCCCCTCTCTGGCATGCAACTGAGAATCTGTCTCCAAATCTTCAACCACCCAAAATGAGTTTTATGTCCCTGTGACATGCTTAATGAAAAAGTGGCAAAAAAAGAAAAAACAACTTGATGAAATGAGCTCAGACATTCAAAGTACTTAGAACAGCATCCCTGTATGTCACCCCAATTTTCTCAAAATTCTCCTGCCACAATCCTGAGGAAAAGTCACCTTTCCTTATTCATGTCATTGCCATCAATTTTCTTTCACCGTAGCCTGCAATCAGAATCACTGAGCTGAAAACCCGCCTGCTCTCTCTCAGTGATGCCTTCCGTGGAAGCTGATGGTGTCCTGTCAGCAGCTTAGCCAGACAGAACCACCAGTGCCATCTTCATTAGGGTAAAAGCTAATATAAACAAATAAAGGTGTTAGCGTAGATAGCAGAGGGAGAGTATAACTGAAAAATGCTTTGCAGAGTCAGTTTCTATGCCTTTAGTTTTAAAAATATATAAATGTTATATGAATCTCAAATCTGCTTTTATTTACATAAAATATTTATACACCAAGCAAGACAATTTCACAACTTTAAAATGTATTTTCCTGTTAGATTAATCTTTTCATATGCTAACCACATTACAAGTAAACATTTTCATAGGCTCCACTACATGAATGTGGCTAAAAGCTTTCTTGTTATTTTATAGTTACAGCATTTCAAATGTATCCCTTTTTGACGTGGTTAGGCAGCCTGCCAGTTTTACCACTAAATTATAGCAGAGAAAACACTCAGTAGAATTTGATTAGATTTCTTCCTTTTCCCCATGAGTAAGGCAAAGCAAATTTATGTTCAAAACGCAGGCTGGGTTCTCAAGAATTGAATGTAGATCTGTATTTGTAGTGTTAAAAATGTAGGTGAGTTTTGTAGTAGAAAATATATCTTGTTTATAGTGCTGCTTTATATTATTGTTGTATTTTGTTCTGTTTTGTCACTATCTGTAGAATGATAGAAAAACATTGGACAATAACAAGTTAAGGTTTGTATTTCAGACTGTTAGAGATGAATATGTCCTAATCTTTGCTACTAATAAGCAATTATATTAATAGAATCACAGAATGACTTGGGTTGGAAGGGACCTTAAAGATCATCTAGTTCCAGCCCCCCTGCCATGGGCAGGGACACTTTCCACTAGTCCAGGTTGCTCAGAGCCCCATCCAACCTAGTCTTGAACTTCCAGGGATGGGACATCCACAACTTCTCTGGGTAAAGTGTTCCAGTGCCTCACCACACTAATAATAAAGAATTTCTTCCTAACATCTAATCTAAACCTACTCTTGGTTTAAAATCATTCCCCCTTCTCATGTAACTACATGCCCTTGTAAATAGTATCTCCTTTTCTTTCTTGTAGGCTCCCTTCAGGTTCTGGAAGGTCGCAATTTGGTGACCCTTCAGGCTCAACAATCCCAATTCTCTCAGCCTTTCCTCATAGGAGAGGTGCTCCATCCCTCTAGTCATCTTGGTGGCCCTCCTCTGGACTCACTCCAACAGGTCAATGTCCTTCCTGTGCTGGGGACCCCAAAACTGGATGTAGAAATCTAGGTGGGGTCTCTCTGCTTTAGATGCAGCCCAGAACACTGTTGGCTTTCTGGGCTGCAAGCACACGTTGCCGGCTCATGTCCAGCCTCTCACCCACCAGCACCCTGGAGTCCTTCTTGGCAGAGCTGCTCTCAGTTTGTTCATCCCCAGCCTGTATTGATAAGGAGAGTTGCCCTGACTGAAGTGCAGCACCTTCCATGTGGTCTTTTTAAACCTCATGATATTCTCATGGGCCTGCTTTTTAAGCTTGTCTGGATGATATTTTGTCCTTCAGGTATGAAGTACCTATTAAGACTGGATTCATCCCAACCAGTTACAAGCATTTACCTAAGGGATCTAATTCAGAAGGGTGTTATTTTAACTGCATTTTAAGGAGAAATACTGCACTTTTAAGAAGAAAGACTGCATCTAACTGACCTCAGAGTATATGGTGTGGCATGTGTACGAGCCATAAGACTGATTTGTTCAAATTAGGGATCTAGTTGGAGCATACTGTTGTGCCTCTCTGGCCAAGAGGGTAAGGTTTCCATCTTGCAGTAGCCAGGGCAGAATGGGAGAAGAGATTATACGTGCCTGATTTTGACTTGATACAGAGTTGGAACATGGGATAAGACAGCATCTGAAACTGGGAGTTATAAATCATTTCCAGGTATATAGACCATTGACCAAAGATCTTCAGTGCTCTGAACTGCCCCTATGTCTATCTTTTCCTATGAACTACAAACAGACTTATTTTCTAGACCTTGACCTCAGTCAGCTGCTAATTTGAATTCCCATGTTGGCTAGTTTGTGAATTATGAATGCAAGTGACTGAAACCCACTAGGAAAGGTTTCTGAAAGACCATATCCAGTGTTTCTGATCACCATTTATTATATATTTGATAGATATTTGCATGACCAATTTGCTCATGAGTGTTTATGATTATTATAATGACATGAAAACAAACTTTATATTATAGTTGTTACTCAGTTGCACAGTTTTCATAGTCTATTTATATCCTCTAAGGACAGAAGAGACCATTGTGAACCACTATTCTGTAATATAAACCAAGAAATTTTAGTCATTAGTCTCTGCAGAAGCCTATTCTGGTGATCAGTTCAGTTGAAGTATGTGTTTTACAAAAAAATAGTGCAAAAGCTAAGGTGGCTGTAACTGCTTATTTAATCCCTGTTCCAAGAGGCAAGCACAATAGCTGGGTAGGAGTCTCTTTTATTCTGTAAATCTTTTACAGGAATAGAAAGGTTCAGAATCTGACACTGTAAATCCAGCACTTTTCACAAGTGATCCTTAAAAATGTACACTTGTTGCCACTTACAGGGTGTGTTTTGAGTACTAAAGTGAACTGAAATATGTATTCATAGTTCCCTCACCTACCTCCAAGAGAAGGAATTAAATGAGTAACTTTAATGTGTGTAACTTCATTATCTAGCATACATAGATATGACATTAAAGAAATATTTTTTTTTTCTGGTGTGAAAATGTAGCTAATAATTAACAAAATTTAAAAAATGTGACTGTGATATATCTGATTCATTTAATTAGGGAAAAACATTCTGTAAAACATGAGCAGTTTATGTAAAGATGTCTCATCAGGATTAGCTTAGCTGTTAGGTTAAAAGAAACTAGTGTAGGAGGAAGAGAGGTTCTATTGCATTTTATTTTTTTTATTAAACTCCATGAAAATCTTTGGATTTTCAATTTAAAAATATTTTAACATTTGTTTTAGAAAATGTTCACCAAGACATCAATGGGCTGTGCATATGGTAAAAACAGTGAGTCAGTAAACCACACTAGCTTAATTATTCTTAGTAGAGACGTAGTGTATATATTACAGTGTGGATTACTTATTCATACTTCGTAAACAGCTTTCATGATAATGGACCCATTCAAAGCCTGTTGGCATCAGTCAGTACACTATTCTATTATCATCAACTTCCATTCCAACTCAGAGCCTGATCCAAAGCCTATTGAAGTTGATGAAAAAGTTGTTACAGCTTAGGTGGTGTAAGGACCTAAACAAGCTGTTCTGAAATTAAATATAATCCCTCTTCTTACAACTTTTTTCTTTATTCTTCTGATAATTTTGACTGCACCCAGCTCTTGGGAGAACTTTTGTTGAAGAAATGTTGATTTTAAGATCTAACTTTCTAAATGGGCGTTATTCTACAGAATGTTCAAAATGTGTCCTGCCTGTAACTATGAAGAATATGACATTGTCAGAAGAAGGAACACAAAAAGTGTTGTGTATGTTTATAGATAATTACATTTAAGTAGGGTAGCAGAAAATTCATTTAATTTATGATTTGTATACAAATAAAAGATGTGATTGATTTAATTGATATCATCATGGATCATTGGTAAATGTGACCTAGGAGGATCTATATTTTGATCTGAAGCTCAAGGTGATCTTATTCTCTTCAAAAAGAATAATACTAATCAGCATCTTGTAGCCTTGGGGTTTGAGGTACTGTCTCTTCCCTAAAGCCTGGAACTTTTTAAGACTTTATTGACAATGATATTCTCATCAAAATAAATGGGATTGTTCATGGGATGGAAGTTACAATTTCTTTTACCTGTAAGAGTTTTCTCAAAGACATGAGAACATAATTTGTTGATCCATTTAAAAAATGTCAGTGCCCCAAAAGCCTCACACACAAGCAGTCCAAACAAATTGGAAAGGGAAAGAATGAAATGGAAAAGTAAACCTTTTTTTGCTATTGCTGTGAGACTGATATAAAATGACACTGCGAGAGGATGCTGGATTATTCACTGAAGGTGCAGTCAAGATAGATGATCTTCAGATTACTTATTAGTGTATTTGTGTGTCAACTTTCAGAGTGGAGGAAGTCAGTAGGTATGAATTAAAGTATGTTACTTAGATATTACTTAGATTGATAGCCACATTCTCGGGAATTTTGATTCTGGAGTGGTAATATCCAAGAAAAGTTTTGTCCCTTGGATGTTTTATCATATAAATTCCACTTCCCTTCTTCAGCCAAACAATTTTTCAGTACAGTCTTTCTCTGCAACAGAATTGAAGCATAAAACTTGTGTTCTTACTCTCATATTAACTTCAGGCATAAACTCGCTGATTGTCCTCTGCTAACATGTGGGCGTGAGACTGGGTCAAACCAATTATTTCAGTGCATGGGGAAAAGCAGGGGTAGAGTTAGACTGGTTCTCGTTTGAGCTGTGCATTTTCCAAGAAAAAGCACAGGGTTCCAGCCTTGTGATTCTATACTTCCTTGTGCCTCTTGGGTGCAGTGTCCTGGTTTGACCATGGGGCTTATACTTCTCGGGCAATATTTTATAATATCTGCTTGATATGTTGTTGCTTTAAAAACAACAGTAATAAGAACACTAACCCCATTATATGCTCTAGAGCTGCAAAGAAAAGAGCCCCCAGTAGTCTAATAGCAGTGGAATTGCAAACAGATTTGTGTAATTCCATAAAGTATACAAGCTATAAATATAATGTTTATTCTAAAGAAGAAATATGAAATGCAGTCACCAGATAAAATGTTTATTTTCTCATTGTCACATGTGTTTCTTCATCCTTTTGTGACCTCAGTGCGGTACTATCTAAATAGTTTGCTCTAAAGCACAAGACATACTGTGTGAAGAAGCAGGAACAGGAGTATTCACACCACACCAAGATCTTGACTGGTTGATCATCTCCTGCTACTTATGATTAAGCAATAAAGAGAGAGGTACAGGGTATTTCCTGGGGATTAATAACTGATAGGGAGGAGTTAATGGCCTGAGGTGCAGCTGAGGGCCATTAACCCCAGCTGGTCATCAATCCTCATTAAAACCCTCTGAAACGAAGTTCACCAAATACAATGAAGGGCAAACCAATGTTTTAAGCACCTTTGTGATTCCCCTCTCTGTTGTCTCCTTAAATTAGGTCTGATTTAATTTCTGTTACTTCCTGGGGTAGATTGTGCTTTTCTTACTGCAGCAGAGGTTCTATTTAGTTGTGCAAAAACTGCAGAGTTCAGACCTTTACACACAAACAGGGGTCCTCACTGCTACAGCAGCAGAATGAAAAAGAAAGTAAGTAAAAAATTTCATAAAAGGTTGGTTTATAAAATCCAAATTTGTTTTGTAATAATGTAGCACAACCTTTTCTGTTGCAACAAAATAAATTTTTAAGGGACGGGTCCATTTTGAAGCTGTTAAACTTTCAAAAAATTATTCCTTTGCATTTGGTAGTATTTGATACATGAAACACCTACTAATTTTGCAGAAAAGCCAAGTATTGCAAATATATTTTGTATTATCTGACAACATTGGAATATGTGTCTTTTATGACTGCTTTGGGGTTTACTTAGTTTTTGAAATGCATATGATTTTGTGTTATCCTGATGTTTCTAGTAGTTAATCTTCTTGCAAGAGAGGTGTGGTATTTAGAATATAGAAATTTTGTGGTTACTTCATTGCTCCTGGTTACTTCAAATTCAGATTGTGGTAGTAAAATGTGAAGATATGGTGAAATTTCTGGAAGTATTTTTGGAAACTGATAAAATCCCAAAGTCTCTTTTCCAGGCCCTAGCCCTGCTTCTCATGGTAGCAATACAATACCTCAGTAATATGGGAGACCTTACCCTGTAGCATGTTTACACACACAACCCTACTACCCCATTTCATATCAATCTCTCTAAAATTCCGTTAGCGTGTTTAGTCTTCTTTTCAAGGTAGAATTTTAGAAAAACACCCTAAGGCCTGGACCAGAAGATATCACACACACAGCAACCTTCAAGCCCAGAACTTTGGAGGAACGCCGAGGACTGTATGTGCTGTGAAGAGGATGAAGATGAGGAAGAAGGGGTCCCAAACACCCTCAGACCCAATTCCCGACGGGGTGTGTGGGGGGTAGAACCAGGGGTGGACAGATCTGGGATTGGATGGACCTTATTATAAAATCATAGAACAACTGTCTGAGGGCACCTGTTTGTTATGTATTCCTCTAGGCCTATGGAGTCATTAAAGGACCTGCTCTCTTTATCTTATCTCACACACTAAATTGGCCTGGAGTCTTTTTCTCTATGGTCTTCTAGGAAGCGGTTTTGGCCAAACTCAAGGATAGATGATCGTCCCTGTTCATTGCAAACGTCTATCAGAAAATCAGCAGAAAATTCTCCGTAGCCCTTACAACTTTTTAGAGATACTATCAAATGTGATTGGTAGACTTTTGGGTACAGGAGGCAGATAATAGAAAGAAAAAGTGTAATCTGGCAGCAACACAATGAAATCAATGAAGATTTTTTTTCTTTGATCCTAGTGAGAACAGAATTAGTGTTTAGGCCTCCATTTAAAAGTGTATGGTTTTTCCCTACACCTGCTGCTGAAGTTTGCACCCTGTTCATGGGCTAATAAAAATCAGAAATCATCTTCTTGTGGGTGTACACAAACACCTGAGAGGTAAGTGACCTGAATGTTTGAAATAGGGAGACTGTAGGGCGCTCTAGTTTAAGAAATACTATTTGTGTTAAACCCTTTCCTGATGCTGTGGAAAACAAGTCTCCTTTGCAGAGGAGAGAGAGAAACTGGTGAAGAATGCTGCTGGGATCCACCACCTTGAAAAGGTCATCAGTGTCTGCCACATGGAAAGGGATCAGTGCTATTTCCATCCATCAGAGGGAATTTGAATATGCAAGTAGTGGCAACTGCACAGGAGAGACTTAGATCAGAACAGCAGTTCTTTGAATGTAGTTATAGAAGGTATGTCTCAATACAGTCTTGTCTTTTACTCAGAAGGTTCAAGGCAAATAAATACAGTGACTGTAGTAAGCCCCGCATGGTTTAAAAAGACATACCTTCATGTGTCGCAGAACCTCACTGTCACTCTTCATGTGAGTGAAGATAGGCATTCACAGGCTTATTTGCAGAATTATCCTACTGAAATAGATGAAGACCGATAGAGACTGATGTTCCATGGAAAAGTTGGAAACTTTACCTGGGCCCTTACATGCTGTACTATAACAGCTGAAGAGGAAGTCTCTTACAGTAACTCTCTCCATCTGGGACTGGAGAAGGATTCTTAACCAGTCCAAGAGTATTTTGAAAGGCATTTCAGAAGGAAAAGATGTTTTGTAAAAGAAGTTTAAAGAGAAGCTCTTATCTTGTGCAGTCAAAAGTAGCTTACTCTGTACAGTTTTGCTTACGGGAGGCTTCTGAATGCTATTTTACTGTATGGCATGATTTGGATTGCCTTGCTAATCTTTGAGGTTCCATATTAGATACCTCTGCCAGAACACCAGTCCCCTCTCCTTTACTCTATTCTTATGGCTGTAAGTCTTACAGTGGCTTGTATTTTCAATTCCAGTAGAATCTCGTTTATAGGATCTGCCGGTTATTGAAACCAGCAAACTTGCTTTAAACACACGTTTTGGACCAATTTATGATGTAGGTCTTTTTGTACAAACCCATTTGCTGTGTAAGGCAAAATATCTGCATTTCTTTGACTTCTGCACACCTTATAAAATCTGCTACTCTTCATGTTTCAAATGCTGTTAAATACTCTTCTGTTTGTTTCTGTTTTAAAGGACAATTAATAAAGCTTAAAAAATACAGGCTATGGAGCATGCATTGATGATCCACACCTCTATGCATGTTTTATATAAAGAACATCTTTACTTGTTCTCTAGATGCAATAGAGAAGACTATCTATTGAAGGGAGCAAAGTATGGCACTTTATTGCCTGGGGAGTCATGATTGCTCAACTGTTACACTGCCTCCTGGAAATCTGTAGTGGAGAATCAAGCACAGTGCAGCAGAAGCCACATATGAATGCAGTCAGTGAATAGCTGTGTTTGTGCAGACGGAATAGCTGAGGAACATGGAGAACAGTAGTGTTCTTTTGAGCATGGCTACCAAGTGAGGATATATCAATTAAATTGCTCTGAGAACCCAGCTGGCAGATATCAGCCTGGGTTAAGGTAAATGATACAAGTTGGAGATGGAAAGTGTCAAGGAGACATCAGAGTTGTCCAATCATAGTGGTCAGCAAAGAAATAAGTTTTTTTTCTAAGTCCTTTGGCATCCCTGTCTAAGTCTACAAGTCATGTGAAAGATTCTACGTCATGTCTGTTCTTCACTTATAATTTATTAGTTCATGTTATAGGAAACTAATTTCCCTGGTTTGATGTGATAAGACTATAGCCTTCAACCTTTTTTTTTGTATCCTTCAAAAAGGTCTTCACCTTAATTGATGTCTCAGCAATTTATTGATGACTTTATAGCGTCAATTTTTTTTTCCTTTTGTTGAATGCCCGTGAGTGTGCTGTAAAGTCTTTTTAAGGCCAAGATGTTAATGCTTTTGTGTTACCGTTCACTTTTTACAATGTCTAGTCACCAACTCATGTTTTTTTTCCCATTCCCCGTAAATCTCTGGCTTGAAGGAGAGGGTTGTTTTGCTTGGCTCATGGTTTAACAGCTTCTGTGTTTTCCTGATCAACTGACCTTTCATGTTTATTTTAAATATGAAATTTCAGTGTTTTTTATATTCATCCTGTTTCAGACTGGTCATGGGCTTGCTGCAAAGATTTCTTTAAAAGCAGAAATATTTATTCTTTCTCTTGTCCTGGATGTACTGAGTTGGCTTATGACTGACGGTTTCTTATGTCAAGAAACTTACGTTTTTTCTGTCTTGTTGATCTTCTCTTAGTATGCTTTTTTCCTATCTTTGTGTCTTCGTGCTGAGTAAATCTTGCCCTTCATATTCTCACTGTAAAAGGTTGACATCATTATGGATTTCTACTATGTGATTATGGAGCGGTTTATTTTTGTTTCTAACTGTAGATTTCAAGATAGGAAAAGTTAAAGGATTTTGGTGAGATAGTGGTACACTTGTGCTGTTTTGGCACTACTATGCAAAAACTGACTTCAGTGTCAGTGCTCTAGATTTATGCTTATTGTAACAAGAAGAGAAACACAATTGATATATTTTTCTAGTTAGATGTTTCAACATATTTCGGTTGCCTAGACAATATAATTACTTGCAATCATACAAATATTTCAACTTTTTTTTGGTTCTGCTATACCTTCTTTTCATACCTGTGAAGCTATTTTAATATCCCATCAAGTCAAAAGACTCTTCCAACATTAGAATGCTTCCCTATGCTTCCAGCTTTCACGATAATATGTTGTATTGACAGTCTTAGTAAGAATATGATTAATGATTGAAACACACGGGATTTATTATAATCCCCAAGTAACAATTGAATGTTGCTCATGTTGTTCCTTGTCTCCCAGTTGTTTGTAATAACCAGTCCTATACCTGAAAGCTTTGACTGGAACTTAATTGAACACTGTATGTAGTTCAGCTCAGTTCCTGGTTATTTGTTGGAAAACTTTTTCCTGTTTGCAAAAGTTTATGTCCTTCTCTCTTCTAATCAGCATAGTGGATCAATGTACAGAAAGTGACATGCTGAGGCAAGATGCTGCCAAGTGTGGACATATATTTAGAGATAAACAGAAGAAACTGGATGCGTCCAGAAGAATGCCACCTTCTTAAGCCTGGACTGTTTTCTTTGCAATGCTTCTAGAACAGTGGGATGTCTGTTCAGCAGGATCTGCAAAAGGATTGACATGAACTCTTGTGGTGTTAAGGTCAGAATTGCCCAGTTGTTAGTTCTGCTTTTGAGCTGAGGATCTTGAAGGACTTGCATCGTCAGTCTTGTGACACGCTGCTTGTTAGGATTTCAGATTGTGTTGCTGTGCAGCAAACTTGCTAAGCAGACCCTCTTAGGGATGGCGAAGCTTTACAGAGCTGTTGTATTGTATAGCTCAACTGGAATTTCCATGCTTAGCTCTCATGCCAGGAATCAAATGAGATTGGTTTTTGCATAGGCTTGACTTTGTCCCTATAGAAGAGACCTTGGAGATCCAGGGATCTCAGAGGCAGGATTTGAGGAATGGCAAACCTGGGAAGTGTTCCTAAGGTTACTGATTCTGGGACAGTGTGCCTAATGGGGCCAATTAAAAGCTGTAGATAATAGAGAGCCTATGTACTGATCATGAAAACCAAGAATAATATTTAATATAATAGCAGATATTTAAGGAGGAGAAGGAAACTGAGCAAGGCTTATTTTCATTGAGACTCTGCAGAATACAGGAAGTCTTCCCTGGGCAATATGACTGAATTCCTCTTTACGTTTCTGGTTTGTACAGAGGCTAATATTTCCATATTTTAGTCTCACTTGTCCTGAAGTCTGGCATTTCCTGGGAACGAGAAACCCTGCTTTTCAGTAGCCATAGATGCAACCCCATGTCTAAATGTGTTGCATATAAGACAATTTTTCCCCACAAGTTTCTGTATGGATGCAGACTTTGTAGAAGTTCTGTCTTCTTTTGTGGAACTTGAGATACAATTTTGCTATTTCTTTGACATGCAAATAAAGAATGCACCTGATATGTATGGTAAAAATCTTCTGTGGATACCTATGGGATAAGATCACTGTGATGCATTTTAAATGATTACAGCTGTTGGAGGTGGGGGCATTTTCCCCTGAGAGAAATGGAGAAACTTCTTGGTATGATTCAATGGTAGATGTAAGAAAATATGTATTTAGAGGTTTTTTTTTAATCAAACTTACAGAAGAGAGCCAGGATTGCTGTATGTATTACAGTACGTAGCTTCAAAAAGGAAAGAAATAATTTCATTCCTTTGCTGTTTCTGGGGGCTAAGGGAGTAAATGACCTTCAGCTTTAGGTAAATGGAAGGATTGCAATTTGTAAATGATGATAGCCATTAAAAAAAAACCCAAATAATCCCACCATTCTGCTTTTGGGAAATGCCTTGTAGTATGCAAATGATCTGACAATAGTGTGTATCTTAAAAACATATTTGAACCCCAAAATGCTTCATATAAATTTAAAGACTCTATTCTAATGTACCCCGGCATAAACCAGGAGTCTGTACAAAGACAGGGGAGTTACTGTCATATGAAGCTAACATGAAATCATAATAGGCTCCAAAATCTTTTAAATATTAGAAGATACTAATGTATATTGTTGATTATAATTCCAGTCACTGGCTATAAACCTCATGAAATGAATTGCCTCATTTATAATGCATACCATGGGACAGCATCTAATTTGGTGACAAGCATGGAGGCTAGGAAAGATTCAATAGAAATATCTGCTTAAATTACTATGTTCTCACCTAACTATATATATTTTCTAAAGCTTTGTTATTTAATATACCTGTTGTTATTATTAAATTGAATTTCACACCTTCAAAAACTCTGGTAAATAAATGTCCTTTTCTCTGTGAGATGCAAGGTTAGTGTTTATTTTAAATTGTAACTTTTTGTGAGAAAGATAAGAAAATCAACATATGCTGTTATCACTCCTCACTTTTGAAACAGCAAGGTGAGGACTATCCTTGAAAAGTAATTGATATTCCTGTACAGGTTGAAACTGATATACAGACAGATAAGCAGAATTCTTCCAGCCTGTGCTTTAGCTAAAAATGCCATACCAATGGTTGTCTTATATGATCTCCACTCTCAAACCAGATCTTTGACCTTTTGGATCATTCTGGAGAAAATAGGGTATAAAAAACCCTCATATGTCAAGATAAAGGCAGATTGTGCACGTGCAAGCAAAGGAAAAAAAAGCAACCCACAAATATTTTATTCTCTACTTCCCATCAGCAAGTGATGTCCAGTCACTTCTGAGGAAGCAGGGCTTCAGCACATGTAACAGTGCTGAGCATGGTTTGCTCTGGAAGGCAAATGTTGTAAATAACAAATGCCTCCCATTTCCTCCCCCTTTTTCTTAGCTTTTATATCTGAGCTGATGTCATATGGTATGGAATATCCCTCTGGGTCAGCTGTCCTTACTGTCTCCCCTCCCAAGATATTGCCTACCCCCCAGCCTACTGGTGGTGGTGGTGGTGAATGTTGGAAAGACAGCACTGATGCTGTGCCAACACTGCAGTAGCCAAAGCACTGGTGTGTTATCAACACTTTCTAGCCACCAATACAAAGCACAGCACAATGAGTACTGCTGTGGGGAAATGAACTCCATCTCAGCCAGACCCAATACGCATTGTCTACTAAATGAGTGTAAGAATAGGCATAGGAACAAGGGTGCAATTGTTTGTAATTATTTTGCCCTAAAAATGTCACCAATACCTTGGGTAACAGGCAGCAAAGAAAATTCCACACTAAAATTCCATGGCTTATCTAGATGTGCTTGTAAAGGGTTGAAGAGTTTGCTGGAGGAATTTGTAATTAAATCTGATCTTCACAGATGATTATGGTTAGTTAGAAAGCATAAGGAGTGCTTCAGTGTCATTGGGAGATAATACAGTGTTCGTTACTGTCTGAGGTAGGGACCCCTGGTGGCCTAGTGGTTAGCATGCAGGACTCTCACCGCTGCGACCCGGGTTCGATTCCCAGTCCCTCCCAGGCAGATGGAACCCGTTAGCCCTGTGAGGCCATCCATCTATGAGAAGGACACTCTAAACAAACCTACGTCCTGAGGACCTCACTGCCATTGTCCAAGCTTGCTTGGCCCCGGCAGATGAACCTTAGGATTAAAGGGTGGGCTCAGTTCAGCGCAGGCTGTGTCTCACCTAAAAAATCCATTGCGCAGGCTGGAAAGGTAAAAAGACCTTTCCCCAAATCTTCGTTCGCGAAGATGGGCCATTATTACTGTCTGAGGTGAAGGGTGTAAAAGTATAGTTCTGGTATAAGTTTAATTGCTAGGGTTTTGGAAATTAGTTCTGGTCTATAACATGACCAGATCTGGTATAAAATTCCAATGTCTCTGGTCCAGTATAAAATGGCATGTTTTAAATAATTTGTTTCTATATAGTTTTGATCATAGTTAATGGTGGTAGGGACAATGTGAGATATCACTGCTGCTCTGGAAAAAGCTTCAATACTAAGTGTGCAATGGTGGATTGAGCTGAGGGCTTCAATCACTGTTTCTAACTGCAGAGTGTTTACTTTGTTCCAGTCTGTTGTACCCATAGAAATTCATTACAAACAAAATGATTATACCAGTGTTATTTGGAAGGGGGCTGTTGAGGTGTAACAAACCAATTGTGTATGACTTGTTGCAAGGTGGGGGAAATGCTCTTCCTAAATGGTGTATGAAGCTTGGAACAGGAACAGTGATTACTAAAACTCATTCAGGTGGGGGAATCGTTTATATTGCTGTTCTTGCAGTCTCTCGTTGGGTGAGACTTGTGCATGCTCTTGGAAGTTGCAAATGTTTTGTCTTTTGAGTAAATACTTTTATCCTTTGAGCTCCTTATACACATATATGAATTTATTTATCTATTTATTTATTTAAAACAGCTGTATTAAGGCAAATGGTTCTTTCATTTAAACAGTTGCTTATCTTCTGTACTATTCTGGAATGCTCTCCCAAAGCCCTGAAATTCTGCACCTGCAGCAGGCTTATGCTGTAGTTACAGAACAGGCTCAATCCCTTGAAAATATGGCCTTCTGGGGAGGTGTCAGACATAGCTTAACTTCAACTAAGTTTCTGCACAAAGGGAAAGAGAAGGGTGATATTTGCTGGAGAATCTCTCATGTATGGGATGGAGGCACCTGTGTACTATACTGATCTGAAGTCTTTTGGGGGTTTGCTGCTTACCAGGTGCCTAGACTCAGGATAACGCAGAGAGTTTGCTGAGGCTTGTCTGTCTTTTTGACCTCGTGCTGCATATCCATCTGAGCACCACTGGCACTGCCAGGATTATGCTGAGTGTACCAAGAACAGCCACAAGGTTCTGGAACAAGGTTGGGGGGTGCGTGGCTCCATGTGTGTTTGTCTGTGAAGACAAAAGGCTAGGGGAGGAGTTGATGGATTCTGTGAGTGGACATCTGGCTGTGCAGCTGGAGTCTTTGAGAGGAATTTGTCTTTTGCAGTCATAGAAATCTCTGACATTTGAGGACTGTTGGGAAAGGATGAGATCCACCCAGATAAGTTGGGCAAGAGCAACTCTACCAACAGACTGGAAAACCTGATGAAGAAATCTGTAAACAATGGGGAAATGGTGGACAGGGCTGAGAAATAAAGGGTGCAGGGTGACAGTTACAAGAGTGACCTCAGATATGGTTATGCAGGATGAACTCTGTGTGTGGTCATGCAGCTACAATACTCTTCAAATAACTTCAGTGTGGTGGGACAGTTTGGATGACAAATGCCGAAATGAATGGATACATGTTCTTCCACAAAGATGGAAAGACAAGGATTGAGGTTGTTTCCCTCTAAGTGAAGAAACAGTTTTAATATGTTAAACTCTTTGTGGGACAGAGGACAGGCAAATTGAGAGCTTGTGTCTTGTGATAAACAAATAGACCACTATGGGAGTTTGTTCCAGATTATCATCTGATGAGGAGGAATCCTACAAAGACTCCAGGCAACATGAGAGTCTCTGGTTCACAGGCTGAACCCCTCCAAAATCTGCTGGAGAAGTGTCATGGTTTGACCATGGCTGACAACAAAGCACCAGGCAGCCCCCTCGTTTATTTAGTAGGAAAAGGCTGAACAAGGAAACTGGGCTTGCTGCTGAGTGGGATGCATCATTTAGAGGCATAGGTAAGCCTGAGGTACTTGTGTCTCTTGTGCCTCAATCTTCACTAATGAGGCTTCACAGACCTCTGTTCTTAGTGAAAGAGTTCAAGAAGGACAAGGAGCCCCATCAGAGGACAAGGACCGCATCATGGAGTACTTGGGAGAACTTGCAAGTCAATGGGAAAGAACGGCCTGCATTCAAGGCCGCTGAGAGAGCCAGCTCATGTCTGTGCAAAGGCTGTTGTCTTTGAATGGTGGTGGAGACTGGGGAGGAGCCCTGGAGGAAGCCAAACATTGTACCTATCTCCAGGAAAGGTCAAAAGTGCAGTATAGGGAACTGCAGGCTCATCAGCCTGTCTTCACTCTGTGGGGGAAAAACATGAAGGGAGTCCTCATGGAGCAAATCTCTGCATAGATGTAGGAAGAGGTGGGTGACAACCATTGCCATGGACTGTCTCTGAGGAAAATCACCTTCTCTGTGAGAACACTCAGGAAATGGAATAGATTACTTGGAAGTGATGTGAAGCATCTGTCCCTGGAGGCTTTCAAGACTCAACTGGATAAAACCCTGAGTAAGCTGGTTTGATTTTAGCTGACCTTTTGAGCAGGTGGTTGAATTACAGTCTCCTTGGGTTTTTTCCCACCTGAATGAGTCTGTGAGTCAATGATTCTATAATGCACAAGATGTCAGAGGTGGGCAGATTAATCCTGTTGTGCTATTTGTATGTGTATGTTATGGCAGAGTGCATAAACAAAGCGGAGTCATTACCTCAATCACATGAAGATGCAAACCTAGTGGTCTGCATCCATACTGCTTTTTAAGTTGGGGAGTTACTGAAGTGTTAAAAAAGGAGAACAGCGGAGGATGAGAAGCTGATGAGCGTAACTTTTACTGCAGGGTCTTTTTATCTAATACTTTTCTCTGTGTGATTTTTTTTTTTAGTGCTTTAATTTTGTTATTTGAAGGCTGCAACTCACTGTGTTAGGGATACAGTTGAAAACAGAAAGACAGCAGATAAATCTATATGGGATTTTTAAATGGAGAGAATGGCATTAGTGAGCATGTGACATTCATTTGTCAGAGCTGGGAAGAAAGAAGACAAATCACAGATTTGTAACTTAGAAATTAATGCAATCATGCAAAACTTCTGTTATGTGGACTTCAAGGATCTATCTACAGTTGAATTTTTATACTATGATTGGCATTACACAGATGGGAAAGGAGGATAGTATGGTGAGAGATGTGTCAGGGCATGAAAGCATAGAAAAGTGTGCTAGTGGTTTTCCTGGTTTTGTGCTTTTCACAAATGCTGCTATTCATAGGTCATCTACATGGAGAATTTACTTGACATTGCAGAAAATATTTTCTGTATTCAGTGTAGGAACATTCTCTGTAACTCTATTCTAGCTGGTGGCACTTTGGACATAATGCCATGTTGATAATTTAATTGTTTACCTAGTATGAATCTTGCATGAGAAACATGGGGACTACAAAACAACTTTCAGTTTGCACTCCTCAGTGAAGATTCTGAAAAGGCTATTCATATTGGCCTAGTAATGTGCAAAAAAAGAAATCCTTTTAAATTAGGATTTATAAATAATCTGGATTTCAGTCCTTGCACTGACTCTGTGCAATGAAGCTGTTCACCAAGACACTTAAGGAGGAAGCCTTTTTTTTTTTTAATCTTCATCTTTTTTCTTTTCCTCCTAGAATGATGTTTGTACTGCAGTTAGGCTCTGCATGTGGGAACTTAGATACATGATGCAGCAGGAAATAGCATGAATTTGGAATACATCATAGCCATTGCGTTCCTCTGTTGGCCTCAATACTGTCAGAGCCATTTTTAAAGAACCTGCTCTTGCCCAGAAGTTTCCAATTCCAGAAGTCCTTTCAGGTAGTAAAGAGCAGTCAATTGCTTCCCACTACTTGAGAGCAACAAATATGTTAGCCCTGGACTATTTAATTGATCTATTTTCTTAACAACAATAAAAGTATAGCAAGCTTTCATGGTTGTGATTCAGGATAGAAGAAAGGGGCTTATGTACTGTAGGATTTGATGGCTGCAGTTCTGAGAGAACTCACCTGTCATCTCTCCAAAGCATACACCTTTTGTGGAGTGGTATCAGTGGGATAGCTGGAAGAGATGCTAGTGTTGCTTAAAAAGGGAGCTTTCTGAAAGAAAGCATGTGTTTACAGGCAGAGGAAACTTTCTGGAAGAACAAATTAGTTCAACCTTGTTTCAAAGAATGGGTAAAGAAAGTTTATGCAGGTCCTTATTTTGACTCTATATCAGCACACTAGTGTTGAGTTTCTTGGTAGCTCCGATTAACGAGGATTGTTAAGGTCCATAGGCCAAAGACACTACACTAACATAACTTGTATTATGCCTTTTAGAGAGGTAGAGGAGGGACTATAGGAGAAGTGACTAGGTAGTTTGTGGTAGTGTGGTGTGTGTGCTAAAAAAGGGAAAACAAACTCAGACTCCTATTTACTATTTTAATTGTCATATTTTTCTGAGGGAAAAAATCAACAGTCTTATCCTATTTACTTAATGCTCTGACAAAAATATACTTTTGTAATCATGCAGATGTTTTTCTGATGTTAAATTAGACTCAGTGACATTGTACGTTTTGATGTTCAGTCGATTTCTCCTTCAGGTCTAAGCCGCATTGAAACATTTTCCATATTGGAATGTGAACATGATGTTAGTTGAGACAGTAGTAGCATAGTTGGTGCTGTGGCCCAAGGTTGCATTATCAGCGCTTGAACTGTCTTATGATAATGGTCACAAGGCCACAAGAGTGGCTTGATTAACGAAAACCAGTAGTGTATGCTTATAAGTTGTCTTTAAGTTGGGACATCAGAAGCTTTTATTGTTGTATGCCATTTCATTTTTACACAGGCATTAACTCAGCAGTGGGGGTGTAATTGTGATCTGAATAAATAACACTTAGCTTTCTGCTTATGATGTTTGGAAGAATGTTCCTTTTAGCCCTGTGAATCCTCTGTTTCTCACTTCCCAGGTCTGTATCTACTGGTTTTGGGGAAGGGAGGGGGAGGGGGAAGGAGAAGGGGAAAAAAAAAAGGCAAAAAGCAAGGTAATTATCTCCACTAATAGTCTGCCTGCTTGTGCTTGATTGAAATGCAGGCTGGCTCTCCTGTATCAGTGATTTATTCCCAAAGAGAAGTTCCAGTTGCCTACAAAGTCAACACCTTTGGACAGGCACCATCTGGCCAGCCGCTTATTAACTCCCATGGTCCTGCCTGATTCTACGGGTAAAGAGACCAGTCTCAGAGAAAGCAAACTAGGATGCTGCCAGGTGCCCCGAGATCTCTCTTCCCTAAAGAAAAATGAATTCCATGCAGCCTCCCTTGCGGGTACCATGTTAAAATAATTAAAAGGGTACTGAGGAAAAACAGCTAATTAAAAAGACTAAACACTAAGTCCTCTCATTCTTAAGGCTGACCAGGTTTTTCCTGTGGGGAGGACAGAAGTCAATTCTGTCTTTATGCTGTCATTTGAATTGCCCTGTTTTGAGCCTGTGTGAATGCTCCTTTGAATCCAGGTGGAAATCAGGGCAGCCATGGTTCCCTATGCACCCTCATACCCATGGGATTTGCTGCCTGGCCATGCTGGACTGATGCTCCCTGGTGACTTCACTCTCTTCCTGCAGCAGCAGAGGTGGACTCCATGGAACAGGGTTTTTGCAGTTCAGTTTTTTGTTGCAATGGTCCTATGAGGGCACACTAGGTTATCCAAGGTGTGCAGGTTTGAAATCTGTTGTCCCATTGCTGCTGTGTGTTTGAAAGAAGGCATAAAACAGCATACAAGATACAAAAAAACAAGCATACAAGAATCTTGAAGAAAGATAATACACTGCAAGGAAATCTAAAATTGCTGCTGGTTGGAAGAAGTATGTTTATTGGTGGGGTATTTCATCAGAGCGCTATATACAGGGAGATTTAGCTTCTGTTGAAAATTCTTTTATAGGATATAAAGGAAGAATAGGGTCTATTACTGTATGCTACACCTGTCACCATAGGGCTCTTACTACATTTTTAAATTGAAGAAGCGTGATTGGCTTTAGGAAGGCAGTAGAGGATACTTATAAACCCATAAATGATCACACAGTGTCTCTGACAATTTTCTTTCCACAAACTGGTCTGAAAATTTGGACTCTGATAAAACAGAAAAAAATTCCACACTGTCTTTACAGAAAGATCTTTACAATTAATATGAAAAGTAGCATAAGTAACTGTTACATGATCACTGCTGTACCCTGATTTTGAAAAAGAAGATTTTTTTCCATTATCTGTCGCTAGGTAGTTTCATTGCTAAGCACTATGATCCAAAAATATTTTCTTTGTTTGAAATTCTCTGACAGAAATTTAAAATGAATCCTCAGATCTTTCCCAAACCTTAAATCAGATAGAAAAACATATGTTATTTGATTTTTTTACTCCAATGTTCAAGTAGTTTGAAGACTGGGGGGAAAAGTAAAATTACCCAGAAATGGTCAGCTTTTAGAGTTATGCCATATCCCAGTGTATGGCCACACTTAAATCCTCCTATTGTTCTGTCCTAATGTTTGAACTGTACAGGACTTGCTTTCACCTGCTTGCACTTGGAAACCTGAACAAGAACAAAAATTGTAACAGACTCAGGTACATTATTTTTTTTCATGCTTTCATTCCCTTTTCTTTTTCCAGAGGGAGTTCTATTTTTTGCCAAGCAAAATACACAGCAGAATTTCTGGCACTGTTTCTCCTGCTGGGAATGAATAGTACAACTCATAATCACTAACATTGTGCACAGATGCTCAGAGAGATGATAGAAATGGAAAACTGACCATAAAGCAGCTGCATTTTGGTGTGATTCCCCTAATGCAGGATAATCAGAAGTTTTCTATTCTCAGTAATTAAACCAGGGTATATTACAAGAAGAAGGCAATGGCTGAAATGACTATCACTGAGGTATCTTCAAAAAGGTGTGGGTGTGTAAAATATTTTAGTCTGCAGGTTTGATTATTCTCTCTATCTCATATGTGTGGAATCACTTTTATCTTTTGCCAAAAAAAAAGTTACCAAATAAAGGTTGATAGAATTGTCTTCGTCTTTATCCTATGTCCTTTGCAACTTCATTTTTATCATGTTTTACAATTGTGCTTGAGGACCAGCATTGGCCAGAAATGTGCAGTTGAGGTAAACTTTCATTTGAAGTCACTAGGAGTTTAGTCTGTGTGAGATAATATGGGATCAAACAACATACTGGCATAATCTCAGTTCATGTTTGTTGTTGAGCAGTTTCAATATATTGTGCATAGAAGAAACTTCCTTAGAAAATCTGCACAGATGAGCAAATCACAATTAGTCAGCACAGCCAGAAGATCTAGTACTGAGCTAATCTTCTCATTCAAGTAAACAGAAAATATGCTTACTCTGCCTTGTTTATTCTTTCAAGGACCTATGCCAGTATATTATCACATCGTGCCCAGAGTATTGCTGGAGCATCATTGTGTGTCATAGGGACCAAGGAGAATTGAACAGGTGTGCTGTGAAGCATGGGATGAAAAGGTTTTATTTAAAGGATGATTCCATGAGGGAAAGATAAGAATATCAAATTGGGCAAGAATATTATATGCTTGCCTTTTTTTTTTTTAAATATTAGAATCTGGAAATCTTACTCTAAAAGAAGTCTGGGCTTATGAAAAGAGTGTGTCTCTGCATACCCATTCACAGACTTTATGTATATAGACAAAATACATCCCGCTGTTTCTATCAGCGAGGTAAAAAGTGTTCACCTGTACAGTACGGTTTTGGAGGAGTCTGTAACTGAATAGCTAATGAGCGCTAGGGGAAAAAAAAAACGACAACTGCTTCTCTGTTTGCTTTTAAATGGCCACCACTATGTTTTTCCATAAAACCTTTCAGATGCACACTTTTTTCACCATCAAATCTGGAATAGCATCTCAGGAGGACAGTATTTCAAGCAAGAGTAAGGGCAGGATTTTTACTTTTCCTTTCAAGGCAGCCTTGACAGAGTAGTTGCTATATATACTAGTGCATGTCAGAAAATCTGCTGCATGCTACCACAGAAATGTTAAAGTGAGAGACTGTAACTAGAACCAGGCTTGGCATTAGATGCTTATTAGATGTAATTCTGTGGAAATTCTCTTTTGTTGATTTGGAAGATTGAGGGTGGTTGACTCTTCTACTCTTTAAATTCTTACTTGATGCTTTCCAATATTAAGGGCTGATCTTGAAAAATCTGAGTATTCAGATATACAGGTGAGAGAGATTTCAGGGTCTTTACTGTGTGTTCGTTCCTCCATTCCTACTAAAGATCAGAATATCAAATGATGGATAGCCTTGAAAATTTGACTAGGTCAGAGTCTCCCTAGCATGTAAAGCTTGAAACATAGTTATTTCATTTAATTGCTGTACTGCTAATAGTCTTTGGTACCTCAGTAGCTGGCTGTGTCCATTCCTCAATCCCATGTTTTCTCAGATGAACTCATCCAACCTCCTGCTCCTCTCCTATCTGACTGGTGTATCATGAGCATCATGTGGCCAGCTCTTGGAGCGCAGTCCCCAGTGTCCCAAGCAGTGTAGTGAGTCTGTGTTAGTTCAGTTCAATGGTTGAATTGCAAGATAAGACCCAAGGGTTTGAGACCTAAAATGCAACTTTTGTCTAGTTTCTTAGACAAAGAAAACATTCTGTTAACTCCAAGCAAGCCAAACACAAACGCTCTTAACTCTGGCCAGTTTTCATAATCTCAGTTTTAGTGTCAGGGCCAGGTTTCCAGTGACTGATCCAAAATATAAATGAAACACATGTGAGATGTCTTAGACCAACAGGTGTTGCAGCTGCTTTTATAATGCAAAGCTGAAGGAAACAAAATGCCTCAATCGTATATGAACCAATTTTTCTGGCATAAAACTCTGTCTCCAGTCTTTGAATAGCCTGCTTTGGAAGACATCACAGAGCATTGCAGAATGTCTTTGACTGACAATTATTTAGAGAAGTTACTGCCCTCGTAATGTAATTTTCCAGTGTCAGTATATAATTAGGCAGAATGAATAAAGAAGAGTTCCTATTATGAAATACTGAGAAACTGCCGTGCTCCTCCCAGTACAATGCTGCTGAATAAATCAAATTTAACTTCCAGTTGTGCAACTTCTGGATTTCTGAGCTTTGAAGCCTGTACTGAGTGTGCTGCACAACTGGTCTAGCTGATTTCTGCCTTTGATCTTCAAGGATCTCTTGGAAACGTTATCTAAATGTTTTAAAAATATTTTTTTTTCTTTTTCCCATATTTTGTTGAATTTGAACACTGTGCTTGTGAAACATGTCAACTTCATAATGCTGAAAAACAGAGTTTTCAGCAATAGCAACACCATAACCTGATGAAAGTTTCGTTTTTTGCCCCAGTGCGTCTCAAACCCAATGTCCTCCTCCCTGGGGGATGTTAGAGTCTTTGTTGCATCGAGTCTGCCTAAATGATAGAGATTCTTGACATTTTTTTTAAGAGGTTGAACTATCAAGCAATGATCAGATGCTACTGTTAAAGAGTAATTCTACACTATTGAATCTGCATGCTTCTGTAGGTGAAAATGAAAGCTTCAGTTTGTCAATGCCTTCCAATTGCTGTTGAGCTGTGCCAATTTCATATTTCCTTGCTTTTCTTCTGAGAGGTCAAGTTTACCCAATTTAAATGTCCTTAAGAGCACTCCTGTTTACTGTCTGTGTTTGCGACAGTTTGTGTAACCAGTTCCTCAGCAGATACAGGCATTTGCTAATTACAGATCATAGCAGCAGTTTTAGTAATAGGGTCTCAGGATGGGAAGGTGATATTTGGAAATAATGTCTCTTTTGTTAAATGGATGAGCATGTCAAACACTTTGCTTGATTATTCTTTGTGGTAGGAAATAAAAATCCTGCACTTTATATAGAATGAGCTCACTGGAGGAAAAGCTATCAGTTCAGGCCACAGGTTACTGAATGTGGTGAGGAAAAGGAACCTGTCAGAAGAGTATACCTTAAACAGGAGGCCTCTTTGCAGCTGGATTGTTGGGGGACAGACTGAGAGGGCTGCTGTTCCTAATGCCTCTGAAGATCAGCCCACAAATGGCAGGTGAGGGGCTTGTTTATTAGTCAACAGTGGTCCATTGTATTCATGCTCTTCTGCAGCAGGATAGCCAAATAACTGGATAACTACAGGCCTCTGCTGCTTTACAGGACTTTGTGGGCAAGGTGTTGTAACCTCTGTGTTAGTCATGGCAGTGATGATGGTGGCCTAGGCAAACAGGCCTGAACTATTTTACAAAGAACGAGCAATCCACCTATGGGTAGAGCACCACATGGACTGACAATATGAGTTCTTAGGCCTGGCTTTATAGTGCCTGTATGTGGTGTTTTGTTGTGATAGGGGTGTTGTCAGCCCCTCAGCTACCTAGTTTTAAGCTTGCTTGGGTGTAAACATCTTGTGTTGTGATGTAGAGCCATGTGGAGATGTAATTCTGTGATTTCAACTGTTTAAGTGTTGGTGAATGCTCTTTAAGAAGGTCCCTTTTCTGGTCATGAAAGAGCAATCATACTCTCCAGTTACCTCTGCAGGTCGTTCCCCCCATCCCAGCTGAAATATTACTTTTATGGTGAGATGAATCACCGTCTGGAGATGCTTCTTTCTCTGTTGAGGCAGCCTAGATGTCTAGTTTAGATTAGATGCTGACTTTTGGACAGCTAAAGATACTGAGATGAATGAAATTCTCTGGACCATTTCCTCTTTGTGTTTAGAGAATACACCCAAATGCCACGGGGGATCTTGTTCGTGCAGGATTGTGATAAATAAGAAATGAGGGACTGATCATTCTCTTTTGGATAAAACCCAGAACCAAGATGGAAAAAAAAATCCTTTATATATAACCCTTTCTTTTAGAGCAGACTTCCATTTTTAGTTTCCCAATCTTTGCCTTTGTGTTGGGAGGGGATCATATGTTTTCATCTGCATAGTTACAGAGATACTGCAAATAGATTGCATAGTATCCTTGTGTAGTGTGCCTGATTGAATTAGTCTTTTGAGGTAAAGTCTCTGCATTTTGCCTAATACTTAAAGAGTTTTTTCTTAAATGTTTAAAAAAGAGAGAGAGACTAAGATTTAGAAGAAGCCTCTGTACCCTTAGAACTAGAAGGGATATACCTCATAGATAACTGCCTTAAATGAGCAGAGGAACACTATAATCTACAAATAGGCACAATGTGTATAAATTCTGATCTCAAAATTAAGTTTACTGAGTTTGAGTCATTTCCATCAGAAGGATATATGCTCTGGTTGATGTGCAAGTACTCTTCTGCTCTCCATATGCGATTTTCTTGGAAAAACCAAGGACTTGCTACAGTCTCAAATGTAACTCTGAGTTTTGCTTGATCTTTTGTAAATGGTAGTATTTGCCTTATGATTAATCAGACATGATAAAATTAAATTTAAAGAACTGAATTGATTTTCTCAGGGCTGGGGAGGAGGGAGGGAGCATAAGTAGAGCTGAATTTAGCTCAGCTCAGTGGTTTAAAAACAAATCCCCTATCTGGAATGTTGGAGCCTAGAAATAAAATGCACACTGATCAAACATCAACAAATATGAGAAGTCCTACAAATGCAGGCCACAATGTTGCTTTTGCAAAGTGCAGCCTGTGAAGCTCCTTCTTCTGTGTATATGTAATAGTGTGTAAACACTGCAGGACATGAGTAGGTTTGGGTGTGTTTGTTATCTGTTTACCTTTGGTCAACTGTCCTGGTTCAAAGCAATGTGTTGTCTTCCATGTTTCGGAGTAATATGTGACTGTGTCAGGGAGACCTGTTAAAGAAGGGGACCCCTAGATTTAATCACATAATGCACAGACTTACATATTAAAATACATAGCAATATATTTTTATATATAATATATTTACGTACCTTACTTTTTTGTCCCACTAACCTCAGATGAGAATGTAACATTCTGTTTCATAGATCTCTAATTCATGAGTGGTCTTTAAATGAAGTTTATATACTACAAAGTGTACTTACAGCAATAGTTGCTTTAGCAAGACTGTTGGAACTTGTCTTGATTCTTCATTTAAAAAATCCCACAGCTAAACACCATAACATCCAAACCAGAAATAGGGTGGTACTTGATGGTATTACAACTTGAGAAAGCAGAATCTGGAAAAGAAGAGGATGTCTAAGACAAGTGAAATGACCCAATAGTCTTTTGGCTGTGATACTGTTCATCCAAGTCCTGGTTGACTGTCATGGGAAAAGGGATTGTAGAACTCTGTGGCTGTGGAAGGTGGGAGTTTCACTTTTTGTTAGAAACATTTAAATCCTCAGGGTTAGGGTTTTTGTTTCACAGAATCAAGAAAGGAAGTATCAGGTGACTTTAAGACCCACAAAGATTGGACTTGACATTTCTTGGGGAGCCTGGAGGGTGTTTGCATGTGTGAAAGAAAAAATAGTTGTCTGGAGGGCTGAGTTCAAGCAGGAAGCTGCATAGTGAGGAAGAAGCTCCATGTTCTTGCAGATTTCCTCACAGGGCCACCCCGCATGTTTCTCAGAATGTGTAATAGTCCAGCAGGTATCTTCTCGCAGTCAGATTCTTTAAGGGCTTTTAGAGATGTCTTGAGTGTCAAACTAGTGGTATGGTGTAAAAATAAATGAGCTGAATAACTTAAACACAGCCTTCAAATGAACTGGCATCATGAACTTTCAAACTGGAACTCTAATCCTGTATATGTTTTGTGAGGAAGTACTGGGTATTCCTGCTGAACTCCTTAGGATTTGTGTGCGGGTGGCAAAGCCAATTATTTAAAGGGTTTTGTTTATTTATTCTTGGTTTTCCTTTTACTGTAGGCCTCTGTGGTCTGGATAAAACTTTATTCTTTGCCCACAACATAACTAGATGATTTTGAGGAGTCTATTGCTGTTTGAAGTTTGCCAGAGTTGGATGATTTATAGCAGAATTTAACATTTAAGACTTTTACAATGAAACATTAAGAACCAACACTCATGATGATGTGTGCTAGACACTGGCCATGAATTCTTTGGAATTTGGGAACCTGAATCTTCTGGTATAGCAACAGTGCCTGTGGGATACTCACTGAAAGGTGTGTGTATGTGTACAAAAGAGAGTGATAAAAATTTTCTTTCTCTGAATTTTTTTTGTTGTATGTTACCACAGGATAGTTAAGTGTTGCATGAAGGTCTGAGCTAACTTCAGCAAAGACAGTTTGTGCATCGCAAGCAGTAGAACCGCATCAATACCATGTTGTACTTAGGCTAATTGAACCAGCTCAGAACAGGCAACTCATGCCACCGTTGTGCCAGTTCCTCAGTGGCACTTGAAGCCACTTGTTGAGAGAGGGACTGTGGCTGCCAAGGGATGTCAAACTGAGGAGGCTGCATCAGGGCAGAAGTCACAGAAGTTCTGAAACACCACTAGATAATAGGTCTTGAGCTATGGGAGTAGCTCTTCAGCCTTAATTCTGCTTTCAAACTTGACATGCCAAAAACAGCAAGATCAGAAGTCTGTTTGATCATCCAACCATGCACTTGGGAGATGAGATCAACAGCACTGCACCTCGTTGCTTATTTCTCAGTGCTGAGCCTGTGAACTGGAAGCCCACTGCATGACCCTTTCTCTATGGACTCAATTGTGAGAATCTGTCTTGGTGGCACATGAGCAAAATAATGGCAGGTACCCTGACACCATATGCCCAGGAAGACATCGGCTTCGAGGCCAGCAGGAGGCAGTGAAAACCTGTAGAACATATATTCCTTGTTCTTGAATTTATTTTTTTTAATTCAATTTTTTTTCCTCCTCAGAGGCAAGATGTCTGTAAATCTTAAAGCTGTAATCAGCTTTTCATAATAATATATTTCAGAATCTTAGAAAAACTCAGTACAGGAAGAAGTGTGAAGTTCAGTATAAAACCCCCTTAGACTCTAAAGACACTTAAGTACTATTATTGACTGAGGACCTGTGATTCTGTAATAAAGCAGTCCTCACACCTGATTTCACCACTGAACTGGGTGCAAAAACATGGAAGCCTTATCTATGTTTATGCAGACCCCATACATCATGTAGTAAGAGCATCTTTTGATTTAATGAAAAGTTCATCCTGTTCTAAAGTGGGGAAAATGGACTTGTGGCTTCGGTTAGGGTATTGTCTGTGCTGAGAACTGAAAGAGCAATGCTGTAGTTGTAGATACTCTCTTTTTTCCTTCCCCCCCAACCCTACTGTGGAAGGAAGAGGATTGGCTGTCAGTTACTGCAGAGGGCTAACAACTGTTCTTAAGGTATTCATAGCAGGGATTAAACTCACAGGTAGAAGGCGAAATTTCTTTCTTAAGAAATGTAAATAATTTTTAGGGGGTTGATAAATTTCTAATACACTAGTGTATCTGATGAAGGTTAAGACTATGCTTACATAAATTGAATGGATTTTAAAGCCAGAAGAGATCATTAAAAGCCAGAATACTGTCACTGCAGTACAGCAAACCATAGTATTTTACCCAGGTGCTTCTTCAGTATCTTCAGAAGAAGCTAAGCACATGGTTTTGGAGACCTAGTCTTGATTTAGTTTTCTATTAACAGAGAATTCTCTACATCCTCTCCTAATTGAGGTGTTACACTGATTAATTTAGCAGATTATTACTGTAGTTCCTTGATCTGTTTCCTCTGCCATAATTCAGTGTGACTGCTAAAAAGGGCATTCCCACTGTCATCTGTTTGCTTATTTCTGCCTCTCCCCGGTGCCAGCTCTGGTTTTTGTGTTTTTGCTGGGTGAAACTGAGGTAGTTTGTTGCCAGATGAATTTCCTAACCTGCAGAAACCAAACAATTATTTGGCTTTCAGCTTACCCAGTTATTTAGTTTGGTTAATGCTGATGCAATGGAGATAGTGGGAATGAATGGCCATAATATGAAGGAGAAAGATGGGATTGGTTCCTTTAATCAGCAGCACTGAGCAATGACAGATTAAATGGATTATAGAATAATGGTCCGAAACATAACAAGCAAGTAGCTAACAGCTGACACTAGACAAATTCAGATGTGCAAAAGTAGTTGTGTGGCCAATGAAGATAAAGAATCCTTTGCTATCTGACACTTACAGTTGAAAAATTTTATTTCAGAGGTAGGGAATTTTTTGACCCTTATAGAGCATACAACATGTTTTTTTTTACAGTCTGCACTGAATTTAGAATTCAGATGGACTACCAGTATTCCTACTGAGGGGATGGGTGTTTTGAAACTTAAGGATACTATGGGAGGGCAGAGAGGGGAAGAAAATAAAAACAGCAGTCTTGAATCCTCATCCATGCTGTGAAAATCTTTACTGGCTATTGCAGCAGTTCAGATCCACGTGCCTCCTAACTCATTCAGGAGTCAACTTTCTTACTTCCTTACTCTGAACCTTATCCACGTGACAAAGCAAAACTGTCTTGTGGGGTTCGTGGCCGGCTGGTTCAATGCAGGCTGCGTTGAAACTATGGGGGTTTGTAATAGGCATTTGCAGAGAGATGTTTCTCTGCAATGTTTTCCTTTCCTATTATTGGAAACAATGTTGCATAAGTGCTGACAATCAGAAGAGGGAAGACAAAATCTCCTTTTTTTTTTCTTTATTTTAACCATTCCTTTGCTAAAGGAGAATTGTATGAAGCTGGCTGTTCTGAAGAACAGCTGACAGATGACCAACGTGTTATTGAAGAGCTCTGATGAAGACTACTTTCATCAAACCCATTGTTTTCCAATAGGGTTAAACTCCTATTAATATCGAAGCTATTAGGTTAATCCTCAAATAATAATATAGTTTATACCTTTTGTACTGCACTTCTATCGGGTTTGAGGCATAAAAGTACTGCCCAGAAATGGGCAGACTCTGTTCCAAGGACTTGTATACATCTGTCTTTTTTCATATTCTGTAGCTTTCTCTAAAAGAAACAGCTCTATCTTTAGGGACTTTTGAACTCTGAAACTGCTATTAAAACATCTGTGGGTTTAAGTGATGTTATGATTTCTCCATGACTTAATCAAACAACAAAAGTTCCAACAGGTTCAGGTAATCAAGCTTTATTTTAAGTTTCTGCTATGACTTGACTTCTGTAAGTGTATACCTTTTATCATCAGTAGTTACTTGGCATCTTTTCATGCAAGTCAGGGAAGATGCTACTAAGCAGCTCTAAACTTTTATTGCCTTTCAGAGAATGACAGATGAAACCTGGGCACTGAGCACACAGGGCACTTTGCCAGCATAGCATAGCTGCTTTTTTAGCTATCTGTGTTTTTAACATGACGCAGTATCAGAATGGCAACTGTAGACAAGAAAGACATGCAGATGCATGCTTTCTGTCCTGGCTTTTTTTTTTTAGGTCCCTGAAGTCAGCTTAAACTTCAAAGACATTTTCATCACTAATGCTCTCATTGGGTCTAACAGGAGCCTTAATGGTCTCTTTGAGAAATGTGCTTGTATATTTTTGAATTCTAGTCAACAGGGTAGCCTTCCAATTAATTTTTTTAAAAAATTGGTATATTCAAACATGAATGTACAGAGAGGCAGTATCAAAGGGACTGAAGAATAAAAGCCCCATGATATATGTATTCACAGCACTCCATGACAAAAATGAACATCTTTAGGTTTTCTGAAAGCAAGTAGTGAGGAAAGCATGCTCAGGTGTGCTGTGTTTGTTGGGTGCTGATTCTGTGAGAAAGGTAAGACAAAGTTTGCATGCTGTTTGCCACCTAGATAGAACAGGCTTGGAGAGAAAAAAAAAATGATTTGGTTACTGCTACTCTGTTGGATGAGACCATGGTGGCAGGTTGCAGCATGCTGTGATTTGGCTCTTGATTTCCGTTTCTTCCTGTCTACCTGGGAGTTGTTGTTTCTGTGCTGAAGTATCTATTCCAGTAACATGAGAAAACCCCAGCTGCTTTGCAGGAATGCTTTCTGGGAGTTGGAAATAGCCAGTTAAATGACTAGCGCGTGGTTAAATAAAGTTGTGGGGATTGAGGATAACTATCAAGACCTTTGATGTAAAAATATGCTTACAGGTCAAATATATGCACTGAAGGAAGTGATTAAACTGGTTTTATGAAATGGATTGCCAACCAGGCCGGCAATCCACCTTACCTATAGAAAGGTTGGAGGTTTCCCACTGAGATAAAACAGGTCCAGTGATAGAGTCCTGAAGCACTGTTTCCTTGGGACTTGTCCTATGGGACAAAGAGAATATGAATCCAGAAAACACAGTGTTCTGTAGACTGGAACATAGAGAGAAATAGGGACACTTCCAAATTACTTGCATTCTCATGTGGAAGCATTATGGATTTTTAACAAGGGAGCTGTACTGGGTCTGGCTGAGCTGGAGTTCATTTCCCCCTAGCAGCCCTCACAGTGCTGTGCTTTGCATTGGTAGCTAGAAGGATGTTGATAACACACCGGTGTTTTGGCTACTGCTGAGCACAGCACCAGCACTATAACATTCCTTCCTCAGTTGAGGGCAAGGTCCTGGGAGGGGACACAAGTAGGCCAGCTGACCCAAACTGACCATGGGGATATTCCATACCCTATGACTTTAGCTCAGATATAAAAGCTAAGGCAAGGAGCAAGAAGGCAGGCATTCATTGTCCCCAGTGGCTGCCTGCTGAGGAACCATTGCATGTGCTGAAGCCCTGCTTCTCGGAGGTGGCTGACCATCACTGCTGATGGGAAGTAGAGAATAAAGCGCGTTATCTTTCACTTCGCTTTTGTGTGTGCAGGCTTTTACTTTGCTTTTGCTTTAATAAACTGCCTTATCCCAAGCATCTTACTCTCTCCCCTGTCTGGCTGGGAAGGGGAGCGATAGATCAGCTGGCTGTGCACCTGGTCAACCCACCACAGGAACTCAACCAGGTCTATGTCCATAGATATTCATGCTGGTAATAGAAGCTAATTTTAAGGAGTCAGATTTGTCAGTGTCCTGACCAAGTAAACTGTCAGAATTAAAAACAATCCCCCAAAACCCCAAACAAACAAAACAACTTTCCTTTTTCCCCAGAAGCCCCACCTCTAATCTCACTAAAATATGTATGGTTTGGGCATTTGCTTGTGTTTTATGGAGAACTTAAGTATTCGGAGTTTTTGCTTTTGCGTGTATGCCTATGTACCTCTTAGACAGGAATCCAATGCTTCAGAGCTTGCTGGTAAGTCCTTTTAACATTGGTAGTACTTTTTAGTCAATATGTAAGCAGAGAGAATTTACTAAGGTTTTCCTTAGTGAATCTTAGCTTGGTAGCCCTGATACAAAGAGCTGCTCTCCACTTTCACCACTATATTTTGACATACAAGTTTAAACAAAAATTATATGTCGACAGTCCGACTCTGAAATGGTCATCCTGAGAATACCTGTACAAATACTCCTGGACACTGGATGTTCCAGATGGCAGTTTCATCTTTCCTATAGTTTATGATTTGTGTGTTTCAACTGGTTCTGGAGAAAAGATTAAGCTGCAAACAGCTGTATTGTGTTCAGAGCTTTAGGAATTTGATTTTTTGATCAAACCTAGTATTTCTTTGCCCTCCTCATCATCTACAGACTGGTTCCAATCAAAATGAACTGCTGAGAACTGGCTGATGCTAGTGACTATAGAGAAGATATTTACATGCTGTTAAAAATGAACAAAAACTTAGAGAGCTTGCAAGTACATAATGTGTGTGGTATGCAAGCAACAGATCGTTCTATTGCCAAAGGTTTTGATGTTGAATGTTGTTATGACTTGATTTATATGTGACTGTTCAAGATGAACTAGCTATCCAATCTTGCAAGCTTATTTTAAAAAAATGCAAGCGATGTGAATTTGAAGCATGACTTCACTGTCCTACTTATTTTACATTTGAAATTATTGATGGGAGTGGTAATGCAGTGTTGTCCTGGAAGGACCTGTGTGTAATCTGACTGAAACCAACTACTCTGATCAAACAGCAGACTCTGACTGGTGTGCTTGCAACAAAATTCAATCTGCATTTTCTCTGTTGTGCCAGACAGTGTCCAGCACTTCTAAAATTAGTGAAATTGTGAGTAGGCATATTGCTAAGTTATTCTGTGTCAGTTTTTGGACTGTGGACACAGCATTGTGTCCTGACGAGAGCTTAGCTCTTGGCAATAGAAGTGGTTTGTCTCCAGAATCAAGTGCTCAGACATCCTGAAGCTTGCTGAGTGTCTCCCCATCTGCACAACTGCCACTGCCAGAATGTTCTCTGCTTTCAGATTCAAACTGATTCCCTTTCCTTAATTGAAAGTAATTCATATTTCTAAATTGTATGTCATGTCTGTGCTCATGTAATGGAAAAGTGCCGTTACAGACGTGATAATTAAAAAGAACCTACACATTAGCAGAGAAGAGAAACTGTCTATTAAGGAAGGTAATTAAAACCCTTTCAAAATTATTAATATATACTAAATATTTATTGAGTGATCCAAGATACATTTTTTTGCTTCCCTAAAAATAAATAAAATACTCATAAATTGCTAGAATGAGAAATGTACAGGCAAGAACTTCCTACCTTAAGAGCAGCCCAAAGTTCAGCAGGTGGTGTTGTGACTTTATGGGGAGCTCCCAGATAACACGTTAAGTTTGAAAAGCTGTCCATGTAGCTAAGTACTGAACAGTAAACCCCCAAGAGTTGGAAAATAATCTCAAACCTGAGAAATTGGATCCAAATCTATCCTCAAAGGCAGAGGAATGCAGGTTCTATGGGCGCATGCCCAGTGGAGTTCTCCTACTGAGCCTCTGCTCGAAGGTTATGAAGTACAGTTCTGCTTGTGCTGGCAAACCAGTCCGATGAATGTATAGAATTGCAAGGAGTATTCTCAAATAGCTCAATTTCATAAGCCTCTAAAGTATGATTTATCTAAACTAAATACATTTAACTGTGCCAAGACAGGCAGAGCCACTTCAGTTCACTAGGGGAGGACTAATGATTTCAGCTGTCTTGGTTGCAAAATACAATTATAATCTTTGTCAGGAACAAAATGAGTAGACTTTATTACCTGCATTCTTGGAGAGACAAAGGAAGTCACTAGATTCCTACCCTTGTATGAGTAATTTTTGAATTGCTGGCCAGGTTTCTTTTTGCCCTTGCAATCCATCAACATCTGGAATTATTGTAATAGGCTGTACCCCTCTCTAGTCCTGTATTTGTTTTAAGTCTTTTTTTACCAGAATTTCTTTTTATGCATACTGATTTTTATTTTTCTACTTAAAAGAAAAAGAAAATATAGAGTTACTGAGAACAACCTTTGGAGGATATTTGTCCCTTAACTTGCCTGATTTCAAGACCACAGTAATGCCATTTGGAAAAACCTCGTTAGAACACATAAGTTTCGAGCGCAGTTGTTCAACTATTGCAAAAATAATTTATGTTCTTGAATTTTCACAATTCGTCATTTGATTATGTGCTTCCTGAATTGATCCCAATGAAAGGATGAGGTTTTCTGATTTACTTTCATTTTAGGTGTGGTGCATCAAGTCAAGAGATTAAGCGCTTCTTGTTAATGTGCTCCCTTCCCCTCCAAACCTCAAGCAAAAAAACAAAAGCCATTTATGGGAAATCTTGGATGTTGTCCTTAAGAGCAAAAGCAAATGATCCTCTTGGAGTCATTCTAGTACAACTAATGACATTAAAAGCCCAAAGTTTTTTCAAAACATCACAGTGTCTGCTTACTGAGGAAGAAACTGTCATATATATCTATGAAGTGGTCAGCTACTGATACAAATTCCTTCTCTCTACTCCAAGAGTTAGTATGCCACTCTTTCTCTATACAAAGACAATTTGCTTTTCATATAGTAACGAAGACAAAGGCACTTCTAGTGTATTATTGTACTGTCTTTTGAGTAGTGCTACATGCTGGGAAAAATGGTAATTCAAAGTGTGAATGCTTCTTACCAGCAATGTGGATAAGAACTGAGCATATACAGTCTATATTGCATAAGGTACAATGGTGAACATTGTGAGAGGGAGAAAAGCCCAAATTATAGCTCTTGCTGATGGTCAAGATACTAAAAAGAAAAGGAATGATCTTTTTAATGGTCTTTTGTATTTTTTTTTAAACAAAATCCAAAATATTGTCCCTCTATGTGTGTATGTGGCTGAATTTAGTAACAATATGTTCATTTTTTGTGTTTGCAAATGCATATAAAAATACATAGTGATATTGCTGAAAACACCTGTGTTCCTCTGCTTTTTTTTTGTAAACTGATATAAGGCACAGGTGGCTTCTCATTAACTTATTTCACACAAATACAAATATGCTGCAGAGTTTCTTTTGCTGTAACTACATAATCTGAGAAACATGATTGTTACTGATTTAATGTAATCAGTGTTGTGAGAGGATCATTCTGAGCCCTTTGTGAATGACTCTATTCTGAGGGGATTTACGCCCCATGTAAATCTGATTTAAATGGGAGAGTGGTGGAATGTGGCTTTCCTATTTAACCTATGCAAAAGTCTATATTCTTCTACCTAGGTTTCTCACTGTGTGATGGGATACTCAGCTGGTATATGGTGGGGGAGGGGAAGAACACAAGTCCAATAAGGACAAGGAAAGTAGGTAAGGGACTATCTCAAACAGGCAAGTTATACATTTTGATTCAATATTCTGATATTCTTATCAAGGCTTTCCAGAATGTGACACTGACTCAAACTGCAAACAATAAGGAGAAAACAGGAAACATGTATCAATGTCTTTGCTGTTCTGCAATGGTTTCTTTTTTTTTTTTTTTAAAGGACCAATGTTACAGCAGAAATAAAAATCTAAAACAAAAACAACAGGCCATCTTAACATGTAAAGCAAATGTATTTTTAAAAATTATTTTAGTAGTTTAAAGATATCTTTCTGTTTAAATTTATTGAACTAAAGCCAGATTTATTCAATTAAGATAATACACTTCAAGGTTAACTACCATTTGCTGTTCACTTAGGCAAGCTATTGTACAGTTATGTAAATTTCATGAACAGAGACACGACTTGAGTGTCTTAATTACAAGCAAAAAGTGTCATTTAAATATGAATAAATGAATAGTTGCCTGTATTTCCTGTTCACATTCTGCTGTCATCTTTAAGACCAAGAGCTAACTAGCCGTCTATATTGTGCTTTCAATTTTTCCTCCTGTCTCCAGAATAAAAAAAAAAAACAACCAAAAAAACCTCCACAACAAAGCCTGTCATATAAATGCATGTAAAGCAGATGATGCAGGAATGTCTTACTCTTAACAGATGTTATTAGCACAGTGAATTTTAATTTACTGAGATCACAATGAATAGCAATAAATATGAAATTTTTCTGTGGATTTCTGCATTTCAATATGATATCTATATTCAAATTGTACAAACTATAACTTATGTGTAAGATCCTTTCATAGTAACTTTCTGGCAAGCCTGCTAAGGGCTTATTTTGTATGCTTCTATTTTCAGTGCTAAGACCTATTATGAATTCTTCTCATTTATTTATATACACATAGTTGTGTTCAAAATAGCCTGTCTCCTTCCTAATTTATAGTCAGTCTAAATCAAATTTTATGTAACAAAAAGTTTGGTAGCAATATTTCCTCATCATCTTTACAACCAAATTCCCTATGTTCCTATCATGTTGATAGTTAGGGATTTTTTTCCCATTGTTTTGATTTGTTTGTCTCTCCAAAAATGACCTAGAAAGAAATCTGTTGTTAATCACATATCAACGAGGGAGGGATGATTAGTTAATAAAAACCATGCCTTGTGTCTGTGGACCAAATGGCTAACTCCGGTTCTCAGTGTGTACAGGGTCTTGAAAGACTGTTCCCATCCTTCAGTGATGTAGCTGCAGCTCTCCCCGAGGAATGAGAAGTTCACTATTCACTCTGTGCTTGCATCACCCTTTCCAACATGTTCCCACTGATACATTAAAGGAATTAATTGCTCATAATGATCTCACCATCTGTTAACAGAGGTTCATACCTACAGGCTGGTGGCATGTGGTGGTCCTATTCAGAAATCAATAGGCAATGCTGGGGGAACGCTTTCCCACATTGCCTTCCATTGCACTCTGAAAAGGGGAGGAGAGCTCAGTGTTGGCCATCTGCTCCTTGTCTTTCTGTGCGAGAGACCTTGATGCAGTCCAGCCTGGCTCTGATCTGACTCCAGTCTGATTGGAATGTGGCTGATCTGAGAGCCTCTCAAAGCTGTGAAAGTGAGTCAAAAGGAGATCCCCATTGTCCAGCGGGGCTGAAAGAAAATGATCACTTTAAAATTCATAACTCCCAGGTGCCCGCCATCTATTCATGGGAAAAACTCTCTGAACTTCTCTTCATTAAAAAGAGAGGGAGTCCAGCTAAAAAGAGAGAAAAGGAAGTAGTTTGTGGGAAATGTGCAAGGGATTTCAGGCTAAACAAATGAGGAATTTGAAATTTTTACTCGTATTAAAGGAACCGTGTAAGGAAAGGGAAACATTTGTAAAAGCAGGGCCTCTTCTTCGGGGGCCCTTCCCTGGGGTCCTGTAGCAAAATAAAAAGGCGCTTTTTTTTTTTTCTTTCCCTCTCAGGACTTTTTCCTCCCTTTTTCTCTTTCTTACCTGTGTAAATGAGGGTAGGAATAGTACATGAATTAGACTGTCCCTGCTTTATGTGGTAAATTAGAATGCTTTCAGTTTGTCCTCCTCCTCCTCTCCTACATGTATTTTATTGTTTAGGTTGCATAGAAAGCTGACCTGATAACAAATGTAAACTGAAGCTGAATATCTTCATGGAGAATTAGTCTAGTGAAGAGGTGCAAGGGCTGTTCTGTCAGCTCACAGCCTAAACCCCTCCCTACTCCCATATCTTGTAATCTGAGGATTTACCATATCACAGGAGGGACTTTGGTGGTCTTCCCCTCCCCCACTTTCTCCACCTTTTACCTGCTTTAAATGTGAGGTAGTGCTGAATCCTCCCTCATTCCTCAAACACATTATATATGCTTCCCAATTCTTTGCTTTTCCCAATTCTCCTGCTTTTTTGCAAGGCCTCAAAATATCTGGAGTGGGTTTATGCTTGTTCTTACAATGTGAAATGTGTTTTTCCTCTGATACTGTTCGTGTGGCCGGAGGTAAGGAGGATCGTAGGGACCACGTAGTAGATTTTAAGGCAAGAATGGACTGTTTTGACTACTCTTTGTCCAACTACCTCTGCAACGAAGGCTATTGAATTAGTCCTGGCAATTCTAGTTCAGAGCCTGTAATTGTAGGCTGACTACTGGGTATCTTTCAGAAATATGCAATTTCAGTTCAGTGGTTTCCAGGGGATTCATCTATTGATAAACTGCATAGATATTTGCCTGTGACCTATTTCCAGTGTAGGGTACCCATTTCAAGTCTTATCCTGTCCTTTGTCACTACTGGGGTTAGACATATTAGATGCCTGATAGCATGAAGTAAGACACAGTGTATCTGACTGCATGTGTATTTGCTGTTAGGATATAGTCACTTATCTCTCACCAAAAGTATTTGTGTAGTTTTTGATGTGACACTCTTCTCCCCTCCCTGTTCCCCTCTTATTATATCATTTGGTAAGGAAAGTAGTGGTGTACAGGATCTTTTTTTGTTTTGTTTTTATTCAAAGTGGTTATGAGCTTTCCCACTGGGATGTTGTTCTGTCCACCTCAACTTCCCTTTTAGATATCTTTGAGATGGAGCCAGCTGCCTTTGATCACTACTGTTTGTTCAATAGTGTGGGAGGATTAGTAAGCAATGTTCAAGTTCTCTTCTTACCCACAAATTGCCATCACCAAACAACTGAGAAGCAATGTCCCAGCAGACAAGAATGTTTGTTTTGTTATTTCATGATATAACATGTTGCATCTCTACTATCCACTTTTAATCTCTATTCCAGCTCTTTCTTAGAGTCATCATCTGTTTCAAATATATTGTTTATAACTCTTCTCTCTATATCTTCAGTGTCATTGCATGTACATTCATCAGGCGAAGCACTCTTCTAGCCATAACCAGTCAGTATTTGCATAGTGACTTTTGGAAACAACTGAGCAGCACCCAGCCCTGGCTTACCTTGTGATGTTGGGAGGTTACATTGCAACAGTCCACTTTAAAGCAAATAAAAAACCAAACAAATAAACCAACGCAGACATTCAGACATTGCTCGATAAATTGGCATACTTAGCCTGAATTGTGCCTGTTATTTTGTATCTCGTACTACATTCCTTGATTTTGTGACTACTTTCTGTTCTTCAATGGCTACCTTCTTTCTACAAACTTTAGATGTATTTGTTTAACATCTTGTAATATTCCATTTTTTTAAAAGAAGTCTTTTGTAGTGTGTACTGCACTATGTGATTAATACGGTTATCCAAATGATAACAATATCTTTTTTGAGAGATACTTCTTTTTGGTCTGTTTGTCTGCATTGGACTTTTTGTTTCCAACTAGTCTCTCCTACCAGAAATTAACGAGTGAAGTAGTTAGTATTAGAGATAGCTGAGCAGAAGTGTTTAGTAATCTAAACAAACCAGAAGATTTTCAATGCAAATAACTGGAAATGTTACAAAATTGAGCACGTTATTGATTCTTATTATTTCTTTATGTTCAAGAACAATGAAAAGTGAGAGCTTCCAATGGTTTACACAATGTGTGAGAACACTGTGTGTAAATAGCGCCTACCCAACAGAGTTTATAGTCCAAATCAACAAGGCAGATGATCAGAATTTGGAAGAGGTATGATCGCACCTAGCAGACTGTTCAAACTGATCTCAGGTAACACAGAATAATTAAGGCTGGAAAAGATCTCTAAGATCATCAAGTCCAACCCTCAACCAAGTTCCACCATGCTCATTAAACCATATCATGAAGTGCCTTGTCAACTTGTTTTTTGAACACTTCCAGGGATGGTGACTTCTCCACTTCCCTGGGCAACCTGTTCCAATGCTTAACCCCTCTTTCAGTGAAGAAATTTTTCTTAATATCCAACTTGAACCTCCCAAAATATTTGAAGTCCACACAAAAAAAAAAAAAGTTATTTACTACTTCAGTTATCTGATGCTGAGTTAGTATAAAACTGTGCATGAATTAATGTTTGAAAAGTGGTATATTCAAGAACTCTATGAGAACTAGCATGTTCAAACAACAGTTTTGAAGCTAGGAGAGGGGCCCATGGTTCCTGCAGGGAGGAATTTGGCAGGAAGAATGCATGCTGATCACAGATGGAGAGGAGAAAGCAAGGGGCTTATAATTTTAAGGCTGTGATTCTATACTGATGACATTTCAGGAGCAGATACATGGTAGAGATCACACAACACGGGACTGCTCAGCTTTATTCACTTCCAGAAGTTACTTTCTCTCTGCACAATTCAATTGTTTGCACTGTAATACTTTAAGGAAGATCTGTTAAAATCATCTATAGGCTTTTTTTTTTTGTTTGTTTAATACTTTGCAAATTTGTGTATTATTTATTTGATTTTTTTAAAAATTATTAATAATGTTGACAGAATCCTATCAAGAATATAGCTAGATAAATACTAGAGTCAGCACAACTGAAGGATAGGGGCCCCCACCAGGAGTACAAACCTCAAAAGTAAATTATATAAAAACTTGAACTAGATCTGTCGGTAGTGGAATAGTAACATGCAGTCTCAGCTAAAGATAATACATCTGTTATAAAAGGTAGGGACATATGCTGTTGGGTGTGGTAACTTAAGTTTCAGCTTATATGTTTGTGATTTGTTTTGGTTGTTTTGTGGTTGGTTGGGGTTTTTTTTGTTTGTGGGGTTTTTTGGTTTTTTTGGGGGGGGGTTTGGCCAGTCCATCGGTAATTAATTTGAAGAGGCTTTTGAATGACGTAGATTTTTTTGGGATATATTATCTCATCCTGCCATTAGCTATTTTCTCATAATAAATACTTCATTTAAGAGGCAGAATAATCCTGTAATTGTGACATAAAATTCGAGAAGTAGATGCACCATACAATTATTTTAACATAAAATCTTGTTTCATAAAATGAAGTTTCATAACACTGTTCAAAGGAGCAGACATGGGAAGAATTCCCAGGAATGTCATTCCCAGAATTTGAGACACCTACCACTTAGAGGAAACGCCATGTGGTGATGCTTTACTGTCAGTAAACACTGTATAGGTTGCCTTGGAGAATCTGCTTTCTGTCTTCTCTACTTTGCCTGTGAGACACTTCTGTATCTCTTGTTTATAGAACCTATACAAGGCACTCAGGCACAGTTCTCAAGTGTAAAAAGACACATAAGGATAAGCACTTATGGGGATTTTTCAAGGACACTGGAGTGGGTTAAGCGTTATTGAATTCCCTTTGACTTCAGACTCTAGCCTGTAAAGCCAGCAAGACTGCTACCTCCATCTCTAAGTCTCCACCTCACTGCTCTGAAGATGCTGAACTTCTGTATTAAATTTTTTCAGCTGGGGTAGGATGGAGGGAGCACATTACTATAGAAGAGTAATCCATGGTCAGGATACTGGCTTAAGATATGTGACTTGTTGCCTTCCATAACCCAAGAGGAGATGCTTGTTGGTTAGATGATCTTGTTGCTGTGAAACAGCCAGGCTGGAGGCTTGAATTTGCCTATGTACCCCAACTGAGTTTCCTAATTATTCGGCTTTAATAAGATTGGGGTGGGAGGAAAGATCACGCATGAAGAATGGCATCTGTACATGTGATACCCTCTGAGTGACTGCGTTTTGTTGAATGAAAAATGTGAGTTTAGTAAGAAAATTTCACACAAGGTCTGTTCCAAGTGAGTTCACAGTAAAACTCTGTGTACATAACATACAGCCTAAAGTGTGAACAGCAGTCAGGCTTGAGTTCCTTTCCATTCTTCTCTTCTTCCTTAGCTATGCACTTTGAATAGCAGAGAGAGGGTGAAAATGATGAAAATGTGCATCTCTGTATTTGATATTTCAAAGGCTGTTAACTTACTCAAAACAAATTTCTTTTGGAGCATACCAGGACTGTTTCATTTCAGCTTTAAATCTCTGCCATGCTCAGTCTTTCTGATTCTCATTTTATTTTGATCTTTATGATGATTATGAGAACAACTGATACCTTTCCTCTCTTTCCCTTGCTCCTAAAGTGTCAACACTTGAGTGACAGATCCCAAGCTTTTTGCTTTAAAATAAAACAAAAAAAATACATATTAAAGTCAAAGCTTTAAATATGGGAAAAGTTGTAGTAATTAAAATGCATTACTAATTTAAAAATCTTAGTGTTCTTTACAATAATTTCCATAGATTTTGATGTCTGAGGGTGTTTTTTGCATATATTCTTCATTCTGGATGTATATAGCAAGTGACCAGTCTGGCCTTTATCTGAAATACCACTCTTGATTGGCAGGTGTCAGAAACTTTGTGAAAAAATTGGAGTGTTTATGATAACTTGATAATCATAACAGTTTGTTAGGTTAGTTCTAAGTCAGAATTGCTATTTGGGAAAAGAGTGGCTACAGACTGATTTTTTTTTCTACAAAAGAATTCTTACAGTAACTAAACTGTAAACTGAGATTTTTTTGCTCAAACCCTACCTGAGGAAGGGAATGACTTTATAAACTTGTGTATAATATTGTTGTAGAAGTGAACTATAAGACATGTACATGTGTAAATAAAATGTGTAGTCTTGCATTTATTTTATACAGATATATTTATTTAAAGAATGTTTTAAGGAAATAAGTTGTTATTTTTTATCTGTTTCATTCACATTCAAAAGCTCATCTGGTTTTACTTGCAGTTGGGAGGAAACTTTTTCTCTGGTCTACCATCTGCAAAGTTTTAGTAGGATTTTTGTCAAATGAAAATAAGATCACAAAATCATGTCGCTCATGACCTCTACTAGATATTAAGTCATTGATTGTATTCATGCTCTAGAAGAATTCATGACCATGCTCTAAACTCAGAACTGTGGCTCAAATGGTGTCCTCAAAATTCCTGTGGTGTTTTGGAGAACTTGCTTAGTTGCTTTTTTTCTCAGTTTGCCACTTGCAAAACCAGGTTGATCACATTTCCTCAACTCACATGGGTACAGAAAGTTTGGATGTTGTTGTGCACTATAATGTATATATGCTCTATAAGCATTTGAGAGGTGGTTTCTCTCTTGCAGAGTTCTGACACAAGAGTGTCTGAACATCTGTCTTGTTCGTTGCTTGGTCTCCAACAGTGATGAGCTGCAGTCATCCAGGGCAGGCATGCAGTGATGCTTTCCCAGAATACTCCTGTAGTCTTCAGTGATTTCCTGCTCTCAGGTAGTCCTGGGCTACAAGTGATATCTTTCTGTTTAATCAGCATTGCCGAAGTTTTCTTCGAGAGGCAACCTGAAGTTGTGTGCTGCTGTTTACCCTCTTATTTTTGGGAAAAGTGCAATGAAGTGAGTCATTCCATATGACAAAAATATGGAAGGTTATCAGGTATTAGTAGGCATTCGTGTGTGGAGTTGATTAGTGGGTTGGTTGTGGTTGATTATAATTCAAGTTATTAAACTTTCCTTTAATGTCCGTGTTTATATATAATTTTTATTGTGACAGTTCTTGACATAATTCAAACATATAGTCAGATTTATAAACTGTTTATGCCACAGGTGGCCCCTGTCCCATTGAGTAATACTTTTCATTTCATGCTCCTGCTTGAGTAGCAGAGCATGTGGTGACAGCAGCCTTTGCTGGACTGCTACTGCTCACCTTCTGTAGGCAGGGAAGAAATGCTGAAGGTGATTTTTTTATTTTCAACCGTTCACTGTTACTTAACAGTTTGATGCAGTTTAGAAAGCAATTAGTGCCAAGTACAAAGGTGAAATGAATCAGTTTTCTACTTCTCTTCAAATTCCAGAGTACAGATAAAGTGTCTGAATCCCAGGTTTCCAGTCTTGCCATTTTGTCAGGCCATGGCCAGCTCATCTGTAAAAATGGAGAAAGTTGCAACTAGAAGCTCAAAGATTCTGTTATCTTTAGGGCACAGTCATTTTTATAGTTATTTTCCAGGGTCTGCCTTTGTTCTCCAAAAGGAAAGGTAATAGGACCTCTGTAACTTACCATCAGCAGATTTTGATTGTAGGTGGTTCAGGAACCCTGCTGTTCTGGGAAGGTTTAGCACTGGACAGAGAATGTGGTTGTCCACACTCCTTGCATGGAGTATCAGTAGATCCTGTTATGTGTTTTCAAACGTAGGTATTAATATGAAGATGTAACCAGTTTAAAGCAGAAATATATAAATATGCTTGTGAAGTGTTTAGAAAGGTCTGAACTGGATTTTATGCAGCTCACTTGGTTGAACAGGTTAAAGAATAGGAATAGTTCTGCACAGGGAGGACACCACATGCCGAATGAAGTGGCAGTTTGGAAGGAACTGAGAGAATAATTATGGAAGCAGTTGACAAGAGGGATATAACTGCTGGGAAATGGCTAAAATGTGGGCGTAAGTATGTTTTAGGTGCATTAAGTAGCAAATATTCACATTACAGTAAAGAATTAAGGCTGAATTTACAAGGGAAAATTTTAAGGTGCTCTTTAGAGCTGATCAGAATTGGGATTGAATGCGAGGGACTGTCTCCTGCTTGCCTCCAGATCCTTCCTTCATTTGGGTTATATTTTTGACTGGATATTAGAAAAAGCTTGTTCACTGCAAGGGTGGTCAGGCATTTGAACAGGCCACCCAGGGAAGTGGTGCAATCATCACACCTGTGGGTGTTAAAAAAATGTGTAAAAGTGGCACTTGAGGACATGGTTTAGTGGTGAACATGGCAGTGCTAAGTTAATGGTTGGACTTGATCATATTAGAGGTCTTTTCTGGCCTTAACAGTTCTGTGACTCTGATATTCTGTGATTCACTGCCTGTCTGGGGTTGGCCAAAAGCAAAGACAAAGGAAAGTAAAAGTGTGTTTGTACTGTAATCTTTCAGATATGCTTCCTTGTGTAGCATATCAGAAGCTTATCTTCTGATGCGTTACTTTAGTGTGACTGTATGCAATAATTTTGGATATATCACCATGACAGAAGTTTTACATTCTATTGGGAGACTAACAGAGCCTTGTAGTAAAACCTGACAGCAAAGCTACTTCTCTTAGCTGTGTAGAACAGACTGTGAGCAAAATGATCAGAAGTTAGTCTATAACATTTCTCTTCTTTCTAAAAAAACCAGACGTTTCATTAAACTTTTTAATACTAAAAGAAAACTAATAATAACTTGGCTTGATGTTTCTGGGGGAAAAGCATAAGAGAGAAAGTCCCTATTTTACCTTTTCATAATGAATCCTTTACTACTTTCTAGTATGATATTTTAGCATAACAGTCATAAAAATGAGGAAGGTAGTATTCTTTCTTGAATACACGTCCTTTTTTATTAAAAATGCAAGATGAATTTTATACTTTAGGATATAGCCCTTCTTTCTTGCATATGGACTTACTAAATATTAGGAAGATGCTCAAGAATTTCTGTACCATATTCCATTCATTTATACTATACGTTTGTGCTCTATGTTGTAGACCCCCCAAAACAAACCCAAACAAAAACAACAACAAAACTTGAAAAAAACCAGTTATTTTCATCTTTGGAGGCTTTTCAGAACAGCTTTTCAGAGATAAAAGTAAGGAACAAAATTGCAATGCTGCCAAGTATTTTGACTCCAATATTAGGTGTCCTGAAACCTCAGTGTTATGTTTAGGGTACTGGGGATACTATCAGACATTTCTTCAGAATCTCATTCTGTCTTTGACTATAAAGTCTTAATGCTCATAGCAACAGCCAGCTAGGTCTGCAGCAAAAAGAGAAGTGTGCCCTACAATTAGACTATACCTTCATGGCAGAGAAAAGCTGATTTTTGTAGCATGTTCAGGGGCTCAGTAAGTCTAGATTATTTTGTTCTGGTAGAAGGAACATATTTCTAAAAGAAAGAATGTCTCTTACTAATTTCCTTTCTAATGATCTCTATTACTTTGTGTGCAATCATGTGTGCTAATTAGCTGGCAGACCAACATGCATTGGAATACATGAGTCTGCTTTATAAAACATAATTAATAAATGGGCTCACTTTGGAGTGAAGCTTACTTTTGGAGAGAGGTCTGAAAGGGTGCCAGTGGCAAAAAAAGATATTTACTGACTACTAAATATGTGTCAGTTTTGTGTCTAACTTGTGGACATGTTGTTCTTGAGTAATTTGGAATTTCCTTAAATCAAGTATATTGCTGCTTCAAATGAACAAAGAGCAGACCCTTCCCCACAGATACTCAGAGGTAGAACTAGATCTTCCAGGCTTATTGTTCCCTTTGCTTGATAAACCATATTTTAAAAATGTTTCTCCAATAAATACTATTTGTAAGAAGGTATATATCATTGTTAGTTCTATACTTCCTGGCATGTGCTTGGTGCTGTGTTTCTCTACTGAGCAGTGACTGTATTTTGCTATCAAAAACTTAGCATGAAAACTTGTTTTCAATAGTGGGGGGTTTTTGGAGTAATTGTTCATTCTTTATATCTTACATAAAAAGTAAGGAATTATTAAAGAAACTATTCCAAATGTGTATTTTTAATTTAAATGTAGTCTGGAATTGCATGTTTTTTCAAAGAAGACAAGGAAATAATTATCAGTATCTTAGCTGGGATGCGAGTTAACATTTGCACCAGGCATAGATTTTTTTTCAATTAGCACTCCCTTAGAAAACCCATTCCCCAGCTTTTGTCAATGTGCTCTAGGAGAAGAAGAGCAAATAGATTGGAAATGCTCTGCAGCTCAGGCTCCTGGGAAAATGTAACAGGTGTTACAGCTCAGCTGGGTATGAGCTTTATGAAAAAGACCCTCTCAGACTTTACCCATAGAATTCCCTTTCCTAGCCAGAGTTTCAAGTAGGAAGAAACTAATGACTTCATTACCATCTCAATTCTGGGAAATGCTTGGTCCAGACCTGAATCATTAAAGGAAAGGTATAGCACTCCACATGACCTTACAAGATCAAAATGTTATTTAGAGCAATTCCATTAGTCAAGGCTATAAACCTGAAAGAACACACCCTTTTGCGTTGGCTTTCAGGCCATAAAATGTGTGTGTGTGTCATGAGGACCAGGGCAGGAGGTGGAGGCTGGGGGGGAAGAAAAAAACCATATTCTCCACTCATTGTGCAGCACAATTTCCTTTACTTACTTTGAAAAGCCTCCACTTCCAGCACTTCTTCCCTTCACCCCGTGTTGTGACACATTTAATGGCTCCTGTCATTCTCAGTCTTCTAGGGGTTTCTAATTGGGTATGATACTGAAGCCAAGAATGATGTCAAAATTTCAAGCCATACAAAGTGAAATATATTTTTTTAATGCTGTAGTAATTATAAGCAACTCTTTTCCCCCCCATTTATTGCAACTTTTGGTAGCTTAAAAAAAAAAAAAAAAGAGAAAGAGAATAGCATGACATACCAAAGGCTGACTTTGGGGTGATTTTCCTTTTCTCCGTTATTGCTTTTGCAGTTATGAGTTAAAGAAATCTTGCTAGGTGAAACTATATTTTATGCTAGCTGTCTGGAATTTCTTTTCTTGATGATAGCACCACATTTGAAGTCCTGGTCCAACAGTCTTTTGGCAGTAGCACAAAATGTTCACCTTTTGGATACTTTTAACAGACACGTTTAATAAGGAAAAACTAAATGTGTTTTTCCACACAAGCTGCCATGAAGCTTTTTCTCTCTCTGCACAAATATACCTCCACAGGTAAAGGTGGGCATAAGCTAACACAAGCAAATGTATTATGCCTGCTTTAGAAGAAGATTTGCCAAGAGGGAATAGAGGCATGGGGCAATGTTTTGGAGTCTTGAAGCCTTGATGATACATGTTTGCAATGTCTGAATCTTGTGCCCAGAGGGAAACTGTATATTCTTGTACACTAAGCGGTAATGCAAGTCAGTCACTCTGGTACTAATGCAAAACAAGCAAAGAATGCTTGTTCTAGTGACCATATGTCTGTGTTGGTATTTCTTGAAAGGGAAGCCTTTAAAAGGCAAGGCTTGTCCATGCAGCGCAGGGCAGGTGGTGTCATAGCTTAGCTTCACCTCAGTGTGTCTCTTTGAGATTGTTGCGGTGCTCACCAATGCATTCTGGCCTCTTCTCCAAGGTATTCTTACCCTGTAGCAGTCCATTTCTACACTGAATTTTTACAACCCATTAGCACAGTTGTTTAAACAATCCTGTCTTGAACAGGCGAAATTGGAGATTAGAAGCTGGAGTTAAAGTTTGGCATTTGAGATGAGGTCTCACTGAGTTTTGTCATTAATACACTGTAGGATTTTCTTTCCTTTTTGTTGCCCTGGGACACTGGTTGCTTGTTTTCATCCAGTGATGACCTGGTTTTCCTAGGTTCTCTTCCTTGTCCTTTTCTAATGATAAACTTGTCTCAAGAATGGCTTTAGGCCTGAACTGTATGACTTCGCATTTCATACTGTTGAGTTTCACATCTATTTGGTCCCTTTAATCCTCAGTGGATCCCAGTTAGTCCACCACAATAAGCAAATGCAACAGATAGCTCTTACTTCCCATGAGAGTACTGTGTGTGGGGTTTTTTTGAAACCTCATGTTTATAAATTCTTTAAGCCACAGTTCCTAGGCAGTTAAGTTGGAAAACATTGTACACTTACTAATGATAGTTTTGATATAATTGATATCAGCGATATATCATTGATATAAGAAAATGCGTCTTGGAGTCTGAGTCTTCTACAACAACCCTGAGTAGTACTGTGCTAGGCAGGTTAGGTTAAGCTGGCTGTAGGAGCAGTATAATTGGGTTACCAGGATGTTGTTTGCTGCTGTGATGCTGCACTTCAATACTCAGCTATATAGCTATAGCTATATAGTGTGTATGTCTTTTTAATTTGGCTTTGCTTGCAAACGCCTCTCATTCTGTAAATATGATTCTGAGTTTTATGTCTTGGGTTACTGTAGTGGGTGGCAGGCTGTTGTGTTGAATTCTCAGAGAAGGATGAGAAGGCGTGCAAGCTAACATCTATCGTCTCCTCGAAATATGCTGATGTGACAGCTTCTTGGACTGAAAACACACGCTTCTGGTGGAGTTCTTCTGACAGGAAAAGCAAGCAATTCTGTCACTTAAAATCAGCACAAAACAAAACCCCCTCTGAATATTGATTTGTGATGTTAATTTGTTTTATGTAGAAAGTAGGTGGGTTATTGTGCACAAATGCTAAATGGGCTGTGTGCTGCTGTTTGCAACCAAGGACAAACAAATTCTTGCTTAGTTTAACCTCTAAAAGCCAGAAGAACCCTTAGAAAATCCACATTGCAAATATTTGCTGTTTGGAGCACTGCTGAAACAAAATATTCAAGGTGGAAGAGAACTAGAAAATTGCAAAGTACCCCTTAAGAAGAAGTACTGGTGGAGCCTTAATAATGGAACATCTCTTGGCACCTCTGTGCTAGTTTGTACTTCACAGTGCCCTTTATCCAGGCACCTAAGAAGACTAATAGGAATTACTTAAACCCTCTCCATGCCTCTCTGTGGCAAAACAGTTCTTTAGGTGGTTCAAGCCCAGATGTTCTCATCCAGGCATTTTCCAGTGAATCGGTTTTGTGCAACTAAATAAAAATAACTTGCTCCTTTGGAGTGTCAGCATGGTTGCATGTTTTGAATGTATCCATTTTGTGCAACCTTGTTGTGCTGAGTCCATTATGAGCACAACGTGCCTTACAGGTGAAGGTGAAATTTTAGGTTTTGCAGTGTTATTGTGAGTTTTACCATGATGACTGTAGGTCTGATATAAGGAGAAAAGAAGCCTGGCACCAATAGTTTTTTCTGGATGGGTGATAGCTGAGGGTGATTTTAAAATAATCTTCAGCATTCTGACCTGTATTCTAGAAAGTAGATTCCTTTGTGAGTACCTTATCAAAATTGCATCTTCTGATTAAACAGCATGCAATATCATCTCAGGCAAGATTGGGATGTTCACCACCCTGTCTTTATATTAATAAACTATTTCTGAAACTATTTTTTTACTCCCTTAGGAATTCTACTCCTTGACCCACGTATAGTGCTTACCTGTCCTTTCAAGGCATGGCAAACTGGGACTACTCGGTAACTGCTCAGTGACCAGTTTGCACAGGAGTAATGAACAAGATAGGCTGTTCTTTAACTACCATCCTGGGTTTGACCATGCCTGTTGAAATGACCTTTCTCCTGATATCAATAAATGCATTGCTAATTGTCTTACTCTCCTTGTTTGCAGCTCAAACATTGTTGATGTGGTTTCTCACAAATTAGGTGAAAGCACCATTCTTGTGTTCTAGGTGTTCTTTGTTAAAAATATTAGTACAGCATGTCTCAGATCATATCACTGCTTGAAGGGTCTAGAACAACTGCATAGAATGCTAGTGTTAGAGTGCTTTAAAGGATTTGTTTTTCATTCCAATAGGGTTCTGAAGTCAGGACTTGTATAATAGCTTCTTTTTTCACTTGTGAAAGGATGACAACAGTCTTTTCTGTAGCAGTTAATTGTGATGTGTATTTAAAAAAAAAAAAAGCAAGCAAACAACCCCCATTAGGAGAGTCTAAGTATTGACTGTTTTTTTTAATCAGGAGAAATTTATGTATCTGTGTGTGGGGTCGTTAAAGTAGCCATTTTGCTTTCACCTGATGATGTTTGCAGTTTGTATTTCCTGACACGAGAAGTTCATTGTATTTAATAAGCAACTTCCTATTGCATTAGCAAATTTCCATCTGGGTTGGAAAGGTACCTGATTCTATTACTGTATTTGTCTTCACGGCTATGATGCAAAACATAATTTGCTTATAGCTTTGTAAATATGGCTAATGCAATGATATGTACATCATATTACCCACAAAAAGATTTTGCGTTGTGCAGGGTACTTCTGAATTTATGAATGAACAGAGAACATCAGCAGAGAGGGGAGATAGCCACTGCTTCCATAAGCCTAGTGACGCCCCAAAACTTTACAAAGGCTTTAGCAGGAAAATAAAATGAAAGGGTAAAAAGAGGAAATGATATTACTGTCTGAAAATATCAGTGCTGTTTGTGTGTGAGAGGGAGAGGGATAGTACCTATGTTTCACATGTGAGCAGGATTGTTTGAGAGGTATCTGCTCTTTGGAAAATCATAGAATGCATGGGATGACAGGATGTCTCCCTAAAGTCTTACTCTGTTGCAGCTTAGCAACACAGTCTAAAAAGTAAAAATCTTTGAGTTAGTAGCATCATAAAAATCTGTTTTGAAGCTTTAGAGAGAGCGAGGGAGAAGCTACTGAATGAAATGTTAATAAGAATGGGATTTTATCACCTCAGATTTATCACTCTCCAAGAAGCCTCAGCAAACAAGTCATCTTTGTGAATTGTATAACTGATGGGACAATATGCACTTACTGTGTGTTACTCTGCCCATTTTAGACGTAGAGTCTAAAGAAGGTGTGAATGGCTTTACTAGCTTGCCTATGGTCACATGAGAAGTCTGCAGCAGACAGGGAAGGAAATTAAGTCAGAGGTTCAGAGCTGGCTCCCCTGAGGTGATTGCAACAAAATCCCCTGTGGTAAGTGCCATATAGAAACATTCCTTCTCCAAAGAATGTACAGACTAGATATGAGGAGAAGGGAATGAGAAGCATTGCCCAAGGAAAAAGGAAAGTGAGTAGCAGAGTTTGGGGTTTTATGTCTTAAGCAAACAAAAAATTCAAAACAAATGAAAAGAGGATGCTTGCATGTACATCAGTGCTTGGTCTTCTGGTGGTAAATACGATAGCTTGGGTTATTGCAATATAGCAGTCTGGCAATAGAAGGGTGGGAACGGTAAAAGGCCTGCTTTGGGAAGGCCATCCCACTCTCTTCTGCTTCTTTCAGTTCTTTCTGTAGCTGACCTTGCTGTCACTGCAGAGCTGCAGGTTGCCCAATACTGACAGCAGTGGGACTGCTCTATGGGACTTGAGAAAATTGATTTCCAAATGGCATCTCCTAGTTTGACACAGCCAAGAAGACGTGTGCATCTCTTGCCACCTTACCTACGGTTTTGAATGGCAGTCAGGCAGCACGATATTACGAGGTAGTTGTCGTAACACTTATGTTGATGTGCTACCTTTCCAAGGGGGTACATGGATGTTTTTAAACTGGAAACAAAGCAGACCAAGCTGTATGAAATTGTGTTAGCCCTTGCTATCAACAGATGATGTGGCAATAACTAGCTCATGGCTTCCTCAGTGTATGGAAAGACCACAGAAATGCTGATAAATTATTTGCTATGTGTTTTGCCACCACAAATTAGTGCATTGATGAGACATCCTGCAAAAGCACTGTTTGTCTTTCTGAAGATGTGCAAGTATATTTACCAGCGTACTAATGAAGGGTGCTTGTGAAGGAAATGAAGCCTCAAGTGTGTATAATTATGTCCCCTTCCCTCTATGATAGCTGCCAAGTGCTAGACAACAAGAGTCCATCACCTATAATAGCAATAGGGATTTTGATTGTTTTCTGCCATTTGCTCTGTATTTTAAGAACCTTGTAGGTACCTCTTTTGTAAAAGATGAAGAGTGTCAGGCTTAAATTCAGAAATACATCCATCTTGTTTTCAGAAATGCATGAGTTTAAAGATATAAGTCCTACTGGGTGTGTCATTGCCACACTGAGCAGCTGGCATCAAGCATGTTTAAAAAATTCATATGAAAACTCTAAATACATTCCAAAGTCTGTTGTTAAATTCATTCTTAATTAGGATCTATACACAACTAGCATACTCTGGTTGCTTAAGATTGGGACTGCAAACGAAGCGTATGATAGGGTCACTCTCTGGAAAAGAAATGTCTGTTTTATTTGTCAAGATAAAGAGCTTGGAGCCTAACTTGGATCCGTAATGTTTGACAGCTTTGACTGGAGTTTCCTTGTTTCATCATATGTTTCAGAATAGCCTAACTCTATATACTAATGAAATCCTTAAGATGTCAGATTGCAACTGTACAGCATACTGAGAAAGGAAATAGAATTACATGGGAGAGCACATGATGCTAGTATTTGTCCAAACACATGGATGTGTTGGCTGCATAACTGAAGCTTTGGAAAGAAATCAGTCCTAGAAATGCAGTAATGCTCTTTGACTCTTTGTTAGCAACTAGATATTATATATATTATAAGGGTATAGTCATGCAGTAAAAATCAATTATCTCCATGAAAGAATTACACAGAAGTCTTTCTTTCCTCATGAGGACAGTATTTTTTTCTCTGAGGGAGATGATCCTTCTCTTGCTAGTGGGAAAAACAGGGTGAAACAGTTTGGAAATAAAGACAACTTTAAGCCTGTTGCAAATTATGGGTCTACCATACACAACCCTCTGTGTTCAGCATCAGTGTTTACCTAAGTGTGATTGTGTTTAACTATCTTGTTAAAAATTTTAATCTTTGGTCTTTATGTTAAACTGCTACTAATTATATCTTTTGGGTTAAAACCAGTCAAACTGAGCATCTGTTATGTTTGTGAGCAGCTGGCTAGTGCATCTGAGAAAAGCCATCCCTGGATGTGGAGAGAGGTGGAGGATAGAATAGTTAACTGCCTGAAAATCAGCCCACTGCCACTGGGGAGGCTGGTCTATGTCCAAAGCTATACGAGGGTGGGTTGGGTAAGAAGCCTGGTGGGCATAAAGAGGACAGTATGAAGTGACTGTGATGCTGACTGCCAGAGCTATTGCACAAGCATTTGTTTTAGGAGCCAATGGCCTGATTTTGGGCCAGTGACCAAAATTTCTGTATGTGCATAGCCATGTGTTCATTACAGGACATCCCATGGAAGAGTACTGGTGTACTTGGTGCAAGAGATAAAGAATTTCCATTTTGCCTGGAACTGTACATTAACAAATACAACAAATTGACCACACGGGCAGTGAACTGTCAGCAGCTTGATCTAGAACTGGCAAGAACCATCAGAAACTGAGCTGGAAAGAAATGGGAACTGAGAACAAGTGATGAGAAGGGAATTATTAGCTTTCTCTTTCTTGGGCTTATGATGGTTTAAAAATTTGGGAACCAAAACCTCAATCATTCAGCTGATAAATATTGAATTAATTTGAACTAGTTTCTAAACCATCCTCAAAATTGGGTAACACTTATTAGCTTATTTTAGGATGTTTACTGTTTTGGAGACATTGATAGGATTTGTGTCAGTTTGACAGAAAAGTGTCCCTTTGCATAGGAAAGGAAGCTCAGATCATCCCCATAAACTCTGAAGCTCAGGTGTATCAGAAGTAGGTAGTGGTGTGCCGTAGATCACAACTGTTACAATATATATTTATTGCCTCCCTCCCCTACTTTCCCTGAAAATAGGTTAGTGAAACATGAATGAGACAAAGTTGACTTTACATCCCTGCAATATCCAAGAAAATGGAGCGTCTGCAGCTGATAGAGGGAGCATCTGAAAAAAACAATAGCTTGAGTGCATTTATACTGCTTAGTACAGGCAACACAATCTATATAGGTACAGACTATGGTTCTCCATTCTGGTATTAATCTCAGTAAGTACAAAAATCAGGACTTGTACCTGTTTATAAATTGTGAAATTTGCTGCTAGAGTCTAATGTGGTCAGTAAAAATTGTTGAAAGTGTTATACTCTAACCCACAGTAAAGAAAAGTTTGGAGCTTGTTAGACACCCTTCAATATGTTGGTAGGGAAAACATACATGGCAATTAAGTCTAATCCAATAGCATATTTTCCACTTAGTTGTTCTTTTTGTTGGGAAGAAGGCAAGATATAGTTTGCTTTTTGATTGACAAAAAGGAGAACTTGTCCCAAGGCCTGGTGACAATTACATCTGCATTTTTTTGCTTAGGATAGATGATTCTTAGTTTTCGTCACATCTGTTCACCCTTCTGCTGAATGAAGTTTTGTGGGAGACTTGAAGTACACAACCTGTTCTTGTACACGTGACAGCAAGGCTTAGTGTTACCTGCTTTTTGTCTCCTGTTTGACCTTTCTAATTAGAATTGCAGTGAGTTTAAATCCCACCATATACCTTGTCCTTTATGGGATGCATTTCATTTCATGTACTAAAGCACAGAGATGATGGTTATGAATGCATGGCTACTGTTTTGGTGACCCTTGACATCCTGTGGGCTTAATCCATATTCATAATCACATTTACAGAGATTCCTGGTAGTTTCAGGAAATTTCTGTTGAGTGTTCTTGGTAGCTAGATCTCTTACATGGTACTGTGTAGCCTTGGAATGAAACATAACAATTACTTTATCTCAGAGTAAAATGTGCAAGTAATATTTAATGATGGTCCTCCCTCTAGAAACAAGGGCCTTTACTGAAACTCCATCTTGAATGTTAATATAATGGAAAGTATCCAGAGAATTCTCTCTATTTCTTGTGTTATATATGACCAAGATGCAGCAAATCTTGCTTGCCGGTTCAACCATTGGTTTGCTCCTGATGCTAACAGAAAATGAGATGAGAGTGCGAATCCATTGCTCTGCAGGGAGACCGATGGAAAATGGATACAAACCAGTAACACAGCTAGCACAAACTCAGTCGTTCTGATGGGTGACAATCTAGTAATCTTAGCTTGATTTCCTTCCAGTACAATTAATTTTTTTTCTTTGTTTTTGTTATGAGAAAGTGTGTTGTGATAACGATAACTTCCTTTAGCAGCTCAAAATTTAACACCAAACTCCCTTCTGGCATGACTTCAAGAGCAGAGTTGTGCCAGCAGATAATTTGGCCTAGATTATTTTTAAGAAGGTTGTCAGTCTTGTTTTTCTCTCTTACAAGCTTACTGTGGTAATATCAAATATTTTTTCTACTGATTACAGCTTTAACTCTAAACAGTTAGGGGAGTAATCTCTTGACCTGTGCAGTGACAGAGATGGCCTCTCTCATAGAGCTATTTGAAAAGGAGAATAATTCCTCTTGCGAAAATTTTTATTTAAATCATATGACTAGAAATCTCAGGACTGCGGTTTTTTCGTCCAAGTGTTATGCTTTTTGCCCTTGCTGAAATTCCCACCTCATAAAACTGGTACTGAAACCTGTGGCTGCTCTCTTTTTTTTTTTTTAATTTTTTTAAATCTTTTTCTTTTTTTTCTTTCTTTTTCTTTCTTTTTGTTTTAAACATAATTATGCTCTGAACTGTATACATATGCATATATGAGTATGCATGTGTATGTATATGCAGTAAAATACTGCTCTTAACTTCAGAAGGATGAAAGAGGAAACATTAACATCCCATTAGCCACAGGGTTCAGATGAGAGGTCTTTAAAGAAAACTGGCTTTGGGTTCCAGAACATGTTGAGAGAAAACCATAATAAAACATAGGTGCTTCTTATATCACTCACTAGTTCACTGATGTATTTGTGTCCCTGTTCCCTCCCCCCTGCCTACAACCTCTCACATCTCCTTGGAACACAGACTCCCCTCCCCTATAGGAAGTCTCATTCATTCATGTTTTGAAGGAATTTCTTAATTCTCTTTCAGCAAGATTACCACCATCCGTGCCCCTTTTCCTTCTCTCTGCCTTTGCCAGAGAGAGAGAGGGGAGCAGGGCCTGCCCAGATGGTTGAGGACCAAAAAGAAGGAACATTTTCTCATGCTTTTAAAAAGACCACTTTCTTTCCTGCCTAATATTTAGCTCCTTCAAATGCAAATGGAGAGGTTTCGCTCCAAGGTTAGCATAACAATTATGGGAAAGCTTTAAATCTGAAGCATTTGTTTACATGATGAAAGGAGTCCACAGTCCAAAAGCTCTGAGGCCAGGGCTTTTCAGTAGCTATTTTCTGACTAAGTAGTGAACTGCAAGTCAATTTTAGACCACAAAGAAAACCAATTTATATCAGTGTGTAAGCTAATTTTGGAGGGAGTTCTACATTATAAACGATGGTGATTTTTTTTTTCTAAGTGACTGTTACTGAAATAAACTGCTGATTTTCCCGTCCTCCAACCCTTTGCATCTTGCTGTTTAATGAGCCCCAGATGTCTTGGATATTAATGACCATTCCCTGTACCCTCAGAAGAAGTGACATGCAGGATCTGGGGAATCAGTTTCATTAATGCCCACGTGTGAGGTTGTCCAAAAACTTTTACTGATGCTCAGGAGTGAATTCCATGGGATCAGAACTCCCCTCAAATATGTGTTTTCCTATCTTGGTTTCTGTTTAACTTGCTTCACTGTTCCTCGCTGTGTGTAAGTTCTTCTTAGCAAACTCTTCATTGCTAAAATTCTCTGGTGTGACAACTCTTAGGATTGAGTGATTCCATAGATGCTGCAAGACACTTCTATTGTGAGCAGATCTGTATTTCTCTATTGCTATGCTTTTAGTATGCCACAATTCTGAAAAGATATTAATGCCATATTACTCTACTCGACAACCGGATGCTTCCGCTTCTTCCATCGATTAGAACCTTCCCCCAAAAATGCCTCTTTTGTCACTGTTTACGCTGACTTTCAGTAGCATCAAAGTAGCTATAAATCCCTCTGATATTTTGCTGAATTGCTCCTTTATAAGGCTGATATAGCAGCAATGTGAGACTGTTGTCCCTCATTCCAGACAAGTCTGCAGATAGATTATGTGCATGACAGGTAACTTTGCCCACTCATAGTAAGGGAGGAGTATATTCTTGCCTAGGTGCCAAACCAAGCTAAAACAAAACAAGACTTAATTTTTTTAAGATACATTGCCTGCTGTAAACTTTGTCTAAGGTTTATCCATGTGAATGGAGAAGGGGCTTCCACCAGTTTAAAATATCTGGGGGCTTTAGCCTCTTCACTCTGGGAGAAATAATCTTTGTGGAAAGCCTCAGAAAAGGTTTTCAGAATGATAGAATATACTGAGTTGGAAGGGACCTGTCAGGATCAAGTTCAACTCCTGGCCCTGCACAGAACACCCCAAGAGTAACGCTATGGGCCTAAGGACATTGTCGAAATGCTTCTTGAACTCAGACAGGCTTGGTGCTGTGACCACTTCCCTGGAGAGTCTGTTTGAGTTTTCAAGAGGATAGAAAACAGAGAACCCTAGAAAGCATAGCTGGAGGGGCCCTCAGTAGGCTATCCAGTCCATCTCCTTATTCTCTGGCAAGATCACCTCTAGTGATGGCTTTCTTGACAAATCCTTGTCTAACCTGTTATTGGAACCCACAAAATATTTTACAGCTGTAGAATCTGGCTCCTAAATGATTACCTGACATGTCTGTTCCTGTGGAAATAGGAATAAGTCGTTCTCTTGATTGTTAACTTGAATTAATGCAGCCATATACATTTCTATTTATTGACTTCATGCATTGCTTTGAAAAATTTGTTTGAAATGGCAGAAAATACAGCAAGACTGATTAGTAGAAACCAAGTGAAAGAAAAAAGTGCAAAGCAGCAAACAGCACTAAATGAATCTTAGCGAAACCTCCCATTGATAAAAACCTGCAAAGAATGGAATTAGTACTGGGGTGTAAGAAGCCTTGTTTTTTTGTAAGGCCATTTCTTGCATAGTTCGTCTTTATATTTAGTCTAATGAATCTGTTGATTCACTATATGTATACGTTGTTTGGCAAGGGAGTGTGTATTTGGCTTGCAATACCTCATATTGATTGATTGAACAACTGTGATGATGTATTTTAGTGTAGGTGATGGCTGAAACTTTGTATTAGAATAACTGTCAGTGGATTACTCACCACCAGAAAATTGTCTGATATTATTAGGTAGATGTAACTGGTATCTCTGTTGTTCATCCTTTGGGGCTGGTTAACTTCTGGGTGAAGGAATTTACTTTCTTTTCTGATGCCCATTATCATAAGACCATATTAGCGCGTCTCAAGGAATATCTTGACTCTATAGGAGTAAAGATCCAGCTCTCCAGGTAAAGCATGATAATCCAGCAATATCCCTGTTGTTTTAGCTGCAAAAGTGGTGCATAATATCCAAGTGCATCTAGCATTGGATTGCTCACAACAAGGCATCGTGGTGTAGTATTGCGTACAACTCTGTTGGATCTGTTTTCTTTTTTAATGAGTAAAGAGTTTTGGTTGATCCTGAAGAGCGACGAATGGAGTCAGCTCAGCTGCTGGCCCCAAAGCTTAGACTCTGACAGGCATTCCTTGTTTCTTGCACCTAGATGCCCCTTAAGTTCACTCTGCCCACTGTGTGAACTGACCATATGCGAGTGAAATAGAATTTGAAAATAATAAATCTTTACTAATACAGTGCCATGCTGAAGCTTTTTTTTAAAAGGATTTTCTTTTAAGTGAATAAAGTCCAGTGAAAAAAAAAGATAAACTTTTTTAAAAAGATGTGACTCAAGTTATTTTATATCATCATTATGCAATATGCTGCTTATAACTTGCACTCTCAAAGAATGATTGGATTAACAAAACAATCTCTCATGCAACTAACAACAACTAATAATTTACATGACACTGTCTTATTTGTAAAAGAGTTGCTGTTTTTTCCCTTACTTTTCACTCCTTGATGCATTTATTGGAGATCTAATCTCCTAATACAGATGAGTCAATGTGTAACTCCACTATGGAAATATTCACTACTTTGGTCCCTGATTGGAGTGCTTGGGGTAATTTATGGTGTAAATGGCAAGAGAAGTTCTGCAAGAAGTATATTAAGGTCTTAAGCTTTCTTAAAACTGTTTATCCCACTTGTTGCTGTAGGTAAGATCCTCTTTCCTTTTAAGATGTGTTCAGCGGACCTTTTCCGAGGTTTGCGGATTGTAATGACCCTAAAGGAGTCATTGTGATTTGTCATTTTGGCAATTTCTAGTGTGAAGAGTTAGGACATGTGCTAGCCTGCTGTAGATCTGGAGGTTATACGAAGTTTTTGTAAGTTTTATTTTGAGCTGTCCAATGACAGCTTTAAAAAAACAAAACAAAACAAAAAACCCCTCCACCCTCAAAGCCAGGGGTTGCCAGTCCATTGAGTGTGTTTTAAAGAACTGCTTACAAAAGCAAAGATACCCTTCCTGTCATTGTAATGCTGAAAGCTTGGATCTTTTAGACCTTTCTTTGCAGCAATGGATAGGTTATACAGCTATTTTTTAACCTCTTAACCTTTTAACCTTCTGAGTTGGAATGTAAAACTGCTATGAAAGCTTTAGCTATGAAAGTGGCTATAAGTAAGCCCATTTGTACTGCTTTAATACAGGTTCTGTATGTTAATTCTCTACTAGTATAATCAAAAAGTGCTGACATTCAGAACCAGCAAGTACCTAGCACTCACTTCACCCCCTGACCATAATGAATGTAAAATGCCAGTAGTAATAGATTTAAATGAAAAACTCCTTCATCTTGGCATGCAAGAGATTTGCAATCACATTCTGATTCTCAGAGTGATGCTTGATTGGGGATTAATGCGTGGGTAGATTGACCTCTCTTGCAGGAGCAGTTGTTATTGTACTAACTGTGAAAAACAAATTTCAAATAGATGGCCTGTTGCATGTTTCTTGCAATTTATATTATCACCTCTTTGGTTTTTCAGTAGTAATACCCACTCTGAACTCTTCATAGTTTTTTCTTCTTTTCCCATCTTGCAGGGAGGAAGGTGAATTTTATTATCAGCTGAAAGATCATCTTCCTTTTGTTTCCTTTTTTTTTTCTTCAAATATGACATCCCCAATTGACTTGGCTAATTTTAAAATTGATATTTTGTCCTTTTCAAAGAAAAATGAAGCTGTATTTCCCAACTACCTGAGAAATAGCTTATGCTGTATGCATCTTAAGCAAAAAAAATGACAAATCCACTTCTGTTCAGGTTAGATTTATATCCATTTACCTGTTTTTGACACATCAACTACCTTCAGTTTCTGGTATTGATTTTGTAGTGAGAATATTGCTTGGGCTGTATTTTCCAGGATAGTCTAAACAATAGTAATGTGAGCTTGTATAATGTAACATTTACCTGAGATAAGACCATAAGCCAAATTCTTATCTTATCCTGGTTTACTAAATAAAATTTAAAAAAAGGATGATTGTGCTCATATTCTTCTTTTCTCTTCATGCTCACTACGAACAAATAAAGTAACCAAACAAAGTGGGAAAAAAAAAGGAACAGCAAGCTCAGGCCCATGTTTTAGCTCCGTCTAGGAATTTCATGAATTTGCACTTCTACAATCTTAGGCAAAGTGTAAATATGCTCCCAGAGATGGGAATCCAAGCTTATTTTTCACCAGTTGAGGATTACAAATAAAGTAAAAAATTATACTGTCCTTCCTTATTGCCTTACATCTTCCTTTCAGCTCTGTGGATACCAAGTAGGTGATACTGTTATAGTAGCTAAGCCATCTCTTATGTCCTTCTTTTCATTTGTCTTTGGTTTAGAGCTATTAATTTTTGAAAGTTGTTTGGCCAAAGAGGTGAACTTGTTATACTTTGAAAACCAGGTGATGTATATTTAAGGTTATAAGTGGTAATTTTGGTTTTAGAGCAACTTTGTGCAATGTAGAATTATTTTAATGTACTTAAGAATCTGGGTGATAAACTATAAAATGGGAAGGAGAAGAGGAGCTTTCGGCATCCTGTTTGTCTTGCAATAGGTGGGTTTTATCAAACTGACTTTTAAGATGTTTTCATAATGTAGGGATACATTTTGTCAAAAAACTGCTATTGCAGACAAATCCTATGTGGAGTCATGGAAAACTGAGGTTTGATTTGTGATGATAGAAACGACAATCAGCTGTTTCCCTTATATCTTTTGTTATATCAAAATAGTGGGAAATGGCTCCCTACTGCCTAATTAATGGTTGAAAACCATATGGACCTTTCTAGCACACTGCAGTGTTTGGATCATGTTTCCTGCAATACCAGCAAATACTGTTGTGATATAATGGTGGGCGGTGCCTATCTTGTTAGCAGATAAGTACTTTTTAGAAGTGTTTAGCTGCCTATATTGAAGGTTCTCTAAAACTGCATTTGTTCTGCCTGTGTTGTGAAGTGTTAGGTCCCATATAGTAATGTTTGACCTTTCTTAGTGTTTAATGTATTTCTATAATTATCTGGAAGTCCTTTAATTATAGGCACTTGATATTTATTTTAATTTAGATCATCTAGTGTTAAGATGCCTTGAACCAATGGCCTGCAAGTATTTTCTGTAGCAGCTCTGATGTAGTCATTAAAAGCCACGTTCTGCAATACGTCACGTCTCCTGGCACAGGGGGATCAGAAGTTCCTGGATCTGAATCCCTGAGTAGCATAACATGTTTGTTTGAGTAGGGATAGTGCCTGGGGTGCTATGGTTGTACCAGTCCTTCTGTCTGCTCTACTGCCTCATGGCAGAGGCCATTCTAAGGCTCAAAATAGATGAATAATGGTGCTGACTTTTGAGACTTGTGTGGAGTGCAAGTAGAAGTAAAATGAGGTCTCTGAATCCTATACCAAGAGCGTAGGATTGATCTGAAAACTGCCTCCTATAAATTTGTTTGTTTCTTATTACAGGAAGTGTTGAGAGCAAATTGTCAATTTATGGCATCTAACCTATGGATATCAGTATTAAATAGGGTAGTTGCTTTTGCTTAATACTCTTGAAGGCTTTGAGAGATGTTTATTTCAATTTTGGTAGATAAATATCAGTGCTGTTCTATGGTAAACCTTTGTTTCTTCTTGTGTTTCCAGACTAATGCGTTTTCAGAGAGCCATGAATAGTGACTACACATAATGCCTCTTCATCCTGCCAGTTAGTTAATGCTACAGAAGACATTAATCCCTCAACAGCTCCCACCTTTTAACATGCACAAAAAGGTAGCTCTTTCCCTCAAATCGTAATGTTGTTATTCAATTCGTTATTTCAAATCTATGGTAACGTGAAACTTGCAATATTTGAGATGTCCACTAACAAAATGTAGAAACGAGATAACAATCATTAATTTGGTGCAGCAAATACACCCCTTGCTTCAGATATTGGTGTTTTATAGTAGATAATAAAAAGGAAATAATCAAAACACATAAGCCTCTGAAAGTGAATTGCCAACTTGCTGACTAGAGCTTAAAACTGTAAATCTATAATGTGAGTGCTTCTGCACTGGGTCCCTTGCTGTTGGACCTCTCTGTATGAGGTGAGTTACTACTGTTGTTACTGTCATCTGTAACTCTGTTTATTCAGTTAGAATTGCACTACTGTCATTTGAGGTATATTTTATTTTGGCCAGTTCCATGATGAAAAGTTGCTTCTCATCCTGGATGATGTGTAGATTGGCCAAAGAAAAGCCCTGTGTAGAGAAGATCAAATATTTGTTTCTCCTATGCAGTGTAGATGTCTTATTACTAAAATCCAGGAAGAAAGGATTGGGGGATGCTTGGGGGTGCTGGTGGATAAGACGCTGGACATGACCCAGCAATGTGCATTTGCAGCCCAGAAAGCCAACAGTGTTCTGGGCTGCATCAAAAGTAGCATGGCCAGCAGGTTGAGGGAGGTGATTCTGCTCCTCTGCTGTGCACTGGTGAGACCTCACCTGAAGTACCCTGTATCCAGCTCTGGGATACTTGGCACAGAAGGACACTGATCTGTTGGAATGAGTCCAGAGGACCACCAAGACAACTAGAGGGATGGAGCACCTCTCCTAAGAGGAAAGGCTGAGAGAATAGGATCAGTTCAGCCTGGAAAAGAGAAGGCTTGTGGATGACTTAATTACAGCCTTCCAGTACCTGAAGGGAGTCTAAAAGAGAGATAGAACGAGACTTTTTACAAGAGCAAGTAGTGACAGGACAAGGGGGAATGATTTTAAACTGAAAGAGAGTAAGTTTAGATTAGACATCAGGAAAAAATTTTTTGTTGTGAGGGTGGTGAGGCACTGGAACAGATGAAGTTGAGGATGACCCATCCCTGGTAGTGTTCAAGGCAAGGTTGAATGGAACTCTGAGCAACCTGTTCTAGTGAAAGGTGCCCCTGTCCACAGCAGGGGAGTTGGAACTAGATGATTTCTAAGGTCCCTTCCAAACCAAACCTTTCTATGACTCTAAGGAGATATTCTTCTGTGGTATGACTTTGTGCAGTTTTAAATCCTTGCCTTGTACACAGTCAGCTTGATAATATATCTGTGGAGACCCAGACGAATACGCTGCTTTGACTTGAGGGAGGGCAGCCTATGAGGACTAGTTTCCTGCATTTGCCTGAAGTGAGCAGTGTGAGCCTTCCATGTCAAAGTGTGCTAACAGATGGTCTTCCACCAAAGTTGCTGAATGTTTATGTTCCAGAGTAATCATCATAGCTAGTTCATGAGTGAGGTGTGACAATAGAATGAAAAGTTTATTTACTTCCAAATATTTTTCATAACTCATGAAAATGGACAATGACATAATCTAGTTTAAGGACTTCTGCACACAAAATACAGGTGGTAACATCAGGGAATTGGACACCGCAACTCTTAGATTGTCTATGGGTTGAGCTCTGCTCTGAGAGAATTCCAGCTTTTAATCCTGAAGTCTTAAGTTTACTGGTGAGATTTGTTTTATCTTCCAAAAAATAAGTTCTGAGTGAATCTTTGTGGCAGGTTTTTAGTATTTTATTACCAGACACTACCATCTATTGTGACTTACTTGAAGTTAGTAGAGTATGGTGCTAAAGCTGAATTGACGTCTGCTCAGAATGATTGTATAATAGATACATCAGGGAAGAGTGAGTGAAGTAGGGCTAACTTTTGTGGTTAACTTTGCATACCAAGCAAGTTACCCAGGATCACTTTCCTCTCATGAATTCTTCATTTTTTTCAGATCATCATTTGTCAAGCACTGGGACTGTATTGTTAATCATCTGCTTTAATATTCATTTTTTTTTATTTTAAGTATGATTTTTGCTACTTGTTATTATTATTTTCAATGTATTGCAGACTAATTTCACCTTTGCAGCACCTTATAGTCTCAGGAATTTCAGTATTCTTGTCCCTAATGTTATGTCTGGAGGTAAAATTAAGAGATTGAAGGACTTGGGGTGACTGAGTTGCCATCAGAGGAGGAATTCATCTTCAAGGATAGGATTTCAAACAGAAGAGTGAGTGGGATGAAATTTTTCTTGGTGCTCTGTGTGCAATTTGGCAGTAAAAGAAACATTATCTCCTCTGGTGGGAGAAGTGAATTTTAGTATCTTGGAGTATGATGCTATTCCTATATTTTAACTTTTTGTGAAGATTCTCAAACATGTATGTAAAAAGAAACCTTTTTGTTGAAGTGACACATATCTATGCTGTAGTAAATATAAGCATAAGGAAAGAAAAGAAAGCAATCTCAGCATTTGTGTAATGCAGATTCCCACGATGGTATTCAAAGCAGTGTAAGGATCTTCCCCTGCTCTTGTTTGGTGCTGTTATTGTTTTTTAAAGGTGAATCTGGCAGGTTGTCTGCATTCCAAGAGAGAGAGCCCCTGGAGACAAGTGGCTTGTTTTGAGAGTGGAACACCATGAAAGAGCTAGTTTCTTTCATAACACTGCATCCTGCCTACAGCTTACTTCTCTAAATAGGAACTTCTGTATTAAAAATAAAATAATGATTCTGTGATTCTATGAAAAATAAAATAATAATCAAATCACTAAACCAAAAACCAACAAACCCAAAAATGCTGCTACAGCAGGGTGGGAAGTTTGTTCCCTGTTCCATTGTGGAGAGATATTTTGATGTCTATCTCTTTGCCTCTGCCGTCTTTTCTTCCCCCACTATTTTTGAAAGAAACCTATTGCTTTCTGCTTGCCTAGCAACATCTCTGATTCTTGGCCTTTCTCACTGAACTGGGACTTTGGTTTTACCCTGTCAGTAGGTAAATGGCCTTAAACCCTTCATGGTTTTGTCAGGGTAAAGTGGATCTGAAAAGCATTACATATGTTCCAAGTTGAGAGGCAGCTCTTTTGCCATGTTCAAGTGGGTCTTTACCATCCCCCGCTTCTTTTTCTACTAAAGGGCTCAGTCACAATGAAGCTTTAATCAGCTTCATTGATTTAAGGCTAATTTGCACTTGGCTTCAAGGCTAAGGTCTATAGCACAAGCTGAAGACCTTTAAATCAGAAGTCAGAATGAAAAACCTTAGGTATATCATATTGTCTGCTGTGCAAAAGAATAGCATTCTGAAAACTGCAAATTAACTATCAGAAAAAAGCACAAACTAGAGTTTTCTTGTGCATTAATGTAACCTCAGCTTGCTGAGTTACACGAGCTTTGCTATCAACATTTCTGCTTCATCATGTAAATTAATAGAGTTGGCTGAATATGTTTTAGCTCTGTGATGTTTTCAGCACTCACATTCTGGTTGGTTTCAGTTGGATTTAACCTAATTGCCAAACTGATTCCCATCAGTAATAACTTAACATTTATTTGTCCCAAAGGGAAAAAAAAAGTCTTGTCTGTATTCTGCAATTAAGAAGGCGATGAAATATTCAGTGTATGCCTCCACTCTGACTTAAATTCTTTTGTTAACTTTATCAGATAAACTATAAAATATTAACTAACCTACTGTCTGAGCATGTGTGAGCTGTATACTGTTTATCAGACATTTTAAGGTACTTATGATTTTTAACACTGACTACATCATGGGAGAAACTACATTATCTTTCATTTTCAGAATCAATGCTGTTGATGAGGTTTGGTGTTACCAGAATGTGTGTTTCCAATTTTTTGAAGCATGATCAGAACACGCAGGAAAAAGTATCATTACTACAAGCCTTTATTAACATTTAAACAGGCGGAGCAGAAATAATGTCTTTCCTTAATTTGTCCTTTCGTAGTATTTTCTGATCATGCTGGACTATAATTTACACTGTCACTTACTGGAATTTTGTAGATAGTTGCATGGCTGAGACAGTTGCATGCACCTAGTTTATGCAGATGTAGATAGGTGCAAACTCCTCAATCAGATAAAGCATGACTGTGCAAATTCTTGTTTGTGAGTAATGTCTGAAAAGACCTTGTTTTGCATCTATGTGTCAGCTTTTTGCAAACCTGACACATAAGCAAAATTGTAAGGAGGTATATTTAGGTTTGTGGCTGCTTGTGGTTACTGTGTTTTGTTATAGCTATTAAGAAAGAGAACATGATTTTCTGAAAGGTTTTGGCCTCTTCTGTGTGCACGGTTTTGAAACAAATTATGAGCTCACTGAGTGATAGAATTTCAATGCATTCATTAAAAAAATGGGATTCTGCTTTCTTGTCAGGTCTGTGAAATGACCTGAACCATGGCAATAAAGTCAAAGCAGTATTTAAATTGTTAGCTTCTCTAAAGAAATTCATGTGTTTACCTCCTTTTACCTTTCTTTAAAATTGTTTTTTTAAAAAAACAAACTTGTAAGTTTTGCAATCAGAATCTGTGTATTGTTCTTGAAAGCATGGTAAACTAGCAGCATTCAAAGGCTGGTGGGCACAGATACACTAAGAAGAGGAAGAAATGGAATGTGTGGAATGCTGCGGGAGTGTTTTCGCACTGCCTGCTTAGGTATCTGCAGCAGGGAGGCGTGGCATTCCTCACCTACCCTGCACAGTTACATGTGGCTGCTGGGGCCATACATAGGCCTCTCAGGATTTTTCTAACCTACACATGCAAGGTTCTGTATGCCAATTCATAGGACTATAAGTGGTCTTTTGCTGTCCCATGCTTTTTTCCCCGTTCTCTTGCACTGCATTATATGACACAAACGGGCTGCAGCCATGAAGAACCCACTTTTTGTCAGAGCTGTAGGCATGTGCAGAGTGCTGTTAAGAGTCTGGCGTTCCCTGGTACAGAGTCTTAGTCTCACTGGAAGCCCTATGGCAGACACAACTGCTCTGTGAACCACACGGCTGCATCCAACCACCTGATTGTGGAGTGTGGCATTGTGTTGTTAGCTTTGGATCTAGCAAAGATAAAGGAGTGAGGTGTGTGATGGACACAATAGGAATTTCATATATAAGGAGTGAAACTGGATAGGTCTATGTCTAGCATATGTGATGTATGTGAGTATTTAAGAAACTTTATATTGTCAGAAATTCGAGACAAATAGTGCATTCAGAATAACAGGAGTCTGAGTGACAAGCCTTTCTTTCCAGGCGATTGGTAATAGACATTCCATCCCAGATTACATTTGTTTAAGATATGGATACCTGCGAGATTTGGTAAGGTATTCTGAAGCTGTCTTCCTCTGCAAGTGAAGGGCATTTTATATGCTCTTGTGTTTGACAGTCTGGCACACGTGACCTTTTGGCCCCATATTAATTAAAAAAATTAATTTTTATCATACGAAAATGGCTGTTCTCACACTCTGTGCATTGCTTTGTGAGCAGGCCTATTGGATAGCCTTTTCAAATTGAAAATTGTTCAGTGTGTGTGAGGGAAAGGTTTTGAACTGTCTGATCATCTCACATTGACATTTTCATAACATAAAGTTCCAGCTTTTCTCATAGAGATATTAACTCAGTAGAGGTTGAAAAAGAGTTACAATGGGCAAAAGCAAACCAAAATGTATTGATTATTAGTCAGGACTTTTCTTCGTGATTCTGACTTTTTTTAAAATTTATTTTGACTTCTATCTTTACTGAAGTCAGGAGCATTGTCAAATTTTCATAGCACAGATTCCTTTTTGTGACTCACGTGCTAGATGTACAATAAAGGTCAAAGTTAGAAATATGAAATACATATACTGAAAATATATATGGAGTTTATTCCTGTTTTCAGAGCAAATTGTGAAGTTATGCAATACAACAGAAAATAATAATAAGCGATAAACTACATTGAGACAAGACTGCCCCAGAAGACTAAAGCAGACCACCGAAAAGGCCAAACACCTTCAATGGGCTTTTCATAAGTATTCCAAGTATTCTTCTCATAAGTCCTGATGTAGACATCCTAGTTAAGATACTTTCTTGTGGGTATGTTTTGTTTGGGGTTTTGTTCCATCTTTTCATCGGCTAGTTGCTGTTTGATAGGATGCTATAAGGTTTTTTAAAACTTTACAGTATAAGCAATATGATATGGACTTGCCAAACTCTGTATTGATTATTACAAGGCAACTACAGTGCAAAGGCATTGGAACAGCAGTTTAAAAGTGCAGATTCATTCAGTTCTATAACATGGTCCGCTGCCAATATGTTACCAGAAAACTCTTTTTGCTTTGAAACTTAGAAATAAAAGACAAAATGCTTCAAACAAATAAATATTTAATTAGCCTCAATGCTTCCTCTAGTATATTCTCTGGGAGCAGAGTAACTCGCATATGATAAGTGGCTGATGTTAAACTTAACATGTGCTAAACTTCAGTGGAAATCTGCTGTAAAATTACATTTGGTACAAATTCAGTGATTTGTCTCCTTCATAAAATGCCCAGAACACTTCTCAAAACATCTAACACACTTTCTGATAACATAAAAAAAAAAAAAGAGGAAGAGGAATACGTATTTTCAGAGGTTTGGTTTCAGTTATGTGATTAGTAGCCTGGGGGTACTGTTGGTTTGTTTTGGCTCAAGAATGTATATATGTCCCTTCATGTGTGTGAATTTTGCCACAGCTGTAAGGACATCACGATATAAAAATTGAGAGGGAACAGACTGACTGGTATTAAAGCTCTTCAAGAATGTGATGTCAGCTTTTGGCTATGTTTGGCTACCACTCCCTATGAACTTGTAAGGGAGACTACAGAAAACATCTTCTCTGTTGAAGAAGAAAGCTAACATTTGGAAAGGTCTCTTATAACTTGAGGATGTTTGTAACTTATGACTTTTGAATGCAATGAACAGTGCTCACATATAGGACCAGGAGTATTTATAAACCTGTGGTATATATTTCAAGTAGGATGAAGGAACTGCAACCAACAAAGGATTAATTTTGGGACTTACTTATCCTCCTTTCACTACATTCTCGGAGTAAATTATTATTCCCTTTATTTTGACATGTACCAAAGGCAAATAAGGAAATCAGATACTTTAAGTCTATTGTCACAGCTTAATCTTAGCCTAGATAAGTGTGCTGGTTTAAAGGTAAACTGACAGGGGAAATGAACCCAACTCAAAAGAGATTATAAGTCAGAATAACAATTTAATAAAAATAATACAATAAATACAATTACACAGACAAACAATTGGTTTTAACCCACAAAACGCAGATGTATAACCCAGCACCCTGTGGCATGAACAGAGTGGTGTTCGTTGGGCCCCTGTCCCCATGCTGAGCCCCACGTGGTCCCCCTGAGTCCAAAAGTAAAAGGAGAGGGAAAACCTGTTGGTGAGAGTGCTGGTTGCAGTCTGGTCGAGGGTAGTGATTGCAGTCCGGTTGGGAGTGCTGTTGCAGTCTGGTTGAGAGTGGTGATTGCAGTCTGGTTGAGAGTGGTGGTCTCAGTCTGGTCGAGAGTGGTAGTCGCAGCCCAGTCCAAGTTCCGGTTCTTCTCTGGACCCCACGAGTGGTACAGAAGTCCCAAGACCTCAAGATTATACATCTTCAGGTTCAGGCAGGAATGCCTAGTACTTTCCTCAGGGCAGGGAGTTCCACAATGGGTGTGAGGACAGGAGCATCCTCCTATCTCACAGGCCTCTTAACACCCAGCTTATAGCCTGAGGAGTCAGGCATGCTCTGGGCAGTTGCTGTAAAGGGTCTATTGTTAACAGTTTCTGGGAAATGGCATGGAAGGGTATAGAACACACAGTTTTGGGTTACACCTACACAGTGATGAGCTGGTCCCAACTGTTCTGACTAGGACAATAAGCTTGCCTTCTTCTGCATCAGTGAACAAACTTACAGGTTACATCAGGACACCTGAGTTAATCATGGAATCATAAGATGTCTCAAGTTGAAAGGGACCCATAGGGATCATTGAGTTCAATATCCTGCTCCTCACAGGACTAATCATATGGTTAAGAGTATCATCCAGATGCTCCTTGAACTCTGGCAGGTTTGATGCCATGACCCCTTTGCTGAGGAGGAGCCTGTTCCAGTGACAGACTACTCTCTCAATAAGGAAGCTTCTCCTAATGCCTAATCAGAACTTCCCCTAATGGTGCTTCATTCCATTTTCCCATGTCCGGTTGCTGGTCTCTAGAGGAAACACTATGGTTCTGCTTAGTCTTTCTCTCTAGAGCCTGAAGGACTGCACCTCTCCTGCCTCCCCTCACTGTAGCTCGACTTCAAGGAAAACACCATACAAGAGCTATTGGTGTTAGTGAGTATCTCAGAGTAGCCTTGCAGGCTGTGGAAGACCTGTAAGTGAAAGCACTGCAAGGGTGAATCCCTTACTACAACACTGCATGCCAGACCAGAGGTAAGGGAAAATTAGGACACTGAACGTAGTTATATAAAATACTGAAACAGGTGCTAGCCTGGACTTGCCTCATTTTAAGCATTATCGGATATCGTGACTGTAGTACAAAGTAATTATTGAATGTCACTGTCATTTTTCCTTTAGGACGGCTTCTAAGATCAAATCATGTGTGCATGGCAGTTTCCAGAGAATATCTTGTGGTGCCTTTCTGGATTTGTAGAAATGTTTCTTGTTGCTGGTATGAAATGTGTGGGTGAGCTACTACACTGCTAGTGCATTATTGCTTCTACTGTTTAGCTAGATCATGATGACTGAGGTGACGTATATCTTAATTGAAGATAGAATAAGTTCTCTCATCATTAAGGACTTGAAACAAAGCCACTGAAATTAATGAGATAAATTCCCATTTGCTACAGTGTTTGTTGGCAAAGATGTGGAATCCCTAGCTCTGCTTTGAAAGCTCCCCTTCTAACACGGGAATTTGACTATTAACAAACTGGGTTTGAATAAGTCATCCATTTTGCAAGGAGTGGATATTTTTGGCACTGATGTAGGACATTGAGTTGAAGACTGCGCAACAGCATGGCATTCCTTGGCTCTGACTGCAAGAGAACTTGTTCTGTATTAGTCACACATAGGCAGCCCTGTGTACTTCATGCTTGTTGATTCACCTTGTTGATAATTGCAGCACGCTGCTAATAAATGAACCTGCAGAAAACTAATCCTCCTGTATTGTATCTTCATAGTTACACTCATTTAAGTTCAATTAAGTTCAAAGGGCACAGAAAGGCGCTCTGTATTTCCTTGAAAGTTTATGTTCTTTAATATGTGCAGAAGGATGATAAACTTCTAAAAACTTCAACTATTTTGTAAGATTAACCTTCTTCACTAAATATTTCCCACTTTCTGTTTCTTTACATTGTATGAGAGAATTACATGGAAATAAGAGGGGAGAGGGAAAAGAACACAAGACTTTTAATTTTATTAATTCCCTTTTACCAGATTCTTATGATTTATGCAGCATGCAGAATGCTGTTAATCACAGTGTTCCTTTTCATTGGAAATACCATGTTAATGCATTCGTGCTGTTTGCTGTAATCATGCTCTGACAAATTTTCTTTCGTTTCATAAATTGCTATTTTATTTGGAATAAAAACACATTTTTTTATAAAGAACCAAGGCCCAGACTTTCTCAGATATCTCATAGCTTAAGTAACTTGAAGAGGAGATTCAAACTTGAGGTATATCAGCCAGAGATTCTCAGTTCCACCCCCAAATCACAGCCTCTTGCCCTGTCAGTTGTGCTGATACAACTATTTGTAGGGCCATGCACTGTTAGTCTGTTCAGTGAGCTGGTTTAAGTAGTCCTCTGAAAGCGAATGTTTATTTTTAACCCTGATCTGACTTGCAGCACATGCCTACAAATCATTTATTAGCACAATGGGTGATCTATAACCATAACTTCAAGAGGGCCTGAGACTTCCAGAGCGTGGAACACAGAGCAGTTAGTTGTCTAAATACTTTCACCTTGGTGTCTGCCTTTGTGTTCTGAAAGAGTGAGAATAGGTACAAAAGTTCTTGTTTACCACAGCCATGGTCTACTGAAAATAAGATCTGGAGGAAATAGTGGCACTAATGTTTACCTGGTTCTTTTCTCCTTCAAAGGACTTAAAAGTAACATTTAAATAATCATTTACAATGTAGTGTTAAAGAAATGTTATTTCACTTTTGTCCCAAATAGGGAAAACAAGAAATATTAAGTTACTGGCACTCTACTACAAGGGACTCTGTAGGGCCTCTCTCAAAGTATTCTGATGTACCTGTGTAGCAATATTCTAGTAGTCTCTATTGCCTAACCATGAATGGTGATGTCCAAGGATATCTCAGCCATCCGCATGGATCTGTGAAATACGACACCGGATGTATGGGATGGGCATATTGTCTGGGGGAGGTAGGTAAAAGCAATGTAAGATACTGTATGACACCTACAAACATCATTTTGTATGACATCTAAAACTAGACACCTGCACTTAGGCAACTGAGTGTCTTATGTAACTTGTGCTTAGAATGAGATAGATATCTGAATCCCATTAGATGATCGTAAGGCAGAGTGATTTCTGTCATGTTCGTACTTCATTTGTACTATTGATTTGTGTCAGAAGGCAGCTCAGGAAATGCTCAGATGAGCCATAGCTCCTTGGCTTGCATACCGGGATACCAAACAAATAGGTGTTTCTTGCTTCATGAAGCTCATCGTGAGAAAGAAAGATAAGAAGAGGAGCGACTGGAAAAGACACGAACGTGGCCAAACAGTGAGTGAACAATTAAATCAGGGCAGAACTTAAGTCTGCATTTTGGATCTGCTTCTCTACCTATAAGACTGAAAATTCCAGAGCTACCATACCGAACACTTAAAAAATTATACTGCTTGTTGTGCCAGTGATGCATTTGGATCTGAAGCTGTACAGACACATGTACTACACAATATGCCCTGGATGTGTCAGATTTCTTGACCCTGTGAAGCACAGGAACAGTTGGTCCACTGGTGAGGTTTGTTGTGCAGGTACTGTGCAGTTGAAGGGTGAATGCATAGTGGTAGTATCAGAGTCATCCAGTCACCTAGGTCTAAAAGATGTATGTTGGGATAAGTGGATGGGTCAGTAACCTGAGTAAATGAGAGTAATTCTACTGACCTTCTCTGTAAAGCATTTGCTCTTTTATGCCTAAAAAGCTGTCTGACCCTTTCAGGCCTCTGTCATGGGTTTGCTAGCCCTGAACTGAAGATGGTTAGTTCCAGGTGGACTTCCTGGTACTGAGCCAATTAGAAGCTTTAGTAACGCCTTGCGAATAACATATTTCAAGAGAAGAGCTGCCTGGGGGCAGCCAGGGCCGGGACCGAGGCCCTGGCCATGGCAGGGGAGAGGCAGAGATAGGCTGGCTGGGCTTCTCTCATTGAGCTCAGAGCAAGTAGAAGGGCCCTTGTGAAGAGGCGGTAGCAGCCATGGAGCGGCCCCTGCGGTGCCTGAAGCAACAGCAGCGTGTGCCACGGAGCGGAGTGGGCCTGGAGCAGCCTGGAGCAGGCCTGGAGCGGTCAAGTTTGTACCAGCAGCCAGACGGAGCCGGGCCAAGGAACGTGGGGGCACCCTGCAAGCTGGGCCAGGGCGTCCAGACCGAGGAATGCGGGAGCGACTAACCAGGCTAAAATTTGCAACTCGGGGAGAGAGAGAGAGAAGCCATGCTGAAGCCGGTTGTTCTGGGTAGGACTTTAATGAAAACTATCAGGATATAAAGACTGAGCCAAACCCCAGAACCTGTGACCCAGGGGAGGTGTGGACCTGACTTGGAGGGCTCCCCCGAGAGCTTGCTCCCCTGGGAGGGACCCCACGAAAGCAAGGGAAATACTCAGAGCTTTAACTCCCCTGTGGTCCATGGTGAAGACCATGGTGAAGTGGGTTGTCCCCCCGCAGCCCATGAAGGACCATTGGGGGGTGCAGAGACCCTCCCACACCCCGATGAAGAGAGACTTTAGCTATCGCCCTGAGAGTTCTCCTCCTGCATTGATGCAGGGGGCCGAGGGGTTGTTAAGTGTGTTTAATAATGTGTATTTTATTACTTTTTAGTTTCTATCCTGTTAGCAATAAATTTTAATATTATCCCCATGTCAAGTCTGTCTTGCCTGTGTGAACCTCTCTCACCTATTAGCAATTTTGTGGGAGGCTGACATCTGGCCAGAGTAAACCCACGACAGCCCCATTTTCCCTTCTTTGTATAATGGTGACCTATTTCCCAGTCTTATTGCAATGAAGAGTCTTCATTAGCCAATGTTTATAGAGCGGGTTGTGTTCTCAGAGGAAAGGAGTCCAGTGTTCATGATACTACAACATTGTGAAAGACAGACTGTCATGAACTTCTACAGATGAAACACAATTTTAGGGTCATTGTCTTGATTCTCACCAAATCACTGCAAGTTAATAATTATTGAAGAGCTGGTATGTAGATTATCAACACCATTAAGTCAATCTTCTTTACATAGCATGCTTGATGTTTGTCAATAAGAGTTACAAAACATTTTAAGGTTATAGAAATAGCAACTGCTCTTCTGAGATCAAAATATGCCTACATGTGAAAGCAAATATGCATGCTGAGTAAACACACAAAAGCTGTAAAGACAGTGTGTATACCTTTGAACACTCGTGCTTTACCAAGTTATGTATGATCCTTGCAGTACCTGTATATAATGAGATGAGGCTTTTTTCTGACCAAGCTCAGTTACCCGATTCAGCTAACTGATTCAACTACTAAGCAACTTTGATAACTTCCCCTGTGAGTCATCACTAGATTGTTCCATGCTGCTTCCAACTCTTCCACTGTTTGATTCTTGCATAGTATGCTACGGCTTTAATAACACGAATATCTTTGAAGTCTGTATACCTTATACTGAGAAGGTGGGAAAGAGGGTTTTTTTGCATATTTATTATTGTTAATACTAACTAGTGAGATGAATGTCTCACACTGTGGCTGCTATCTCACCCAGGCCTTGCAGAAGAGAAATGGGAGGAAAACACTGAATTTGATGAGGAGTGCTAGTTTCTGTACTTTGATGGGAGCTGATCTAGCTGATTATTGGGAACTGCACTGCTGATTACTTGCTCTCGCACTCTCTTTTTCTCAGCAGACACCATTGAATCATGTGCAATTTGTAGTAGTAAATTGGAGGTGATAAATAGAAACCCTTTGCATCCAGTGCTCTCAGAATTTAGGGAAAGGAATTCAAATATAATGAAACAGTGATTCAATCTCCTAGACCCTGACATCATATTTCTATTCCAGTTATTTGTTCAGTGGTTTATGTCTTTGCCCCGTGGTTAATTTTCCTGACTGGTAGATTGCAAATTTGCTGATGATAGGATGGTGTTACAAAAATACTTACTTTTGTATCAGATGCAACTACTAATAGAATTTCAAATATGATATAGATGACTTTCCTATCTCTATAAAATGAATGAATAAGTGACTGATCCTAGTTATTTTATGGGCTCTCTATGTGGTTGTAGTCCAAAGAAGGGTACAGACAGCTCAAGAAAGGCAGTATTCTTATGAGAGAGCATTTGGCTATTCTTAGCTGAGGAATTCCTGCTGATTTTGGTATGTCAGCATCTCTTTTGATAACAGTCATCTTGTGCAGCAGAACATTGCTGTTTTGTAGGAACCTAAGGCATTCCAGATCCATAACTGTAGCTTAATAGATATTGCAAACTGCTGGAAATCTGAAGGGTTCAAATTCAGTTGGAGATAAATGATCTAATGATGGTAAATTGCTCACCCTTAAATTGCTTCAAGCATGTCAATGGTAAAACTGGTAAGAAAAGACCACCACTCTGAAAAAATGTTTCTGTGTCTGAGGATGGGAGTTATCTTGTGTAAATATTTTATATAGAAGTACTTACTGAATTTCTGGCACAGAAAAATAATCTAGAGGAGGGCTCTTTTTCCTCATGCTTTTGAAAAAATTGTGGCATTTATTGCTGGTGGAGCCTGTAAGAGATGGGAATTAATTAACTGCATCTGCTGCACTTGTGCTAGACATCAGACTGTCAGCCTTGTTTTGGACCTGTACTTACAAAGGGCACAATCCGTGTTTTTTGCCCCATTCATTGCAACTGCAGATTTTACTTAATTTAGAAAAGGCTAAGTAAGTTTTAGTATGAACATGTGAGAACTGATTCAGTAAAATGCCTCATGCTTCAAAATAAATATTAATTTTTTGGGAGATGGGACAAAACAAAACCTAAAAGGTCTGTAGTGTAAGTCAACCCACTTACAGACTCTATGAAGTGCTTTGAAACATCCTATTATTTGTTTTGATAATATCATTGATGCCTAATTTTCTTAACAGCAGCTCATTAGGTGAATTAGTTTTGTTTAACTGGACATGTTTGGGCCTGACTTAGCTAGGTGGTAGGCTGAGGTGAGCCACTGTTGAGTGTTATGGACTGAAAATGACTGAAGAGATTAGTGCTATCACCATCATATTACATATTAAATCTCTTTACTAAACATACTATATATCGTGCCAGCAGCACAAGTTTAATGAAGCCCATAAATGTCTCAGAATATTACCAATATTGTAAAAGACTAGGATTGATTTCTCTACTTTGATAGTCCACATACGGTGGACTTAAAATATTCATAGTCTTCAGCCTGCTGTATGGTGACTTAATAACATACTATTTTTAAGAGGGAGAGATGCTGTGATTCTTGTGGTACTGCTAATGGATTTGAAGAGGATGCTAATGTGTTGTACCAGGAAGTGAATTGAGCTCTCGCGTGTAAAGGGGGATTAGAAAATATAATTATGAAAAAGTAGCAGTCACAGGCTTGAAGAAATTTCATTGATGTGTGGCTGCTGCAAACAAAATTTTGTTGATGAGAAAGATGGCTTTGATGTGTGTATGCTGCAATAGCAATTGTCTCTATGGAGTAACATGGAACGAACGATAGAAATAGACATTTTGTGAACTATGAAGGGAGAATTAAAGCTAAAGTCTATGTTGCCATCAACTCATGCAGCTTTTAATTTGAAATAGCAGTTGTCTACAGCAAGCTAAGCTTTCACATCAAGAGCTGCATGAAGGCTTTTGGAGAGAAAAATACGACATGATATAACTGTCAAGCCAAAGAAAACTAGGTCCCTCTGCTACACACACAAAGGCAACCAAGAAATTAAATAATTCATGGTCTCCAGCTGAGTATGGGAGAACGATCTTAGCTTTTTTGAATATCGTTCTCTAGTTCTGAAGAATGAATGGCGTGTTGTTATGAGTTGTGAATATATTGATTTGGATGTCACAAATCAGCCACTTTGTGTGAGAATGCTGCTGCTGAGTGGTGATGACCTTAAATATTAGCTGTTACCACACTTGCTGGGTCAGATATTCATTTTGTTATTTGCATTTGGTGTGTTTATCCCTGTGTGTGGCAGTTGTAGTTCTGGCCTTCTACAAACAATCATTCGGGCATCTTCATCTGAACAGATTTGTCTTGTGAAAAGTATCTTGGTATGGGAAGTTTATAAATGACTGAATTTCAAGGCTCCCTGGGAGAGCCCAGAATACCTGGGTCCTCTGAGATTTTAACATGGATTTGACTGTCTTACTCTCATATGTTTGACATCGGAAGCCATTAAATATTGGACGTGCACAGCCTTTTTCAGGGACTTGAAGCTGAAAATGAGAACTCCTTTTCACCTGGGGAGAGGAACTAATGCCTATACCTGTGTATGGTCCTGTGCATGGAGAAGCATATCTAACTTGGCACTGGCTACATTTAACAATGTAGACAGAAACATCATGCGTCTAAGTCCATGGCATACTTCCAATTTGGGAACCTCTTTTTGCTGCTGAGATTAGCTGTGCAATCATGTAGTCCCTTTCTGTGGCATGGACATTTGGCTGGTACTTTAGGTGATGTATGGACCCAAATACTCTCTTAAGGGCAGAAGCATTTGACCATCTCTGAGGGACTGAAAAAAGTTCTTAAAGTTATTACTGGCTTGAAACAACTCTGAGTGTCTGGGAGGGGACGGATCAGGTTCTGCCAAGGTGGGATGGTGCTCTGCCCCATAACCCTGACTCCTTGAGAGCTTCTAGTGCAGCTGTCAGTCACTGGCACACCAGGACCACTGCCCCACACCGCAACTCCTGGAGCCCCTAACCTAGCCCCAGAATGGCTGGCACACCGGAAGGCCCACCACAGGAGTCCAGAGCAAATAAAATCAGCACTGTGTGGCCTCTGCATGGTCACGGCCCTACCATTTTTGGACTTGTGGTCCAAGCTATAATTCTCTCTCTGTCTCTCTCTCTTTCTTTACTTTTTCCTCTTCTCCTAATTCTCTTTTCTTGATATTTGGATAACTCAAACCTGGATGAGTTAGAATTCGCGAAGTGAATGCTTTGTGAAATGCTTTATGTTGATTGAATGTTTGTTTTAAACTTTTGCCAAGTTTCCTCATTTTCCAAAATTTGCCAGTAAAACTGTGTTATTTTGACCCCTTGAAATGCATTGTAATGTTTTTCCCGTGCATGGCCTCAAGGTATAAAAGAACTGAAGACCCTTTTAATAAATTCATTGGGCAGGTTTTGGAGCCTTTTATCTTTTTGACGTAAAACCCCTTCAATGAGCTTGTGAGAAGACCTTGGGGTCTTGCACCATCTAAATACTAAACCTAAGCAATAAGACATAAGACACAGAATTTGCCTGTAGAAAAGAAATATGCTTAAACAGTGGCAGAACTCAACAAGATAAAATTATCTTACTGTTCTTACCATCCTCTCTTTTTCAGCATATACCAATAGATGTGAATGTCACTGAAATTTTTATACAGAGAAGTGCATTTCCATACCAAAATATAATTCTTAGCTCTTTTTCCACCAACATAAAAGTTTGTCTCTTGTAGAGTGTCCAATGTAAGTATTGTAAAAGACAATATGATCCCACTCTTTATTTTTTAGTCCAGTGTAACCATTCAAATCAGGAAAAGTCAGCAGTGTTACTGACTCTTTTTTGACTGTGGTGGTATACCATATTCAATCTGATACAAGTATCTGGTAACAGTCAGCTTCATAAGCAAAGGAAGAGTACTATAAAAGGGAGGATCTTTGCAAAGTTTTTGTAGGCTGTTCTTCATTCAGAATGTTTTAGATTTACATAGATATTTGAATAGCTAAGGTTTGCTTGTTTGTTCACTGTTGTAAAATTTGCAGGGGGAATTTAGACTGGATTGAACAGGTTTTATGTTTTTCAGCTGAACTTTAAAATGTCTGAAGCTATCTCATTTTGTGTGTGGTTCTTTGACTCACTAGAAGTCAAACTTATTTATTTTTCAGGAAAATTTAAGTGTATACAAAATACGTAAACTGATGAAAAATAATTTATTTGATTGTTTTTAGCTTTTATCACTTTTTTATATTTAAAATGAAAAGCACCCTGCTGAAGTTTGAACAAGCTTGTAAAATGTCTTGTTATGGCCTAATTTTAAGTATTTTTACTGAAAATACTGGTACTCACTTGTATGTAATCACACTAGTGAAATATGAAAGCATGGAAGTTGTTCCAACTTGCATTAAAATGTGCTAGACAAACTTTCCTCTTACAGTAGTCCTAACTTGACCACAGATTATTCAACCTGCCTTTTCTATACTTTTGTCCCACGTGTTCCTTCCTTTAGATGCCAAAACTGTGTCTACAGATAGCTGTAGTGTGAGAGCATAATAGTAGCCATGGAGCTGCTCAATTATGTAAAATACGCAAAGCCTGTTATCTTGTGCAGTGTCTATTGTCTAAAAACTCATGAGCAATAGTAAAATACATTTATTTCTGCTTTTTAATGTTAAATGACTCAACAAACCTCAGATAACATTTTTATGGAAAGTGAACCACAACTACTGCTAGGTATAATATGACTCATTAGTTTCAGAAGGTTGAATTGTTAATATCAGAGTTCAGATTTGGTTGCTTGATCAAGCTATTGACCGAAACTTTTAAAGTTTCGTATATTGTACCATGAAAAGCATGAATGAAGGACCTTATTCATGAAAGAAATTGGAGCTACTTCTGCTCATTCCTCATGGTGCTTAAACAAAGAAAAATTCAGGCATGGATTTCCAAGAGGAATTCTTAAAGTACATTTGTTCCCGTGGAGATGGGAATACTTTTCTGTAATATGCAAATAGGTGAAGATTTTGGGGGAATGTTGGAAACAGAAACACCTGTCCTCCTTCATCTCCCTTTTCTCTGTCAGACATGCAGAATGTTCATCATAGAAAATCACACATTTCCAAAAAAATTAGGTTGTAGACTTTTTCATAATGAAGGGAGCATAAATACGTGCAACCCTGTGCTTTCTTTTTTAAAGAGTACTTGTTTAATTAAAACTCTATGATTCAGTAAATGTAAGTTAATAACAAATTTAGTACATGTATAATAAGATGTAATATGAAAGAAAACAATCTGAAAAAAATACACTTAAATTCACCCATAATGATTTAAAAATCACTTTGCTACTGTGTGTTTTTGTCAAAGTTATTCCCTTCTCTATATCTTTTGTCTGTTTCTCCTTGTCCTGTTGTATCATAGGTAAGATATTCATCTTCATTCCCAAGGTGTTTTGGGCTTCTGCCAGTTTCTTAACCACCTCTTATTTGCTACTGAAATAAAACTTTGGTTTTCTATGGCCCACAGTGTCAGGTTTTGCATCCTTCATATTAAAGATTCAATAAATGTCCATGCTTCCTTCCACACTATGCCATTTGGAAAGAGTTCTTCATATACATATCCACTGTTTATCATTGTTTTGTTTTTCATGATGCCTGTTTAAAAAAAAAAATCATAATTGAGCTAGCCAACTTATTAGCTGCTAACCTGCTGTGTCCTGGCCTCCCCTCTCATATTCGCTGGTTCCCCCCTCTGTGTCACTCAGTTTTTGTTTCTTTCATTTATTTAATATGCAAGTTCTTCGGGGCAAACTCAATCTTAATTCCCCATTATGTTTGTATAGTGCTCTAGTTGAACAAAGCACTGCCTAGAACTAAGACTCTGAAAGACTTAAGAAATCTATGCAATTGCTTCTATATAATTATTACCTTTACAGTTTGATATCTAAAATAATGTCTAAGCTTTTGTAGTGGGGGTGTTTGTTCTAGTATTCATTCAGTTTTAAGAAATGACCGTTGATTGCAGCCACCTGGCTACCTGATAGCAGAAGAGCTTATGTATATACCATTACAGGTTGTCATAAGCAGATAATGGCAGGTGACTTTGGGTTGCAAGGAGAACTAAAAGAGAAGTCAGGATCATCCACTGTGGTGTATTCTGGTATTAGTTACTATTCATGCATCTGTTTGTTGTCAGGATTCGATTTTGTTCTTGCTTCCAAATTAGCTGGGGTCTTGAGGATTCTGTGTCCTTACAGTGTGAAAAACAGGCCTCTTACTCTGTAGGTGTTTCTTCTCTGAAGATTGGGCTGAAGCACCACTCCTCTGATGACAGTCGTCTGAGGGAGTTGGGATTATTTGGCTTGAAGAAGAGAAGATTCCAGAGAGACCTTAGGGCAGTCTTCCAGTGACTGAAGGGGGCCTAAAAGAGAGATTGAGAGGGACTATTAACCAAGGTCTGTGGTGACAGAACAAGGAGCATGGTTTTAAACTGAAAGAGGGTAGGTTTAAATTAGATATTAGGAAGAAACTCCTCACTATGAGGGTGGTGAGACACTGGCACAGGTTGCCTAGAGAAGCTGTGGATTCCCTATCCCTGGAAGTGTTCAAGACCAGGTTGGATAGGTCTTTGAGCAACCTGGTCTAGTGGAAGGTGTCTCTGCTCATGGCAGGGGGGTTGGAACTGGACGATCTTCAAGCCCCCTTCAACCACAAACCATTCTATGATTTTTTCAGGAATTTCATTGAGAGTTATGCCTGGTAGGCCATTCTTCAAAGGCACTGTTTGATTCAACATGCCAAAAGTAGTTTACCTTGAAGCCTATGGATTTTTCATGGAATGAATCAGTGTATAGGGTCCTCTGGCACATACCAGTTGGTGAATATAGTGTAATGAATATAAAGGTGCTTGCTATCTCTTTGCTTTAATTTTCTTTGTATCCATATGTAATTTTATTTGTATGAAGAAAAGTGCTGTGCATGATTCTATAGGGTTTTCATTCTTTGGGATGTATTCTGCTTTGTTCAGGGCTTTGGAGGTAATACAGACTTTTGGCAGAATAAGGAGAACAGAATCAAACCTTGTGCAGCTTGACATCTTTTTTTACTTGACTGCAAAGGGCTGGGCAAGGAAATAAAGAAAAGCAACTTGTTGGGGTTTTTTTCCTCCAGTTTTTCAAGGCTGTCAAAATAATAGTTGATTCCTAGTTTATTCTGGGGCCTAGTCCAAATTTCCATTGGAATTAATATATGAACATTCCTTTGTTTTCAGTGGAAATTGAGGATACTCTGTAAGAAATAAGATACTTTACAAGTGCAAGTAAATCTCCCTTTGCTGAGTAGTACTTGATGTTCATGTCAATGGCTAGTTTCAAAAGATTTTCAATTTTTAATTTACAAGTGGAAAATAAGTTTATTAATTCTCTCTGTGATGTGATTTCTTCTACCTAAAGAAATCTACCTTTTTATTTCCATTTTCATCCCTATTTTCTTTTTTCCTTTCCTCACAGAACATTGTAAGCTAAACTAGGACATGAACACAGTCATTCAGGGCTTGTTACAGTAATAGAAATGGAAGTATTTTTCTGTCTATGTGATGCTTTCCCCTTGCATTACATTATCAAGCATTTGTTCAGTTTAGGTTTTGATGTTCTAATGTTGATGGGCTTATTACAGTGGTATCTGAACAAAAGCATTACAGGCAATGGGGTTCTGCTTCAGTTCCTCAGAGAGATTATTCCATAATAAATGGATCTGAGTGTCAGGACACTAGTTTATTTGACCTGATTCTAGTCTTCTCCCTCTCAGTTTTACACCTTTTCTTCTAGCCATACTTTTCAAAATGGTTCATTTTCTGTATGCTTACTATTTTCTTTCTCCTTTCTTTTGCGCTTTCCTGACTTTCCTATGGTTTTCCCCTTGTTGCTGAGGACGTAAATATCTACATTCTGAATAGTCTCAGAATAGTATCCAGCCATTCCAATCCAAACTTTTGTCTTGGGCTAGTTTGCCAACTTTTACTTGTCTTTAGTACTAGTAACAAGCCTCATCCATAGTTAGTTCCTTTGGAATTTTATAATGACTACTACTGGAATAAAACTTTCCATAATATACGTAATGGGTCTGACTTCTCTCTTCTAGGAAGAGATTTTGTTTGAGTACAGTCCACAGAGGGTTAAGTCTGCCTGGGACCCCTGTAGTGGCACTTTAGAGAGGTTCTTATGTTACTGACAGGCATAATCTCAATAGCTTAAGACATGAGTCAGTGCCTTGTATGAACCAGAGAGCCTCTGGAAGCACTCAACTGCAACCCTGTTGTGAAAGGGGAATCACCTCAAAGAAGGGGAAAAGTCTGAGGAATTGAGATTTTTTTCTGCAGTTACCTTGTCTTGGGAGTCCTGACTGAGGAGAACCCCTAAATTTTGTAGGACCATCCTTCAACAAAAGACAGGTTAAAGTAAAGTATTTAATTTCCCTCTTCCTCCAGATTTTGGGATTGATTTCCATGTTCTGCTTCTTAGTGGAAGAGATTGTTTTACTTTAGAGCTTGTCTCTTATTAAAGAGTGGTTTCCAAGGGGCAGGCAGATCCCAGACATTGTGGTAGGGCACAATAGTGTTCTTGCAGTGTCCTTACCTGAGATGCTTATGAACAGTTGCTTGTGCAGCCTGAGCTGCAAGAACAAATTTGGAAGCTCACAAAGTGGAACTGAGAGAAAGGTGTCTGTGGATAAAGTGTTAGTCAGAGCATTTGTGTCAAGCAGGGTGATAAGGGGAACGTCTCTGAAATTAGGAGACCTCTCAGCCCACTCCTATCCAGTACACATCAAATCTTTTTGTTGGTGATGGACCTCATACATCTTCCTGTACATGTCAAGTGAACCTTTCCGTCTTGGTCAGGCTTGGCTACAATTTTGCTGTGTGTAGGAAACTCATCTATGTACAACTTCAGAAATCATTCTGAAAGCATGATTTGTCTGTCAAATTTGCTTGAATTTTTCCCTCTTCCCTTTCCTGTGATCTTGGGTTTCAACAGTGTGAGAAAAGAGCAGCCCTTTGAATCTCAGAGCCTCAAACCGTTGCTGAGGCTGCAGGACTTCCCTTGGCTTTCTGGATGGAGAGGTCTTGTACTGATAAGGGTTCACGGGAGCTTGCTTATACCAGATGTGTCACTTATTACTGTGATGAGACTGGCAGGTAGAGAGGCAGTCTAGAAGACAGCCAGAAAAATTAGTTGTTTGAATTGGGTCTGCAAGAGACCTTGTTCTCTGTAGATTTGTTTGTAGAGAAAAGGCAGTGGGTTGCTTCTGATGTTTGGATTGTCAGATTTATGAATTGGGGTTGGTTTGGATCACTAATATAGGCGCAAATAGGACATTTTTTCATTTTTGTGATTTGTCTTTTAGGAAACATTTGGTTAGCCTTTATTGAAGACTTTTTTTCATTCCTTAGTGAGGTAGGAAGGGTTGAGGGACATGAAGGAGGGAGAAATAACAACTGAGGATTAGAACTGTAGTTATTTTTAAACAGTGTTTTATTAAAATATGTTATAGTAATGCACTGCTGTACAAGCTCATTTACAAAGTGTTTCAAAGTGATACAGCAGTGTTCATAAAACTCTTTGCACCCCAAATTGTTGCACATAATATGAATGACCAGTGAAACATGTTAATGGATATGTGGAACAGCAATGGGAATGGAATTCATGTCATTTTATTCATATTTTACAATGAGTTCTTCCAGTGGCTGAAAACATAAGTCATGATTCTTCTTCATTTACAGCTCTGAGCTGTCTGTCCATGCTTATGTGCTGAAAAGCATTGATGCACTATTGAAAGAGCACTCCACTGCTCATTTAATCAGTGTTGGCTGTGTATTTTACATAGAGCAGATCAAATCTGACTGATTTATCACAGACTTTGAGATAAATTTTCCTGTCTACGCAGGCATATTGCCCATTAATGAGAAAGGGAGTTAGACATGTTAGGCAAGAACCTTCTGTTATCTAGTTACTGTAATGCTTCTCTAGACATGGTCCCACCTATGAAGTCACTCTATAGGTAGGGGTTTTTGGGTTGGAAGATTAAAGTGGTGTAGAGCTCTACATTAGCACTAGGTGCAAATGAAGCTCTATGCATAGGTTAGAAGAAAAGACTTATGTATTTCCTGTGAATTCATAAATAATTGATGTAAGTGTGTCTTCTCTGTGCCATTTCTTTCCAAAACTTACAGATTTATATTTTTTAAGATGTAGGGAAAGAATATCAGAGTTATTTTTCTCCACTTAGTTTTTATAAAATAGCACAAGCTTGTTTGTGCTGCAGTAGTGCTAAGTGCTCTGTCATTTATCATCACTTCGCCTCTATGTGCAACATGATTGCTCTACAACACCTAAAATACAGGATATACACATGTTCAAAATCTGGAAAATGCTAGATACCCAGCCAGTAATTTACTTAAAATATTTTAAATGATCAGTAGATAATGCATTCCATTTTTCCCTCTTGTGAATATTTGCAATTTAACATAGTCTCCTACGCTTGAAGCCCCATAAGGGATGCTTTTCTATTGAATGTTCAGTTGGGTCCATCAAGGAATGAGGCTTAGTCAGAGCAAATGTCTTCTATTTTGTGCCTACAACAAAGTAAATAAAAACTGATCTTTGATGCAGTGAGTCCCATAATTCTGACTATGAGTATTTGGGAAATTACGTGGTTATTAAGTAATGACAGCAAAGGAGATTTCTTCTGAATTTTGTCTATACTTGATGACAAAGAGAAGCTGCCATCCCTTAAAGATTTCAATGTCCTTTTGAAGCTTGTGTTACATTGAGTACAGAGTAAGACATTATGTTTGGTATGTGTGTGAATACCCTAAGCCAAGGATAAAGAAGAGTATGTGTCTGGCTTCACTTGAAGAGACGTAGGGATAGGATTTAAAAAAATTATACTAAATTCCAAAACCTCCCCATTCCATACTTTCTAATCAGTGCTATCTGCAATGACTGTTTAATTGTGAGAAACTCTGTTTTGGGCTTTGTCACTGGCCCTTCAGCAACTTTAAGTCAATATTTTCCATAGGTTATGCTTCAGGTTTTCTGTCTGTAAACCTAAGCTAGTCTGTGACTAGCTTCATAAAAGATGCTGTGTTTAACTCATAAAAAACCTCAAAAAAACCCCCAATGTCTCAAGTTAGGTTAATTTTAAAAGATCTTTGCATGAATCCCTTATTGCTTCCAGAACTCCCCATAAACTTTGGATCAGGTGACTTCAGCAAAAATCTAAGGGCTGTAAGTACTGTGGAGTCAATGAAATACCACTCTTAATCCAGGTCAGTGCTGAATTCATGCTTTAAAAGGCTAATGGTTAGTCTTCAGAAGGAAAGACTAATGAACACCAAAGCATCATTAACAGTCATGGAAAAGCAGAGCTGTTAGTCTTGGTGTGTCGTCTTGTGTTCCCTCCTGGGAGGCTAAATCACACCACTGTACATTTTCTATATAAACTAATTGAATAAAGCGTAGATTTCCACTTTCTATTCTGAACGCCAATGAAATTAGATCTCTGGTTAGTTCATAAAAATTTTAGAACGAGTCTGGATGAAAGGTGTCAGAAAAGTGTAAGATGTTTTCCATATATAATATTTCTATTACTTAACATATATATAACCTAGTTTTAACTACCATTGATATGCAAATTCAGTGTTCCATGTATTGAGAATTACCAGAATTATTTACTACCACTAGACTGTAAAGCAATCAAAATTAGGAGCCTGTGTCTAACAGCTTGTAGCCAAGGTACATCTCATCTATGCCTCTTGAAGAGGATTATGCCTGTCTCCTGTAACATCCTTTCCTAAGACACAATTACTTTTAGAGTGAGAGTGTACCTAGGAACGTAGTTGTGACAACATCCCTGAGCTCCTACTAACTATCTTCACCCCAGAGAAAGCAACAAACTCAGAATTGGGATGCTGTACAACACTTGGGTAGCCAGGTGCAATTCGGGAGCCCTGAAGCGAGCATCACTACTCTGGTACGGTGACGTTATGGTACTCTGTGATTCCAGTGGAGACACATGATCTCTGGTTCCATTTACCAGAGGAGAGGAAATAAGTCTTTTTCTTCATACTCAAAGGAAACAGGACCTGTAGGCTTTGGACTTGTCTTTGGAGATTATTTCTGTGGTCAGTATTTCACTAGCATTGCCTAATGGCAAAACCAGTAGAAACCTAGAACCTAGGTTTATAGGTTCAGGGAGAAACTTGCATTATTTGCCAAATTGCTTTGAAGACTTTTAGCATGAAAAGCCTTAGAAAGTTCACTTGGAAATATTTCTGTTTATAGGAAGCCCAGGTGAACAACACATGCAGTCAGTGTTATTCTCTTGCTAGTTTTTTTCCTGGGTTATGAAAACAAGATGCAGTTCCCTTAGCAAAATCTGTGAATATTCTAAAGTATGTTTGCTATTTTTCTCACAATTTTCTTTTAAAATGCTTTTGGATTTGCTTGTCAGTGACATTCACTGAGCTGCACTAATTTTGAAAAATTCAGAATAGAGTTTTGCCACTTTAGAGATAATCCATGAAAGCTCTCTTCCTGCAGACTGCAATAAATCATCCCCTCCACTAAAAGCCTGGATGTCATTTGAAATTTATTGCATGGAGCTGGTAGTGGACTTAAAAGCCATTTCACGTGTCTTATTACTCCAGTCATCTAATTTATGGGTTTCAGCCACAATTGTAGTTGGGAAAGTATTTTCCTTCAACTGATTAATATGATTTCTGCTTTTGCATTCATTTCCCTTTTTATAGTTTCCTGTAATCATTGCAAGAGACTTTGGCATCCAGTGTTTAGATATGAAGCTGAAAGAAAGGTGCCAAGACAGACTGATGCTGGTTGACTAAGCTTTGCTGGCTCTTAGCTGCACTTGTCAAAAGGTATCGCAGTTATTGTTAGTTGAGCAATCTTGCCCTAGGAAAGAGAAAGCTGTCAGAAGTTTCCGTGTTTAACATGAGAATCTGTAGCTCTGTGAAGGGAATATGATGGCAACCTATTAAACACAGATGAGGTAAGCATAAGTAACATGTTTAGCACAAATAATAACAAGATATTGGTGCTTTTTTTCTGTTAGCTTTTTAGTGTGAAAACCAGTTTGCATTTACTGTGCTAGGTAAGAGTGCCCTTTGATTCTCATCAAGCTGATCACCAGAAGGAAAAATGGTATGAAGGACATGTGTAAATCAAATAAAAATTTGACATGGGTAGTGTGTGAATTAGTAATTCCACAACACACAATACTGGTGCATGTGGTCTGCATGTATGCTTGCACAAATAATTTATAAAGCGTACTATGAAAGTATCAAAAATTCTACAGGCTTTCTTCTTCTTGTCCTGACTAGCTTATGCTATTCTTAAATGTGGTCCAGCCTACATTTGTCCTAGTGTGTGCATGCGTGGTAACGGATAACTGGTGAGGAGCCTCATCAGTAATACCACAGTTACTTCCCTAGCATAAGAGCATATCAGGGGAATTAAATGTTCTCACTGTATTTACTTCACATGTAAGTCAGTGTAGCAGTGATGGGTGAGGCACAGTCTGATCCAGAACTGCTTAAAGACAGTCCATGAGGTGTTGGATGGAGTTTGTCTGCAGCATAGTTGTGGCTGGGTATGGCAGTCTTTCCCCTGACTGGTGCTAGTGGCCTGAATGCCCAAAGATAGGTGGCAGAAGGCAGAGCCAAGCTGTGCGTGATGCTACTTGGTCAGTATAGTGCTTAAAGTTGACATGCTACAAATAGATTTTTAAAACTAATATATGCTTTACTGCATGATTATAAAAACGCAGTCTAATGAGGAGGAGGAGGTGAAGGAGGAGGGAGTCCTACAGGTCTGACTCCCAAATACCCATTCACTCTGTTTCCTGAGAATTCATAAAGATTTAAAACAAGAATAATGTAAAGAGAATCCTACTGTGGTTTCTACAATGCATGTTTTCTGCTAATAACACCTGGGAGGCAGTGTGAAGTAACAGCTGAGATGCTTAAGGGCACCTCTAGTGCCATCTACCTCCTGTGCACATCTGTGGATTTGGGCATACATCCAAAAGGAGTCTGGGAAGAAAACCAGCCAACTAAGAGACTATTGCAACAGGAGGAGATAGTCCTCTGCTGCTGAATCTGTAAGTTTCTGGGTGTAACCTGGGCACTCCAAGGTTCCAAATATTTGCCAAGTCTTTCAGTCACAGCAGACCTCAGAACACCGGTTTGGTGCTAGGGAGCTGAAATTGCTCCTTGTGCTACCAGAAGGAAATATTGCACTTGGGAGGCCTCCTGTTCCCCTTGAAACAAGCAGCTACCAGCAGACAGATTCTGCAAGCCTTGGTAAAGTAAAAATACTGCCTAACTCATGCTCCCACCTCTACTGGGTGATGATGTGTATGGAGACTCAGTGTCCCGGTTCGGTACAAGTGGACCTGGAAAGTGTAAATGGCAATTTTGTAGCAAATTTGCTCTCAGATACCACTGCTGAATAGAAAGCTGATGCTGTAATAGAGAATACAATACTAGAAGTCCCAAGATGATGAAAGATTAATGAGTAAGGTTTAGGCTTGCAACAGCTGTTTCTTTCTTTCCTGCATATAGACAGTAATGTTATGCAAAGATAAATATATTAGCCAAATATTAACTCTTTTTTAAAGGCAACAAAAAGCAGTATGTGACAGGTTCCTGTATCTAAACCAGAATAATGCAGATTGCCTGTTCCAGGCTGAACTCAGCTGAGCTGCTACTGGAATTTCAAGAGAAGATTGTTTTGTATAGCACCATCAGTTTGCATTAGGATTTAATAATGAAACAAAGACTTGTTTTCCATGCAGAGAAGTTTATCTAGAAAACAAATCTTGAGCAATTAATGCAGCTACTATAACCAAGACCTAAGGTGATTTACCCTATTTGAGGTTTGCAAAGTAGGCACTACATATTTTCTGTCATTAATTTTTCACAGTTCATACTTCAGCATAATGGTCTGTCTGTAGCTGGACAATATTATTGGGAATGTTAAATCTGAACATTAATTTGCTTCATCTGTAGTGATGTCTTCTTTTGTTTGCTTCCTGCAAATGTTCCTGCTGTCAAATTTTGCTGGCACAAATGTGTAAAGACACCAATTTTTGAACTTTAATGCACAATTGTTGGTGCTGGAAGTGCATGTGTGTTCTTTCATTAGGGAAACAAAAAAACTCTGTAAATAGTCTCAATTAACTGATGAAGCTTGAAAAGAAAATATTGAACTGTCTGTGCTTGCACTTGCAGAATGTTGAAATAGAGATTTGCCCTCAACTCAATTGGATACTTTCAAGTGAATTTTAAAAGGGGGGGAGGGGAGGAGGAGAAAACTGAATTAATCTAATGCATTCATATAGTGAATTATTCGTTCAATTGTTTTAATAGGTAATTCAACCTATTACATTTTAGTTATTTGCTTCTTGCATTTGGCTTTTGTATTTTAAAGAAACATGGTCTTTTAATGAAATCAATTGCTTTCATTATCTGTTTTGGTGTTTTTTTTTTTAATGTGAGATGGTAGGTATAAAAGGCAAATGTACAATCACTGCGCTATTTCTTCACCTTGCCACACTGAAGGTGTCTTCTATATGTTGCTTTCTATGAGACAGAGACAAAAAAGGCAAACTGAGAAGTGAGGCCCCAGAGCAGTGCAGCTCAGCAGACAGCAGATTGCTAATGGCACCTGTATTTCAGTTTACAGTAGTGACTGCTAACAACACACACAGTATGCTCTGCTTGATTTTTTCTTTTAGCCCCCCCTGTTCTTTCCCCCACTCCCACATGCTTAATTAGAAAATCTGATGCAGCCAGAGATGTTATCTGCCATACTGTGTGTGTTAGTGAGGAATGCATTCTTTGATGTTGCTGATAAGCTTTTCTGTGTTGTGGGTAGTTAATTGGTAGTGGAAAGGAAATGTCTGGACTAGTGTAAAAAGAAGCTTCCTAACTGTCTCTCCTGCAGCTGGTCTCACTGGTTGATGAGCCAAGGTGTGGTATTGATGTAGCAGTGGTGAGGAGGTTCTGCCAATATTGCCCACCCCCCAGCAGAACTGTGTAGAGCACCTGCACCTTTGGAACAGGTTCTGAATTCTTCTCCTCTTTCATCTTTGTAAAGGAACAAAAATAGGAATAAAACACAGTTCTTCCCAAAACCTGGAGGGCCAAATTTCCTGACAGTATAAATCAGCATGTGCACTGTAATCTCTCCTTGGGTCATGCTAGTCCATCAGCCCTTTGAGAGCAGGAAATGTGGATGGTGAAGCATTTCTTAAACAGTGAACTAGCCAGTGGGTTAGATCCTTGCAAAATTCAAAATAAGAACCTCTGGTTTTATTTGAGGTTTATTTTCTGCATCTTTCAAGCCTTAATTTGCCTTTCAATCTTATTTTGCCTTTGTTGAATTTAGTAACTAAGTCTTCTATTTTAGCTCCCCATTTACAATACTACAAGGTAAGTCTTGCTCTATTCTTTTATTTTAACTGGACAGTGGAAGGATCATACTCTTTCTCTGGCATGCAGGACATATTTGGGAATTTTGGTTTTGGTTTGCTCAGCAGTATTAGGTCATGGAGTTTTCTTAGATTTCCATCTTTTTGCTATTATTGCTCACAAGACAACTTTTTTAATCCAGTAATAGAATACTATCATTGTGAAAGGTCCTTCTGTTCCTAATGAAATTCAGAATACTTGTTCTAGTTCTTTGGCTCTGTTGGCTAATGGTTTGTTATGTTGTTTTGCTTCCCTTCTCCATTTTCTACAATACCTAGTTTCTGTTTTATATTTAGACTTTTCAACTTTCTCTTTATTCCATTTGTTATATGCATTTGAAAAATCACAGATGCTTTCACTTCCATTGAAAGCCTGGCTGAATTTCTGCAAACAACGAGATTCTATTTTGAATCACTACACTGTGGCTTTTGGGGTATCTAATACAGAATATTCTCAAGCTCTTGAAACTTGTTGTCTTCTTTCCATCATATTTTTTTTTACTGCTGGCTGAATTTTGGCCCTCTTTTTTTAAGCTGACCCTTGAAGAGCACTAAGCGGAAAGGTAAATGGTTTCATGTGTTATGCAAATATAGCAGATGTAATGGAGCCTTGCTCACCTGTACAGAGGCAACACTAGTTATTAATTCTGTTTCTTTCTCATCTGCCAAAATTATGTGTAGTATGGGATGAAGGTTCTCAGTGAGACACAGACAACTTTCCTTCCTCCTTATTTTTACTAAATTGTTATGACTTACTTAGGTGGTTTTCCTACCCACTCACTCCAATGGGGAACTGACAGAATTAGCTAATAATCAATACTTATTTTCCTTGGAGTTCCATGTTGTCTTGGGTTAGTTGAAGGGTTCTGGCAGAGCTGTCAGGCTCAGTTCTGACCCTACTTGCCATTTGCTGCAAGTTGGTAACACATGACATGCAGGCTGCTGCTTTCTCAACTACCGTGGTGTAGTGAGTGGATAGCAATTACATGAGAGTCCAGCTATTTAAAAGAGATCCAGAGCAGCTCAGAACAGATTTTCTGTGTTAAACAATTAGGTAAGTACTCAGACATTAGCCAGATGTGCTACACTTTGGGCCAATTTTTGCAGCTTGGTTCACAAATGTGTGGTAAGGTAAGTTTCAACCTGTTTTCCTTACTCATACAACAGGAAGGGAAAACCAGTATACTGCGAATGCCAATGAGGAGAGGCAGATGGTTAGCTATTCTTGGTCGTGCACCTTTCACAGTGTTGAGCTGCCCTTCTTGCTTTGTTCCCATCTGTATCTGCGGTGCTGCATTCCACGTAGAAGAGGTGCTGAAGCATCTAGAAATCATGGAAACATAGCAGAAGAGAAGAACTGTTTTGTCCAAAATATCAGATTCAGAATTAAGGCTAAAGATGATTTAGTTTTGGTGATGTCTTGGAGGTGATAGTATGTGGGTGAATTAGGGAAGTGCAAAGTGTGATTTCCTTTACCACTAGCACTAAGGCCCTCCAAGAGAGGCCACCAAACTTCCAGGCTCTGTCAAAGGGTAATGGAATACGCAAGAAGGGTTCATCCAAATTAATTTGTCTGAGAAGAGAAGCTGAGAAAAGATTTGCAGGCAAAGTCTTGGAAAGGACAACTTAGGAAACATCTGAGTCTCTCCAGTTAATCTGTCTGGTCTCTAGTTCAGGTTGCTACAGAACTGATGAACATGAATATCTGATTCCACTTTCACTCCTTAATTTCTGTGAAATAGGAAAGTAGGCAGCTCTGTTTGCAAGCTGTGAGGGAAACATCTTATGGCCTATTTGTGATTAACCTCAAACTTTCCCATCTTGACAGGGTCTGAGATCAATGACTGCACAAATAATATATGACATGCCACACTGCTTGCAGGGTGTATGGTACGTGTGCTGTATGATGACTTTTAATATTTTGTTCAATACACATCTCTTTAATTTGAAATACAAATAGCTAAATTGTACATTGCACAAACCATTAATAATTTGTATTTCAGATTGCTAAGTACATACACCTACATACACACATATACCATAGATGGGTAGCTCTTGTTGGTATTTGACAAAATCACAACTCTGCTACAGGTTTTGCAGTTGCTTGAGAGGACATTAGAAGACTAGAGTAGTGTGACAATCCCTGCTAGGGCTGACAGTGTATGAAGAAGATTTTGTATTTTATTTTATTTATTTATTTATTTGTTTTGCCCTGATGTAACTGACACATCCACTGTTTTTGCAGTTTGTTTATGTTCATTTATGCAGCTGACTGGTTAAGTTCCCCCACCCACTTACAACTGCAATGAATAATGTTTTAGGCCCAGTGTCTCACAAGTGCAGGCCCCTCACATATCAATGTCATTATTAGAATTGCTTTAACTGATGGCAGACACGTGGCAGGTGTACAGAGAGCAGCCTGCAGAATGAGCAGCATGACGAGAATTATTCATCAGGTTTGCTCACAAAAGGTCATCTTGCCTCTTAGCATGAAAAAGTTGTGGTCCTCTTCCTCCTCCATTCTATTCCTTCTGCTGCCTGTGATTGCACCGTGTGCTTTTCTCACTGTCTTGTTTTTTCACATTGTGATTTCAAGTGAGGAGTCCAGATAGGACTAGGTTGTGTCTTGCTGTTGCATAGAACCTTTGAAGAGGAATCATGGAGTTTCTTCTGCTTTTGGAAGATGGAGGAAGCATCATTACTGCCACATGCACCAGACCAGTATGATTTATCTCTAGTCAAAGATACACTTATCTGCAATACTCAAGTGAGTTACTCAACTTAAGCCATTGCTAAATTTAAATACATACTTAAGTTTTACCTGAGCTGGAACCTCATAAGGCCCTCACAAGGAGAGAGATCAACAGGTTTGTAGCCCCATTCCTGTGGTGCTACTTGTGGAAGGAACAGTCTGCACTTGCTTAATAAGTTTCTTCTGGCTACTGATAATTTATTTTGACTTTTATTCTATTTTAACAAAGTGCCTCTGCTTGCTTGGCATAATCACCACAATGAATCCAGTAAGCTTTCATGACCTTAAAAAGGGTGACAATATTGGCATTAGATTTTAAAAGGGAGTGGGGGTTGTCATGATTGTTCTTAATTGAATCTGAAAGACAAAAAAGACTTTAAAGATCTCAACTGGCATATGAAAGAATGCCCTCTTCTTGTTCTAGGTTGTACTGTCTCATTAAAATGCCCCCTTTCCTGTAATCACTATTTCACAGTTCAGCCATCTCCAGATACTGTGAAACAGCTGTGCAAAGGTCAAGTACAAGAGGGCAATGGGAAAAGAAAATGACACCACAGCTCCCAGAGTTTCCAGCCACCCTGTTAACAAAATTACTGACACAGGGCATAATTTTCACTGACGCTGCCCATTTTTTACTGACACTGACTCTTAAGACTCCATAGGGAGCAGATGCTGACATCTCTCTTGACTTTGGAAAGCTCACTGCTGAAACAAAAGGGTTTTATGCAAAGATTTACATACAGTGTATAAACATTAAGCAGGGGATCAATAGTTCTTCAAGTCTGAGTAATGATCCCACATGGCAAAGCTACATTTTAATTAATAAGAATGCATCCATACTTCATCTTTGTATTTTCCCCCCGTCTTGAAGGGAACCAGTGCATCCAGGGTTTGTTCAAGTACATACTGTTTCTTATCACATCCTACCCTGAGTCTCCTCAGGCTCTGATTCTGCTTTGAGACTTGTGTAGACAGACCTGACACCTTTATGGTTTTTAATGAGGCCGGTAGAGCTCGGTGCATCTGTGTATCCTTGCAGATATTACTGTGAGATCAAGCCCTTGGTTAAGAAATAAGGGTGGCTTGTAGATCTCAAAGAGCTTCTCCCCTCCTGGGTAGATTTAATGTAAAGTAGACCTTGCTGTTCAGAAATAAGAGCTACCTGGTTTAGCACCATGCTTAGCTTTTGTCTCCTTGGTCTCTCCACTTATTTGCTTTTGACTTTTCAGTCCTACATAAACATGGTTTTGTCTAGTTCATCTCTTAAACCTGACTGCTAAACTGTGCTCTGTGTGGTGCACTTGTAATTCTTTCTCCTTTTGCTGCTTATGTTCCCTCAGTTGTTGACTGTGACTGGAAAATAGGCGTACAAAGCATTTTGCATTCTCTGAATGTACCACACAGTAATTCTGCTGTCTGAAAACTCTGTAATGTCAATAATTGATGCACTTGAGAAGTGGTAATTAAATTAGTTAATTATGCTGGTAAAATTACATGCAATTATGTGACTGCAGGGTATGTTTAGTAAATTAGGCTTTCCCATACTCACTACATATTGTGGTGCCAATTTTGTTCCTTGATGATTAGGTAGCTTTTGATACTTCTTAATTGATTTAATACCTGGATCTTCATTAGCCCTTGATTGCTATGCCATGTATGTCTGACATTTTTCTCTCTGATATTTCACAGAATATCATTCATCAAAAAAAAAAAATTCAGTCCATACATACATACATATCCCTGTCAGATGTTAAAGCATCAAGACTTCAGGGAAAATGCTGTCTTGTATGAGTGTCTTGCAGTGACTTGCCCACTAGTGTGAGATGCCAATCAACTAACTGTCCCTGGGAACCCTCTAATACAGGATGACTGATTTCATTTATGTTTCTCTTGAAAGACCCAAATAAATAGGTGTCTCAGGGAAGATTGGCACGGTGACAGTTGTTTTAATGACACCTGTTATCTTTGCAGAGAGCAGTGAAAGGTTATGAAAAGGTAACATTAATTCAAATAAAAATTTCAAGGGGGTCAGATTTGATTGTTTCTGGTGCGCGGGTGAGGTTTGATGTTCTTCATTCATGCTTGCTCGATATTTTACATGTCAGAATCACCTCCCAGCAGATGGTTACCTTCATGCTCACCGTGTTTACTATTGCAAACCTTTTCCAGATCTGCTTGTCTCCACACCCCATGTTTACCCCCACCAACACATACTCTATTGCTGTCAAAAATGATGCTTCAGAATATGTTCCCTGTTTAGGGCTGCTAGTGACAAGCTGTACTAAAGCCTAAAAGCCAGATCTTTTATTTCTGCTGATAGGGCAGAATCTCTGTGGGAAAACGGAAAGTGTAGGTGGAGCTTGTCCTTTGGCTTTGGACCCATGAGGCATATAATGTGATGTCTACCTGAGCCCAGTCCAGCAATGTGCCAGTATCAAAAGCAGTGGGATCTGAGTGACAGAGCAGTTAAGTAACTGGACTAAACTGACCTGAGAAGAAATGGCTCCACTACTGTGATTACTTTAGAAAATGATGAATGACTCTATCTTGTTGATGTAATGTTTCTGGAAACTTGATACGGATATAGGGAGGCAGGACCCTCAGTTCGTCAGTCAACTGTGAGACACACCCTCCTTTGTTTCTGTCCCTTCACAGTGCCATTTGCCAGGCTGCTGGGGAATGTGGAGCCAGTGCTTATGCAAGAACAGGAAAGGTGCCCATGCTAATGATGTACTTATCAGTGAACTAAGCACCACAACGTGTTGCTCACAGAAATAACTCCCAAGAAAAGACTTTTGGAGGCATACAGGAAGCCTTGTCTGAGCTTTGCTTCTTAAAGAAAAACCAACTTTTCTGTAATTTTCTGTTGCTGGTGTAGCATCTGTATGATGGCTTGAATATTAACCGAGGGGAAGTCAGTCCATGTTGCTTCTGTTTGCTTCATTTAGCCCTTTATTGTCTTTTCTATTTCCCTGCTTCTTTTCAACAATGTTTATTACAGAACTGTAGTTTTGGCCAACTCTTTTTATATAGCAAATACACATCTTAGGCTTAAAACATTACAGAAGAGAATCTCCGGTATTTCCAGAGTGCTCAATAATACCTAGAGCTGGCAAACTGGCTGGTTTCTTAAACTGTGTTTATTGTGGCTCCTTGAACTTGTTGGTCTTGAGGACTGAGGCTGTGTAGTTTGCAAGCACAGAGAAGCTTCTGAAAAGAAGGAGTCTGCATTTCTCCAGACTTCTGAATTAATGCTTATAGGGAAGTTCTTGCCTTTATGAATACAACATATTCTTGAGCTGGTTCTGTCATTTTCAAGCTTACAGTAAAATTGAAGTTAAATGAGTGCTACTGGATGTGAAGGCTTTCCTATATACTTAATCCAGCAGCAAGAGCTCTGGTTCTATTTAAGAGGTTAATCAGCATTTTGGAAAAACATAGTTTTGTTCTATGAGAAGAGCTGCTCTTAAAATATGAAGGGGTAGAGTCAATTAGACAGAAAACAGTGAAGGAATGTGCAGATTTAGATGGGAAATCTCTCTCCTAAGGATATTAGAAGGGTGTTTATGTAGAGAGATAGGACCTCCTGCAGGCATGCGATGGTCTTACTGGTGAGTCTGTTAAAATACCACCTGCTTTGCCTGGCAATCTCTGATATTCAACAACTTAGTTCAGATTTCTGTGTTTGCGATGGCGCTTGAATACTGAGAATGAAGGGGAGATCAAACCTAAAATAACTAGAGGAATGCTGGGGATGTACAGAAGCTTCTTGCTGTTTTTCTTTACTGGGGACTTGGCTCTTGCTGTCTTCTGAAAGCAATGCATTCAAAACAACCTATCTTTATTTGGCACATTTGTGCTAGTGAAGCTGGCATGCTACCTTGTTAGCTGGCATAATGCCATCCCAACAGATGGACAGGAGTATAGACAACCAGGAGACCATGTACAAGCATCAGTATGTGTGTTGAGGGCAAGATCCCCTAGCCAGAAGTGTTGAAATGCTTGTCTGTCTCGTGTTTCTGCGCTTGTGGCTAAGTAAGATGATGTACTAGACCTGAGTGGAAGTAGCTGTGCTGGTATAAGCTAATCCTTCACTTCCAAGGCAGGAACTTTTCTGGTCATGCTGAATTTGGGATGGTATTCCTGTGGAAAGTCTGGGGATTCCTGAAAAACACTATTGCTTTCTGCATAACATATAGTTTAAAGTGTGGTGAGGCCAACTTTTAAAGTCATTTTTGCAATAGGGTACACTCGTAACAGCCTCAGAGAACAAACAGAGCTCCATTGATGGTGACAAAGCCAGAGGTGTAAATGGCTGAGTCTAATTCTGCCCAGTTCATTGTGCCAAGATTTCTGCTAATCTTGGAAAGTGGCCAGAGCTTGTCTGTAGATTGCCACAGAAATTCATTGTTAGATTTCTCTGGACATCTTTCATGCTGTTTGTCTTTGCCTGAAGAGGCAGCATTTTCCCAGTGAGACACACAAAACCACATCTGTTAACATTAGGTGCTTTTGTAAATTCAAATAGTAACTTGAGTGCATTTAAGGAATGAAATACAAGAAGAATGGAGTCATCTAATGTGTAGTCTACGGGACAGAAGGAAAGCCATGGCTCCCTAAGATGATGGCATCAGTTGAACTCTAATCAGTTTTAAATTTGGGATTCAGGTAGTGGATGTTTAGTTTGGGAATGGCCACTTTTGTTTTAGTTCAAATTTGCTTCAAGGTGCTGAAATGTGCACTGAAAAAAAATCCCTGCTCATAACTGAAATGAGCACTTACTTGTAAATGTCTTGCTAACTAAAATGGTTTAAATTTACTGGGATTAAACCGTAATCAAACCCTAAATAGAGACTCCTTTCAGACTCCTGCTTGAGTTTACTTCATATGAAGAACTAGCAACCATTTCAGAAGAGTTATATTGTATTTTTAAAACAGAAGAAAATGATAGAATGCCATGAGGCAGACCTCATGGGATTGAGCTCTGTGGCTTAGAGGCCTACACAGTTGTAAGCAAAGGCAGGCAGCTATATTAACAATGATACATGAAGCCAGGGTTGTAGTATTTAATATTTGGAAAAATTGGAAAATTATCTTTGCAACCATAAAGGCTCTGTACTTAGATTTTCTATTCCGCCAGCAAAGTATTGGATTCAGCTTTTAGCTGAAATATTTTCACTTGGAAAATTCTGTCTTGTCATAGGTGTCTTGCTGAACATTTATGATCCCATGGCTGCTGAGGTCAAGGTCTTTGGTCCATACTTTATCATGTGATACCTCTTCCTTACTATGTATTAACAGATATTTTAGGGTAACTTTTCATGAAAGACATGTATTTATATTCTGTTAATTTTAGCAAGTGGAAGTAGTGTTGAAATGGGAATATTCACATTTGCACATAAGCAATTTAACAAACGAATTTGTTCCCTTTAAGCATATTTAAACGTAACACCAAGTATCTACTTATTAAATAATCCTTGTCAGTCTGAATTGCAAAGGGTCCTGCAGATAAACTAGCAAAGTCCTTGATATGGGTCAGGACCATGTTTGTTTGATGAAATATTAAGTGAATTGGTCCCAGTTTACTTCCAAATAGGTATATGTGTGTAGGTACCAGAAATGTCTGTTGACCTGCACCCAGCTTTAAGATTGTTGAGACATGATTGGCAAAGAGAAGGCTCAAGGGGATCAGATCAATGTATACAAATACCTGAAAGGAGGGAGTAAAGAGGACAGAGCCAGACTATTTTTAGTAGTGCCAGTGACAGGAACGGAGGCAATGGGCACAAACTGAAACACAGGAGGTTCCCTCTGCACACCAGGAAATACTTTTCTTACTGTGAGGGTGATTGAGCACTGACGCAGGTTGCCCTGGGAGGTGGTGGAGTCTCTCTCCTTAGAGATATTTAGAAGCCATCTGGATATGGTCGTGAGCAAGTGGCTCTAGGTGACTCTGCCTGAGTCGGGGGTTTGGACAAGATGATCTCCAGAGGTCCCTTTCAACCTCTGCTTGGAAAATAATTACTATTGAGATTGAATTCAAATTATATGTGCAGGACCTCTCAGCCAAAGGGAATTTAGTTCTTTTTTTTTTTTTTTAATGCCTTTTAGTTGTGTGCAGAGGGTAGTGAGATGTATTCATCTTGTCAGCATACTTCCTCCTTTTTTCTGCAGGAATTGCTCAGGATCAAAGCATTGAAGAGCAGTTGAAATGTACTCAGCAGGTACTTGATTCCCTATTAGTACTGTTAGCGATTTTTTGTACAGCAGGTCCTTATGTGGAGGCACAGGAGAAAGCTGTGCCTGTGATCTCTAATCACTCTTTCCAAGTGTTACAGCTCCCAACATGGGGCTATTTGGGTGTATCCCAGTGAGAGGTTTGGATCTTTGTGTGATGATAGCCTCTGTTCCAGTTTTTTGCCATGGCATGCTGATGAACTAGGTAGGAATACTCTTTGCCTACAGAATACTCTACATCATTACTTGCAGTGATAATATGATCACTTGTATATCCTTAAAGCAAAAAGAGAAACCACTTACTTAAGTATAATCTTCTCTACAAATCTGTGGGTTACCAATTTGATTCCATAGACTCATTCCAAGACCACTTAGATTCATGAATTTCCATGTACAGTGTGACCAAATACGCAGTACAATACTTAGTGCTTGTCAGTTTGCACTCGTATGTGTACACTAGATATTAAATCTTAACAGTAGGCTTTCTACCAATATATCCTCGTCCTTTGCACTCTATATTTTAAATTATAATTAGTAACAACAGGTACAGACTAGATCCTCCTGCAGAAAAATAAAATGCATTTGGATAGCTAGCAAAGAAAAGGAATGCACACTTCAGAATGGTAAATGGAACAGCTACAGTGCAGTTATATGCTGGATTGGCTGTGGCTCTCCTGAGCCATCACAGCTTGTGAGCTGTTTGTATCAAGTTCAAAAATGTTTCCATTAGAAAGATGGAGTGCAAGTCTACCACACAATCCAAAGATGCTTGTTTACTCTTACAGTTCTCCTTTCGTCTTTGTTACTTAATGATTCTTGGCTTTTCTCTTTTTTCTGTCTTCACTGTCATGTTGATGCAGCTTAGAGTGAATGCTGTCCTTATTTTAACCCCAGTCATTTTAGGTTTGGCTTTTCAAGCACCCAACTCACAGTGACTCCAGAATCAGACATTTAGCTACATTAAGAGCAACGTGGGTGCATTGCAGCAGCTGACTGTTTCATCATTTAGATAACTTTTTCTCTGCTTGCCACTGCTCTAATATACGTGTTTAGACCTGTGAATATGCTTTACCAGGCTTGGTTTTTTTAGGTCTAAGATTTGCTACAGCTAGTTTTCTGTCACATGGACTCCTCACATGAGTCCTCTCTACTTTATTGGTTCTTGGTGGGACATATATCAGGGAATTCTAGGCAGAGGGTTTTGAGGAGATTGTGATTATACTGTTCAGAGTAACTGTAATTCCTCAGTTCACCACTACAGTTAAACAAATGACAGAACTCTTAGTATGAAAGTATGCATTTAGAGCTACTATATATTTGATGCTTAATCCAGTCCTATCCCAGGGGCTCTGGAAACTCGAATCTGTATGCTGCTGCTGTGCTATTATGTTAGCGACACCTGTATAAAATGGTGGTTCGGTTGGAAGACCTTGGATTCTGTTGCCTCTGACAGGGAGAGAGGAGAGACGGAAACTGTGCAGGGTGAGGTCCCTATGTAGAGTCATTGGGCTGGGATTTAATATAGTCTGTGTTCTGGTACCACCAGTCCCATATATTTAAAAGGCCTTAAGTTAATTCTCCAGAAGGTTTATGTTGTGAGATGCAGAAAACCAAAGCAAATTATTAAGTGATAAAGCGGCTTTATGTTCTCTTTTAAAGTATCTTCTCATTTTTTAATTTCCAGGTGCCTGTTCAGTCATGATTTTAAGTGATGATCTTGTTTTTAAGTTTGTGGGGGGTTTTTTGTTGTTTATTTATTTGAGGTTTTTTCTGGGTTTCTATTTGTTTGTTTGTTTTTACACCACTGATAGTTTTAAAGAGAACTTTTGGGTCTCACATAGCTGCTAACTTTTGGGAGCTGGAACTTTAACCAAACCATCAAACACTTTAACACTTTTGATTGAAATCATGAGAGCTGGCAAAACTGGGCTTTCTGATTGCCAGTTTACTTTATAGACATGATCAATTGCAGTAGGTCATTTAAACACTGTAAAAAAATGAAGTAAAATGATGTATTCCTTCAGTCTGTTATTAAGTAGTTGAGAACATGCTGTCAATCAGCTCTAGCCATCAAATGTGTTCAGCCAAAACCCAAATGTGTTATACATGTTCATCTGTACTTATAAAGAGAGTGTATATATACAGAGTATTAGATTGGGAGCTCTCTGTGCATATTTGAAAAGATTTTTGTATCTTTGCATAAGGAATACTTTTATTTTAGTGTGCCTCAAAAGTAACCCTAACTAAGCCATATAAAGGCATATCACATCCTTTGACTTTGTGACTCACTTATTTCTTGATTGTATGCCAAACACAAATTCCAGTTCCTTGTGTTTTACTTACAATAACATTAGTGTTTAATTCTACAGACTCAATCAAAGCTACACTTAATATAAAGAAAACAGAGTCTCTATTTTATAGCTGCATTAAATACTTTCCCCCAAAATGGTTTAGGGGGTGGTTTTTTTAATTTATGTTTGTTTTTTTTTCCACAAAGCTAGAGACTTTGTTTTGGTTTTAGTACTTTGTATTTATAGTTGTGGAATGATCATTTTCTGGTTGATTTCACATTGAGCTCTCTCAAAACTAGTTGTAATAGTTCTATGCTCTTGAAATCTTTTTTTTTCTACCACTGCTGTTACAATATATTATACTTTATATTCTTAAGCTATTAACTTGGAGCTCAGTTAATGATTTGTTGGTGTTTTAAGGGAGTGTATCTGGGTTGTTTGTATTGCTATTAGCTTTTTTTTTTTAACAAATGGCAAATAAAATAAATCCAATAGTGAAAAAAACCAAACCAGCAAGGAGTTTGTTTTATGGGGCTTAAATAAGATGGGCCAATGCATAATATAGCAATCTTGACCTATTTTTGGCGAAAAACCCAGCATGATGTTTGATAATTAATGATGATTTGCTTTTTCTTGGAGAGATGCAAAGGATAAATGGGACTTTTTTGTTTTTCTTAATACCTCATCTCCAGTGTTTAAGGAAATTTGTGAGTTACTTCTGGACTGTTTTCATTGATCTTTGAACCCAATTAAATTTAAAGGTGCAAAATCAAAGACTATGACTACCTCTGCAGATTGGAGAAGTAGGATCTGCTTCCCAGCAGGCACTGGAATATCCTAAGTCTCTGCTCAACATAGGAACAACTGAGCAAACCAGGTATCCCATGGCAGAAGAGAAGTGATTTTGTGTCCATGGGCATGACAAAGAGGAGAAAGAAACCTGTTCCCACCGAATCACTGAAATTCTAGTCTGGATTTTGTATCAGGTTTTGAAGGGCGTGTGTGTGGTTCTCAGAAGTTATAGAATCATAAAATGCCTTGAGTTGGAAGACACCTTAAGATCATCTAGTTCCAACCCCCCTGCCATTGACAGGGATACTTTTCACTAGACCAGGTTGCTCAGAGCTCTATCCAGCCTGGCCTTGAACAATTCTAGGAATTGCCCAGAACTTCTCTGGGCAAGCTGTTCCAAAAAAGCTTAATAATATTAAGCATTCCCTTGCCATTCTATTACCCAACACATACACATGCATGCACACTGACTTATAGGAGTGCAATGTGGACAGAAGCTACATTGGCATAGCCTCTCTGGAAGCATGGATATGATTATACTAAAGTGCCAGTTGGATTTGGTCTGAGTGGTGATCTCTAAGTAGATGATGGATAAGGAGTAAAATAAAGCAGGGAGGGAAATACGGGGAATGGAAAGAACACTGTTGCTTCATCCTCGTATTGTGCCTGTTAAAACTCCACTTTGTAAGGAACAATCTCTTTGCTATTCCTGGACCTTCAGAATCATGAACCTTCAGCATTACACCTGAAATGATGCAGAACAAAATGTCCTCTAAGCATCCTCAATTTTCACTGTATCCTAGGTTGGGGCAGTACTGAGATGCTGCTTTGAGGCTCACTGAAATTTGCTGTGACTTGACTGTGGATAGTAGCATATGGAGTTCCTTTGTTAAATATGGACCTGAAAGCACTCCTTTGTCCAGTGCCTCAACTACCAGGTGCTACTTAAATTTTCCCCTTAAGTCCATTTTCGTTGCAGGACAAAATGTCATCTATCCTTTCTTGCTCTGGGACTGACTGCAACCTTACTTCCTTAACTAAGTGCTGGTCTTCCTTGTTTGTTGACAAGGTTCCTGTTTCCTAACATCTAGTTTCTTCTTTCACTTTAGCAAGTGTATATGCACAGGGTAGTGTCACAACTTTGTGATGATGGAAAGAAATTTTGGATAGACCAAACTGAGGGCAGAGCTGTACGGAACCACAGACTTATTTTTGCTTTCTGCTTGAAGAGGGTCTTTTTCAGGCTTGTGATAACTGGTATTTGATGAATATGTGCTTTCGTGCAACAAAATAATCCCTACAGTTATATTTATTGAATATTTCTGGTTTTTTATACTTCCACTGAACTGGTTTGCATGTGAAATTCATATAAGAGCACAGATGATCAAATCAAAGGTTTTACCTCAGACTGTCCTTGAGGCTGAGGATATTACTTTGAGTAGTGTGGTCTGAAGGACAAAACCCCTGAGCTGTGGCACCAACTGGAGAAGGTTTTACAGTGAAAGGTCAGAAAAGCACACCATAAAAAGGTGAAGTCAGAGGGGAGAACAGGACATTGAAATGTCTGATTTTTCAGCTGTTGGATTTACAAGCAGGCAGAGCAAATGAGCAAAACCTCATGGAGCAAGAAAAAGAACTCGATGTCCTTTGCTGCAACTTGTGTTTTGGCACTCTTCTTTCTCTCCATTACCAGAAGAATAATTCCATGAAATGCAGGTTTTCTGCTGAATTCCTTTGGGGTCTGGATCTAAGTGCATCTGAGTAGGACTAAACACTGCCTCCTATACCCTGCGTCTTTTGAAGAGATGCTCTTCGTCTCCACCTGATGCAGGTATCTGATATATGATGAACATGCAGCTGGAGTTACTGCCTATTCGCTTCCCACTGTAAGCAACCCAAGGAAAGGTTACAGCTTTTTACCTGTATGGTGATTTTTCCATCCTCCAGGTGGCTACAGTGGAGGTAGCTGGTGCAGGTCTTTCCTTGAGTCATAATCTCTCAACTCAAGTATAAATATATTTAATCCCCCTCGTGCAGTCGTAAAAGAACATTTGCATGAACTGTTTTGAATTGATAACCATGTGAGATACGTGGAGTTGTCTTCCAAAATCAATAAAGTTTATAAGTTATTTTCAAGTTATGTATGCGTAGATATGCATCTAGTCCTTGTTGTGCTCTTCTAGGACTGCATTGAATTGCTCAACATAAGTGTGCTCAGGAAAGATTTAAAGTCTAATGCTGTTTCCCAAGCAGAGCTACCAAGGTTTTACTACTCCTGTGCAAAAATGTTGCTATAGGTGATGTTTTGTCAATGGGAGAAGATACTGCAATGCTATTTCTGGGAAGATGTAAAATGTATCTATTTTTTAATGATACTTTTTCCCATCTTAGCAGTCTCTAGTCTTAGCATCATGTTTGTTTGGAGTTTTTTGGTGTTTGAGTTTTGGGGGCAGGTGGGTGGGTTTGCTTTTTTGGGAGGGGGTTTTTGTTGTTTTTTTTTCAATCCCGTTTTTTCAAACAAGATGATAAGTTTTATTCTTTAAAGATCCCTCACAAAGTATTCACCATCACTCCAGGGATAAATAGGATAGCATATGCAGTTTGGTGTAGGTGTAGAGGTAACTATATTGAGTAGGAAATGGAAAGTGGAAATAGGATGCTTCATGTTTCCCTGCCTTTTGCAGAAGCCTTTTGTAGTTAGGACATCAGCAGAGGTACCAAGACAAATAGTGAACAATAGTGGAAAGGGAGAGAAATCAAGGGGAAAATAAAGTGGTAGAAAGAAATTTTGTGGGAGTGAGAGTTTGCTTTTTGTTGCTGCTGTTGCATTTTGTGTGGGTGGATTGGTGAATCACAAAGCAGGTGTAGGGAGTTGTGGGAGAGAAAGGCAAGAGTGAGTGAAAGGATGGAAAGAAAACCAGTCCTTTTTGAATACAGGGGCCACAGCTCACAGGCTGGCAAGATTAAGCCAGTGAAGGATTTTTACAACAAGGAGATTGATTTTGATCTGAATCCCATCATGATGTGAATTCCAGTGGAATCGTATAACTTACCAAATCCAAGTATTCAAGGCTCGTGAATTTTCTCTTTCTGTTCTCTCCCAGTTCTATTAAGACATCTTGAAATTGGTCTAAATGTCACAAGATTGTCAAAAATGATCCACAGTGATTTTATTTCCTTTTTAAAAAACTTTATTCTTTCTTTTAGTCCAGATTTATCAATTTTAAGCTTTCTCTGAGACCTTGCAGAGCACCAAAACCAGCAGAAATATTTACACTGGTGTAGTCTAAGGTGTCTTAATTCTTTCTGGCAGATTCAGGCTCAAATATTACACTGATGACTTTTTAAATATGTCTTGTCACAAATTATTTGCCAAAAGTATTACTTTTGTTTTTCTCTTCAATTTATATAGATTTTTGTATCCTCCTTGAGAAAGGCAAGTTTGGGTTTTTTTTAAATATATTGAGGGAATTGTCTACAGCATGAATTGTTCATGGACTACTTTTAATAGTTAGCCTCTGCAGATTGAGAGTGAGACTCTGGAAGTGTGCAGAGGCTTCACAGGTCCTAAGCTATCGTAAATAATGTTGATCTATGCTTGGTTTATTTCTTTTTTTACAATCTTAGTGCAGGCATCATACTGACAGAATGTAGACCCTCTCACAAGCTGTCCAGGCAGTGAATCTTTTTAGAAATGCTACTGGCATGTGATTATAGAGCTCTGTAGTAGCACGTCTGGGGAGATTCAAATGAAAAGCAATTCTTTTTTCAAGAATTGCAACACCTTTTTTCAGCAAACATGTGTCTGACCAGTGCATCAGGCTCTCTGCAGAAATAACCAGCACACCAAAGTAAACTTGCTGCTTTTAATTGTCTCTGACCAGTAGACAGTAGCAATAACAAATCACAATGAGGATAAGACCTTTTTGTGTGTCACACCACACCACGTCTGTTGCCCCTAGTTCCCATTTTGACCCGTATTTTGATAGCCTTCCAAAGTCTGTGCATGAAATCCTGGCTGAAGTTGCATTTCTTTAGGGCAAGCTGTGTGCACTGGTCCTGCAGTGACTACAGGAATGACTGTGTGAATTCCAAATGTGCGTTTGGCACAGGTGCAAAACTTTTGATTGTAAAAAGAAGTTAAAACACTTGCTCTGTTTAAAAAGAGCTAGAAAAAAAAAAAAAGATTAAATTTTCTATGGTAACTCAAAAATGAAGTACCTTTCTCTTGGTCTATTTTGATTTCACTTTCAAATAAAGCCTTAGAGCCCAAGGTGTAAGTCTCCTACTTGGCAGCAGCTCTATTTCTCAAGTACAGACTGCTTGCCAGTCTTGCTAAGTAAAGAGGATTTGGGAACCCAGAAGTCCTGGATCATCTGTGCCTGTTGTGAGATGTCGTAGAGCTTTGGGTTCTACTCTAGTGCCAAGAATGGGGACAGAAATATACTGATGTGCAGGGCAGACAGCAAAATTACCCTGACTGAGTTAATTTGGGGGGGCTAGAAGCCAACCTCTGCCTTGGATTTTGCACCTTGCTTCCCAGCAGGGCTGGTGAGATGGCATTGCTTCTGGTACTTCCTTGTACTCTGTAGGCAGAGAGTCCTAACTACTGCTGAGCCTTCTCAGGCCAGCAGAGCTGCTATATTAACCAACTCCATGACTATGGATGTGATTTGACTGCGAAAATGGTTGCCACAAGGCGTTGCTGAGGCCAGGGGATTTAGCCGGATTAAATGAGGGATTGAATGCTTTTGTATAAATAACTAGAACATCCAGAATTATAGCTGTTAATACTAACAAACATGTTAAGTGGATATACTAACCTCAAGCTTTAGGGTTTAACTTCTAGTGATCTCAGCAAAAAAAACCCCAAATAACAACATTCTAAAGCATGGTATATCCCAAATCTTACCTCTAATAGGTTTTCTTGTTTCTTTTTCCAAGACACTTGGTACATGGCTCAGGCAAGAGGCAGGATGTTAGAATAGACGGGTCACAAGTAATATTCTGTGTGTCACTGTTTCTGTCTCCTGTGGCTTCCTCTGCTCTTACTCACTGGGAAGATTAAGTAATTTTGGTACATTTATTTATTTACAAAGCATTATCCAGCATTACTAAGGAGAAATGCATGTGAGTAAGGTGTACACTGGCATGAGCTCCTCTTGTTAGATGGACAGCAATAGTAGATTACTGACTGTACTTGTTGTTCCAATAATTGGGCATCTTCACAGAAATATGTCAAAGGGTGCCAAGGTAAAGAAAAATCTCACCTTTCATTAGGTTTGCTTCTGTGAGCTGAAGTGATGACTCAACTTTCAGGCATGAAAAACACCTATAGTACCACACCTCCCTGGCAAAGCCAGGTGCAGGAGCAGTCCAGAGGCTAATTCTTGAGGGAAACCCTGGAAAGGCACTTGTTCTCCATGCCTGAATAACATCTAGTGTTGTTACCTCAGGCATTTTTCTGTCCATCCCTGTTAGTAAAAGAGCATCATACAGAACTGTTGCTTTGCTTGGAATAGCCTTGCAGTGCATAAAATAAAGGTCAGTAGCTGTGACCTAAAGAGCTCAACAAGAGAATGCACAGATTTTTAAACTCAATGGGCTTTAGTCCGTGGTTCTCAATTCTTATATCTTTGGTGCAACCGAAAAATTTCTGTCATCCCTTTCCCAGTTTATAGTTATGAAACTGAACGTACCCAGGGAAAGGAAATGCTAGAGACCCCTGAGTAGTTTAGAAGTGGACCTGGTAGGAGGGCTGTGCCTGTTATGCCTGCTGCCCTTAAAAGAAAAAAAAATCATGTTCTTCAGGATTTCGTACAGGCACATGAGCTCCCAGTTCTATTTCTTCGTGTCTTGTTTGTTTCTGATGATCTTCTTATAAGCTAGGGTTCATTGTGGAAGTACTAAAATATCACAAAAACATAGGATTACGAGACAGATTTTGTGCTTTTAATCAGTTACACTTCTAGTTCTTTAAGAGATGGTTCTACTAGCTCTTGAACTGTGGGCATGGGCCAAGTGTCCTCAAACTAGGTAGAAAAGGACTCATAAAAGGCAGAATTAATGAGATTCTGTAATTTGAGCAAGGATCATTGACTTGCCAGATCCTACATCACCAACGATTTAAGCAGCATGAATTACAGAGGCATTATCAGTGCAGGTTGCAACTTTATTCTGCCTGGTATAAGTTGTTCCATTTCTCCATATTTCATTTAATGAAGGATACTTTGAGGTTAGAAAGTGTTCTGAAAAGTCCTAAGCAAGTGAAAGTCTGCAATTCCTGCTAAAATGCAGAATTCAGAAAAAGCTTTTTCCGTAAAGACAGAAGACAGACATATTCTTTCTTCCTCCTCTGTTCTTGTGAATGAGAAAGCAAGGATAAGCAATGTATATGCAAGAGTTCTACCTGCCTGCAAGATCATAGAGATGACTTACACTGTAGCTTGTTCTGCTGCACCACAACTGCAAATGTCAAGCTCCTTTCTTTGCCTCTTGTCCACTGAGATATGTGGCTAGGTGTTCATGACAGTCACATAGTTAGGCAGCATTCAGATAAAAAACTTCAAAGCAAAATCTTCTCTTCATTGTAATTCCTTAATCTATTCCTGCTCATAGCAAAGGCTTGGGGAACTTTAGCAAGGTTATTATTTTTCTTTATTATTATTTTGCTACAGTGTGTGTTACTATACATTAAAGTATATCTTCAGTGCCAAAAGGGACATATGTCCTTTAAAGTGGTTCTTTGTAAGCATACCTACTTATGCAGAGAGAACAGATAAAGATGACAGGAATGAGAAGGGAATCCAGACTTACCTCCTTTTACAGGTCAGGAATTTTAAACCCTGTGGGACAGAACACAAATGCACTCTCTGGGATAGCTAATGACTTTGTTCTGTTTCTCACAGGAAAAGCTATTTTGCCTTGATTTCAGTGGGTTTTTTTGCTAGAAGATACTTATTCTAGTGAAAATGGCAAATAATGGAAACATTTTTCTTTTGTTCACATGCATTAATGGGCCCAGGCCTCACAGTTAACTGCATTGCTGGAAGTAAAGGGAGTATCCCACTTGCAGACATGCTGAAATTAGCATTTGAAAGATTGCTCCCAAGTGGGCAGTTTCTTCTGTCCAGTTGAACTACTTCTGAAGTAGGAAATCAGGAGTTGATTTTATTTCATATGCAAAGAAGGCTAGGAGGATTCAAGCTAGAGCACATTTTGTGCACATTTTCTAGTTGTCGATGTAGTTGGTGGAGGGATGTTGGCCAATAAAAGGGCACAAATAGTTTCCTAATTGGTTAGTTGGACTCTAATACTTCAGTCATCTTTTGTCCCTGTTGCTAATGTCCAGTGCCAATCTCACTTTCACATTCATTTCAGATTTCGCAGGCTTTCTGAAAGCCTCTTTCATCCTCTGGCCCAGAAGTGTCTTCGAGAACTCTGCCAAGGGCTTGATTTGCTGGATCCAAGTCACACTGATGTGACATGTCTGTGGTTACAGATATCAAAGAGAACCCCTCCAGTGAGGTGATGCAGGCAACTAAAAGTCAGAGCAACGGCTACTTAAACCTTTCTCTTGCATGATTTTGCCTGTCTAGTGCTGGTGTGTTTCAGTGAGATCTGGCTGTCACAATTCCAGTTTCAGAACTCATTTAACTGCAAGGACCTTTCCTGGTCTTTCTTGTGCAGTAGTGACATACCCTAAGCCAAAACACCAGCAGCTCTTTTATTATAGGAAATGCTATGAAGTCTATTGGCTAGTTTTATGCATTTACAACCACTCTTTAGAATATATAGTAAGTAATAAACTTTCCTGCTTGATTGAATACTTAAGCAGATATATTCTTCTGTAGTTTATGATGCTAAAATTGCTGGCCAATTTTCATGAGCCTTGCATACAGTATCAGAGTTCTTTGGATGACACATACTGTAATTCAGATAGTACACTGTACTGGTACATATGCTATGACATGTTTGACCACTATTGCTAAGTGAGACAGGAGACTCCCTCACACATTTGTGCAGTGATAGAACTGAACCACCAGCGATAGAACTGAACTTGGAGAGCTAGACTCGTGGTAGTTGTGGTGTATTCCAATTCAAGTTATCTTCCTTAGATTAGGTTGGGACAAAGACATATGAAAACTGAATTAAGCCTTTGAAGAGTTAGAAGTAGTAACTATAACCAGTCAAACATTTAATCATATGCAACAAAAACAATGCCTGTGTACTTCTTTAGCTTGTGCTATATTTAATCTTCTGGTATGGTAAACCAGTTCAGAATAGAATTTTTTGTTTAAGACTTCAAATTCAAAATTAAACCTTCTTTTTGTGATTTCTCCTCTGAAGTTTATAAAGACAAATAGAAATTTTTAATTGATTCTTCTTATATTATTAGTATGCAGATTCATCTGAACATGAGATTCCGGGGAAACTCGGAAGTTGCTGCTGTTAAACTTCCTTGAGAACCTACTGGAGGGCATAATGTGCTTTCCCGTATCCCTGTGTTACCATGATCTCTAACATAGATAGTCAAAAAGGAATAGGAAGAAGGATGTGTTTTGTCAGAAAGTCCTCAGAACTCATTGGTTGAGGTGGTTAAGAAAGCTGACAATGTAATTGCTGTGGAGACTTCTCTTTTGAGCTTCTTGGCCAAGACAGTGTTCATTGGCTGGGCTGAGGTCAAGTAGGCATGGAGAAAAAGGATAAAAACCTGTAACTTGACTGCTAGGCAGGTTTAACACATAACAGACAGTGTAGAGTGAGGGCAAACTGAGCACGGTAGGAAGCAGAGATGAATCTCAAGAAGTGTATAGCCACAGAGACTAACCTTGCCATATGAGATCCAAGAGAATTGCAGTATTCATCCATAGTGAGTACTGCTTTGGCCCAATCTTCTTGCCTTATGCTCCCAACGTTAAAGGTAGGGAATGAATAGGAAGAGTATAGCTGTCATCTTCTATTTTCTAGTGTGGCTAAAGGTTGTAGAGGTGAGTACCTGGAGGCTGGACAGCTGGGAATTCAAGAAGAGACATTTTTGGTTTTGTTGCTGCCCTTGGGGCATGTCTCATTGTGCATGTCTGTGCCTCAGACATGAGGCTTTATCTTTTTGCTTTACCTGCCTTACAGAAGTCTGCAACGGAAACATGCCACTTTACAGTGTGTATTACATGATAGCCTAGTGAGCCTAGAGGCAGGTTTGAAGCTGGAAATTTGCTATTTCTTTTGGGGCTTTTGTCATGGGTTGAGGTGGCTGGGCTTTTTGGTAGCGTGAGGGCTACATAGGATGGCTTCAGTTCGAAACTGCTAGAAGTTTCCGCCCCAGTGAAGCCAATGATAGCTGGCTACAGGATGGACTTCCTGCTGCTGGCCAAGGGAGAGCCAATAATTACACCTCTGTGATAACATATTTAAGAACAAGTTTTGTTGTGCAGAAGAATTCCAACCAGAGGAGAGCTGACCAAAGCTCCCGGGCGGCCCCACCGCAGGAGGGGGGTGGGGGGAACAATAGCAGCCCAGGCCGGGTCTCCCGGCACCTAGCCCGGAGCAGGCAGCGGTACCCCGGCTGAGCCACTCGTGCTACTCTTGGCAGTGCCAACCAAGCCAAGTGGTGGCCCCTGCAAAGGGGCGGCTGGGACGGCCTGCCATGGTGCAGCCGAGCCCATGCTGGAGCAGATGGATGCATGGAAGAAGGCTGTTACCCCCCATGGAAGGCCCAGGATGGAGCAGAGTCCTTCAAGAGACTTGTGCTCCATGGAGAGGAAAATCCACGCCAGAGCAGGTTATTCCCGGGAAGGACTCATGGCCCTGTGGGGGATCCACATTGGTACAGCTCACCCTATGAAGGACTGCATCCTAGGAAGGACCATCAGGGTGCAGAGACCCCCCCCCGCATCCCATGGAGAGGTGACCCTTGGGACAGTAGATATGGAAGAACTACTGCCTAAGGGGTGGACTTATGTTGGAGAGGTCCGTCAAAGACTGTTACTCATGTGAGGGACCCCACGGAGCAGGGAAAGACTCAGAGCTGTGACCCCCCCTGTAACCCATGGTGAGGACCATGGTGAAGCAGGTTGTCCCCCTGCAGCCCATGGAAGACTGACCTATGGGACAGCAGATTTGGAAGACCTGTTGCCCGAGGGGTGGACTTGTCCCCCTGCACTGCTGTGGGGGGAGAAGGGAGAACATGGAAGGAAGGAGGGGTGGGTGGAAAGTGTGTTTAAGACTGTTTTATTTCTCACTCTTTGGATCTTATCCTGTTAGTAATAAATTTTAGTATTAACCCACGCTGAGTCTGTTTTGCCTGTGTGACCTCTCCCAGCTCAGAGCGACTTTAGTGGGTGCCTAGAATCCGGCCAAGGTCAACCCACGACACCTTATACTTTAACTGATACCTTGTGTTCTGGCTCTAGCTTGTATTGCCATAAATACCTCTCTTGAACGTTCTTCTTTACTTCTTGGGATCGTTTTCCAGATGTGGCCCTGAAACACTGCTCTCCTAGTATTTCTTCACATCACTACCATATTTATTACTTTCTATCTCCCAAGGGACATATCTAAGTAGGGGATTTACCTCTGGTCCCTTCTGTTTATAAAACAGAGAGCAAGCTTTCAGGTGGTTATACCTGCCCTACATGTAGCAGGTTCTCAGAGGTCAGTAACTTGCTTGATATAATGAAAGAGACTGTATAAAATGTGGTGTATAATCTCTTCATCTGTCCATTGAGTTTAGACCCTATCTTTTACAGTGGTAAGTGAAAACCATTCATCCCTTAGTCATGATGCTGATAAATATGGGGATCTTTGAAGGGATGATGGGTTTAAATATTAAAGGTCTGCCCTAAAATATTTGCCCTGATAATTGAGTTTTTTCTGCTGTTTGAACCGTATGTGCAGCAGACTTTAGCATTTAACTCAGGACTAAGTATTTGGAGTTTGTCTACAAGCCAGACGTAAAAACATGGAAATGTTTTACTAAGAGATTGGTAAGGCATGGAGATGCTAGTGTAGAAGGTCACTGTGCAAATTGGAACATTATTTATGTTGACTATGTTTCTCGTGCTCCTATTTTTCAAGTATTTTATCCACTTTTATTAATATTTTAACATCAGTATTATCTTCAAAGATAGTTTTAAAATATAGTATAATTGATGTTTTTAAGCCTAATTTTCCCGTGTTTAAATGATTTCTGAACAGTGTAGAGTTTTCATGAATTTATTCATCATTTGAAATTGCCTTGATCTGTAGATTGTTCTCAAGCAGCTTGTTATGACTACACAACATAAAAAAATTGAGCTACGTTGGTTACTTTGATTGGATTAAACTAGTTCTTGGTATAAGGATTTGGGTGCAGATACTTACAATTTCAAGTCCCAAACTTGATTTCCACCAACATTTCCTGACATTAAGATTGTTCCTGCTTAATGACTTTGCTTGCTTAACTCCTCACAGAAGCAGCTGAAAGTATTCGCTAGTCATTACTGCTGTAGTTATTTTGGGGATATTACACTATTTCAGTTTATCATAGTCCTATTTTTATATGAATAATTAGAGAAAGAAAAACAGAAACTATACCTGATCTAATGTCTGTGAAGCACATCGAAAACCTTCTTCCAGAAAAAGGAAAATTAAACAGCAAGTGGAAGACAGCACTGCTGTAGTGACATTGCAGCAAACGCTTGTTCATATGAGTAGGGATTTCTAGAAAAAAATAATCTTATACATAAGGTGATTAAGACAACTAAACCCAGCATTGCTTCTTTGTTGTTAAACAAAGATGTTATTCTCGCACTTGTAAGATTTAGTAAGACATTAAGCATGTGTGCATGATGTCAAGATATTGGCTCTAGCATGTGTTCTTACAGCCTTTATAGTTTGTGATGACATAATTAGGTACATTCTGTGAAAGTAACTTAAAATGTTACTGTCTGTTCCAATGAATTGAATGTATTTGGTCCGGGATATCTTGCTGGAACATTTGCACAGCCTTTTGTCTGGAGGCTCAGGGAGTTCAGAAGTGAAACCATCTTTCTTTTGTTCAGTGCAGTCACGTGTCTGCAGGTTTCCATATGTTTCCAGCGTCCAGAGATGTTGTCACTGCTGAGTGCCTCATAAAGCCCCAAGATCCCTGGCGAGAATCCTCCTTTGGATTTCCTGGCCTGATGAACAGCTGTACCTCATTGCAGTTTGCAGACAAACTGGTGCTCAGCTTGGAACTGAAATTGCTGTCTTAGATATTCAGAGGTGCAGATCACCAAGCGGTACTGGGCTTGCTAAGCCCAAGCTCTCTTTTTGTATTTCCTGCTTGTCCTCTTTTACAGATGTCTATGTAGCCCTTATAGTTAGTTTACCCTTCTGTTTCTGGCTCTCAGTTATTAAATACTTTTTACTTGGTATACTGCCATTCTTCTCAGGATCTCAAAGCACTTGGAGACCTTAATTCACAACATCTTCTGAAACAGATACTTACGGCATCTAAAGTATTAGAAGCAGCTCAGCTGGGGGACAATGGGCTAGCTCACCCAAGGTAAGACAAGAATGTCTGTACACAGCCAAGAACAGGCTGCAAGTGTCCAGGCTCCAAACTTCTGCTATTGTATTCACTGTGTATGTAATAATATATACAATAAATGTATTGTAATTTAAACAAAATAATAAAAAAAGGAAGCATGCAGTCAATGTGCTGTTGTTAAATTCCCAGTGTTCACCATCAAGTGCCACCAGGAAAGAAAAGGTAAGTTGAGTTTTGGTTTGGATCCAAGCTGAGTTTGTGTAGGTATATTAAATCATGGTAAGAATTTATAAAAGAACAAGATACCCTGCTCCACCAAGGCCGACTCTACAAGAGCTACATTTTTGGAAACTAGTAGTTTTAAAGACAGAGTGAACAAAACAGTAGTAATTTGCAGCTGAGGTCTTTCATCAATCTGGAATTATTCTAACTGTATCAGCTCCTTGGTTGCTATAAATCAGTTCTTATTCCTGCTCTGTAGTTGTGCTCAAAATGAGCAAGACTAGTTGTAAATGTTCTTCTTTTAAAATTTCAGACTTGAGACTCAGCAGGATCTTGACACTGCACTATTTATAAAAGAGTAATTGTGGCTAGATTTCATAATATAAGAGCTTATGTTGGGAGGGGAACCAAAGCAAGGTATGTGTGTGTGTGGTGCTCCCTGGATCTCAGAAAAACGTCTGGTTTGAGCTGCTTTTTCAGGTATGTTGCCACTCTGCTGTGAATGGAAAAAAAACCAAAATGTGCTCTAGTCTGAATTTGGCTGTGGTGTTTTTCTCTCTCAGGAACTCAGCTGGCCTTGCACGTCTTGAAAGCGGAGACTTACAGGTTTTGCTGGGCTCTCCAAAAAGCTGTAGGAGGTGGCGTTTGTGGATTTTTAAAAGTCGTGGTTGTTGTACCAAGACAACTGGGCCCCGCACACAGAATTTTTCATCTTAAGTCCTGACCTAGTCTGCTCAGAGCTCTGTAGGCAAATCACTTGCTGCCTGTCTGGGTAGGGGAGGGACTCACGGTATTGAACTTGAGTCATCCAAGGTGGATGGTCACACTTGGAGTGTGGTCTCTCCCTGTGGGTAATGGTAAGAAGCAGTAAGTCAGGCTCTGACATCGAATCTCCGGTTGGAAGAACTGACCTCTTTCTCTCGTGAACCTAATTGTTTCGATATCTGACATAGGGTTTTCTATGTGACAGGGCTTGGCAGCATAGTCCTAAATGCAGACCTGTGCATCAACATCCTGGCTGTGCCCACTGTGGATTGTTTTGAGAATGGTTGTCCCATCTGCTCTGCGTTTACTTGCATGTGGAATGGTGTTTGCACAGAAAGGAAAGCTGTGAGTATTTGAAAATAACATGAGATCAAATTCTGGTTTTCTAAAAGACAGGTAGGGAGAAGAGAAAGCGTAACTGTGTCATCTTAGAAGCAATAACGTGCATGCAAGCTGGTGTGTTTATATTTATGCAAGGAGCTATTCCCTGAGGTGCCTGCCTTGTCTGACTGTATGTCTAATACAATTCCCTTAAGGCTGACCTCTGCTTTCAGCACAGAACACTGCAGGATTACTGCTGTAGCTGAAATATTCCATGCATCTAAGTGTCCCTCTAGCAGAGAAATTTGCTAAGCATATTCTCACTGTGGGAATGTTCCCAACTCTTTCAATTGTTAAAAAGATATATTGCTTCCCTCATCTTTAGATCATCCTTTGGCCCATGTAGGACTGTTATTACTTGACTTTCTAAATTTAGCAATATTAACCACCTCAAAAAGTTAATTTAGTACCCTACAAAACTGCCACTCAAAAGGAGAAAAAATATATTTTTCTCTCCTTCATAATAGTTTCTGTTCAAAGTGCTTTCTTTTGATGAAAAATGTTTTCTTTTAAACCATTAAAAGGAATAGAGAATTATGCCAGACAGCCTCACTAAAACAAGTTGGCACAGAAGAAGACATGAGAGAGGAGGGGGAAAAACGCAAACATGTGGAGCATTACTACTACTGGACTGAAAAACAGCACCATTTCACATCAAGAAACTAACTGGACCTTGACAAAGGACACAGAAAATTGGCAGCATTTTAGGTCTTAACGCAGAGTTGGAGCTTTAATGATGGCTGACTGAAACCTGAGCATTGATGTAGAGGTGATATATGAGCAGGACTTTTGGGGGTCTCCTTTTAATTTTAAAATAACATAGCTTTAAATCTAAAACCAAGTTTGAATCATGGTGGGAATAGGATATAGATATTTAAGCTGACATCTCCTTTGTAACTAGTGGGTGGTGTGATAAGTGAAATCCTTTTAATCTGTGTATATGTAAACAAACTTCATGTCTTTCTGCCTAATAAATATTGTACATGTGAGGTGCAATGACATTACTTCACAGGCTCCCACCTCTGTTCTTTGATTTATGCATTTACAGCACAATATCCTCACATGATAAATACTGGATTATTTTTTTTCTACTTTGGTACTCACCTGTCTTGTGTCTGCTAGACTCTTGGAATGCCCTGGAACCCTTCTGCCATGCAAAATCTAGTAGGATAAACATGAATCACTTCCTCTTTACTGGTTTCCTGGTACTTTGTTGTGAGTCCCCAGGCACTAGTTTTGAGACTTTCCTGGAAGACACTGTTATTTCTGAACTACTTTTGGTCTGGCTGTACTCTGTGTCCTGGGAGACTGTCTCAAACTTTTTTCTTAATCTGCTGGTTAACCACATGATGCATGAGTTGGTAGGTGCCAGGGCTCTCATTTGAAGCACGTTCTACCTCCACCTGAAATCCTGGGCATTGAGGGTAGGGAACCTGCATGTACTGGCCACACTTTTCCCTGCATTTTGCGTGAATTATGCTTGTTGGCAGGTATGTCCTCTGTATAACATGGATGCAACAGGGTCATGCCCTCAGGCATGGGGACTGATATGTGTGTCCCTGTGCCAGAAAATTCTTGTCTCCTGGACAAGTAACCCCTTTTTCTGAACATGTACTTCTTTCTCCTCTAATTACCCCCCAGCTCTTTCAGCAATACTGCTGGGAGTCTTTCCATGCCTTTGGACCTGCACTTAGTAGGGAAGCAATTTAAACCATCCAAGCATGAGATGCAGCATAATCGGCATCTGCTCTCTCGCAGTTTGACACCTGCAATGTATCTGCAGTAGCTCAATGGGCTGTGTTCACACAGCCATGCTGTGGTAGGGGAAGACCAACTCTTCACTGAGTGGTTGCCCACATACATCTCATGTTCTTGTCCCAGTGATGATGTTCCAGTGCAACTTGCAGCTTCCCTCTTCCCACCCAATTCCTGGGAATTTATTTGTTTTTTTAGCTAGGTTTTCCAGTCATGGAGTTGAGTCTTCAAATCATGGCATTTCAATGTGCCGTGTGGCCTGGATTTTCCTCCTACTTGTCCCACGTGTGCTTACTAGAGCTTCACATTTAACATGAAAATAACATGACTTCTACAGTGCTTCCCATCTTTTAGGGTCCAAGCATGTTAGGAAAGAAGATAATGTTTAGGTAGCACACTGAGCATGTGAAGTGCTAGGAATAAGTATAAAATAGGGCTATAATGCTTAGCTATGGTTAAATAACTAGCTTACAGGTGATCCCTCAAAAGATTCTAGTGATGAATGTAGGAGTTTAGGGGGTGCCCTGAGATGGTGGAGTTACAAGTGGCTCTTAAACTTCTCTGCGGACATGCAAATAGTTAATTCCTAACTACCGGTAGATGGCTCCCAAGAGCATTGTCTATAGGATATTTTTTCAACGCATGAGAAGCAGGATTTTGGCGCACTGATAACCTCCTGTGCTCCATGATGTGCCAGCTGAAGTTTGCACAGCATCAGGACATCTGTTTCCAGACTCGTGGCATTGTCCTGTGGCCTTGAGGCAACATAGATGCTGCATGCTGTATGGGAAGAACTCTGGTTACTTGGTGACGCGGTGATGGTGGTGTAGAAGAATGGCACCTGAGCAAGGCAATATGTAGAGATCCTGAAATAACAGTTGTGTTGTGGAATGACTCAGGTGGTTATACATCAGTAATGCTGGCTGAGTAGAGGTGATCAGTATGGGTGCAAACTCTTCAGAGTCTTTCTGTGCTGGCTAACAGAACCTGGCTACTTGTTACATTTATTGAATGCCTCCAAGAATAAGGCTCCTGATTTTTCTTCCAGGAATGGAGATGATAAATAATTGTTATAATAGCCTCCTGTTATAATTATCTCCAAATGGATTTTTTTTTTCACAGAGATTCTAATTAAGTTTTACGCTAATTCTAAGTGTGCAGGATCCTTTTGCCAGCAGAAGAGCCTTCTGGGAATTTCTGCTGTGTTGTGACTTTGAAGGCCTGATTCTAGTCCATTTGCTGAGACCTGTGTTCCTTGCGGCTACTGTTTCGTTTGACTCCCTCGTTAAATATCCTGAGAACTCTTTCGTTCTCCAGAATTTGAAAACCTTAATAAGATTTGTATTTTTCAAGGCAAATGTTATACCCTGGGAAAGCTGGAGAGGTATTCTCTTTTAGCATTAGGGGAATTTTCCATCAATTGAAGTCAATCAGGAGTACTGTCAGAAGAGTTTTTATTTGTGCATGGGAAAAGATTAAGAGAGCAGAGTTATGCTGAGATTCATGAACTAGATAGCAGTTTTCTCAAGGGTGACTCTCTTTCAGTCTGGCTCTTGTGTCCAAAACTACCAAAGAAATGCCAGCTCAGAGCATAGGATTGCTTGGTCAGAATGAAGAGAGAGAAGAACAAGGAAAGGAGTTAAGGCTGAAGCACAGGCAGTTTAAGGAAAGAGTGCTGTGGCTGCCAAGTCAGTAGAGGAAGATTTTTCATTTTGTTCTGCAAATGATGAACAGATTGGTGTGGACAAATTGCTCCGGGTAGTTTTAGTCCTGAGACTGTGCAGTGCTTGGAACAGAAGGGTCTTTCTCTTTGCCTGCAGTTCCTAAACTTTATTATAATATGATGCAAACCTGAAAATATACGGAGTAGAGGAAGGGACCCAGAAGCAAGCTGTCCATGGAGGAGAACCCAAGGCACTTATTACTACAGTTCTCCCTTAGAAAATGTCATAGCTGTGCTGACATGCCAATATTGCTATTTTTTTTCTGCAGATGGATTACCATCAAGGAGCATCATGAAGCCATGTCACACTGCACACACATCGTTGGTATGGTGTCATAAGACATACACCTCTCTCTGGGAGTTAGGCAATGCTGTATTAGCTGAGCAAACATCTGGAATGGATTGGTGATGTATAAGTATGTACAGCACTTTAAGGTTAGGAATACAATGCATGTTGGTGAAGATCAGCACTCTGGTTACGGAGACTGCCAGGTTAGAAACACTCAGATGCCCATCTGGCCTTTTAAGTGAGGAATTTCTCCATTCTTGATGTGTACTTGGAGGGAATATTTACATCTTTTTGTTCTTATATATCCATTTGTACATACATATATCTTGGGTGTTTAATACAGTCAGTGCAGAAAGAATGAAGAGGCATTATTTCCTATTACAATGCAAGTAGCTGGATGAATAGGTATTACTTACCTTTGTTCAGTGGTAAGTAATGACTGGAAATCTGACAAATTTATGTAATGGTTTAATGAGTTGTTTGTATAACGTATTAGCCTTTAGTAAAGTTTGGCTACTGCTGACTTACAGTACTGCAGTTCAATGTATGTTTTAGGTACATTATTTCTGAAATAAACCAGCCACCTGAGGGCAACTGTCTTGTGTACAGTGTCTTTTTACATAATGGTTTTTTACCCACAATGTGGGTAGTGAAACTGAAGATAGGACTTAAAGAGAAATAACAAATGCTAGGTAAACCAGCACCTATGCAGTCTTCCTTAGACAGGGTTACTTGCTTTTCGGTATGTCTGAGCAGTCATCTGGTGGTTGTAGCACTTCCTTTTGGTGAGTGGTCTGGTCCTAACGTGTGAAATAGTCCCAAGACTTCCTGCCAACTTCTATCACTGCCACATGTTGTGGGGTGCAGACCATGAATGCTGCTGTTCTAGGATCCACAGAAAGGCTGAGAAAATCACTGTCCAGCAATTCAGCTCTTTCTTACTATTCTGATTCATCTTCCTTCAGGAAATATAGGTTCAAGGGAGCTGACTGGATTGCTCTGGGTGCTTTGCAGTCAACTTTATTGTTTCATTCTCAAGTTTGATGGTGGCACTGCTTGTCAAAAAAGAGACCTGTTCTTTAAACTGTGTTGAAGTGATGGGGGCATAACTGAAGTTCTTCCCATAAGAACTCAGATATGATACCTGCACGAGAGCATGCTGCATGAAAACTCAGATGGTTCTGTGCTGAAACCCCTGCCTGCTTGGCAGTGTTACACAGTAGCTGAGAACATTATCATAATTGGCCTAAGCTGTTTGGAAAAAACAAATATAATAAGTTGGTAGGAGGGGGGGGTCTGTTTAGGGTTTTTTTTGGGGTGTGTTTGGTTAGTTGGTTGGTTCTACATAGAGGTACAACATTGATACCTCTGCCCATGCTATACTCACTGGATATCAAACTATGAATTGAACATCTCATCTCAAAAATCTGACCTCCAATGGCAGGGATTTACAGTAATAATTAAGTCCTGTGGCCATCTTGGAGACAGGTAAGTAAGTTGGTTTAGTTTGTGGTCATTTTGGCTCATTCATGTAGTAAACACATTTACGTACCTATGTTTTGTTCAGCTCTTTTAGCTTTGTTGTAAGCTGCTTTTAAAATTCTTTTTTACAGATATGGAGATGGTACACAAGAAATGAATATTTCAATTATTTATCTGCCATGAAGACAAACTGTAAATGTTACTTAACGTATCTGAAATCAACTCTAAAGAAAAACAGAACAAGTCTAGATCATTGAGGAACTGTCTTGATAAATAGCTCAATACAATCATAAACCTATCAGATTTGATGTACTACTCTGCTATATAAATCTTCTAGTTGCTGTAGTGAAAAGGTTATGGATGATTGCAGATCACTCGATTAATAACTTACATCCAAGTCCACCTTACAAGTTGAGACCTAAGGCTATAAAAATACAGTTCAGTCATATATTCATTACCATATATGAATTTGATGCATTAATGACACATCAAGCCTATTAAGTAGAAGTCAGTGGTAATGTAGCCAAAGTGAGAACTTCAAACCTAGTGGTGGTGTTCTTGCTAAGTTAAGGAATAAATACCTAATTTTTAAATCTTTTTATTTGGTTGAACTGTTTTGATTAAACCATTTGGTTGAACTCTTGCATAGGAATAGATATGTATGTATAAAGGAAATTCCTGACCTAATGTGGGTCTCAAAAGGATAATTCCTGATGCCTTGTGATTCTGCAAGTCTGGAATTTGTTGTCAGAGGAAATTATTGCAGAGGAAGGCACCACTCAGTGCAGGGCTGGGCAAAGGATAGATCTGGAGAGCAGGCAGTGATCTGGAACAAGTTACCCTTCATTTGGGATGCAGGGATTTCTGGGAATGACCCTGACTGGGGAGGAGTAACCTGCCAGTCTAAGAGCATATGCACAACTCCCAGAGGAGAGGGTAGTAGTGACAGGAGATCTTGTTAGAGGAAAATGAGCATAAGCCTTCCCCACACAGCACTGCTGCAAGTTATCAGTGGCATATTAATAAATAAGCACTCTGAACTTGGTTACAGTAATTATTTTTATAGAGCTGTTATTTTCCCTCATTTGTATTTGGATGGGTATCCCCATTAAGTGAAGAGACAAACTGAAAGAAAAAATAGCTTACAAAACTCACTGTTCTGATGCTATGGTTTTTGTAATTTGTGAAAGTCAATAATCTTTGAAGATTACTTGGAGAAGGCTGAACTACGGCTGTTAAGCATTTTTAAATTTGTGGACCTGCATTATTTTAGCAGAAATGATCTCTGTAATGCAGGAATAAAAAACTGAGTTATCATAATTACCCTGATTGACCTTAAGATGAAAAAGATCTTCCTAAATCTGATTCTTATTCATTAATACCAAGTCACTAAGCAGCACAAATATGATCTGGATCAAGTGTCGGATTAAGCAGAACACAGTGTGGAATTTATGTTGGGATTGTGGCAGCTGTGGGGGGAAAGACAATACCTAATCCAGCATAAAGTATGCTAGAAATGAGGTACCCCTTCAATTCTTTTTTCTTATTTAAAACACCTTTGTGTGGAAAGCAGTTTGCTTATGGATTTGATCCAGCACAAATTGCCTTAAAATCAAATGCTCTGATATATGGAAGAGTGGCCTTGGTCAGAAGCTCTGATAAAGTTTTTTAGTCATAGGAATTAAAGGTTGTGGGAAGAGCTGTGCTCTCTTCACTTTTCAGAAGGATATTCAGCTTCTCTTGTCAGTTGTGGAAGTGCAGGAAGTCAGGGCATTTGTGAGTAGGGTTGTACCACCAGGTTTCTCACAGTTCATGATGGCAGGTTCCACTCCCTGCCTAAGGTTGTTGGGAAGGCATTGCCAGTGGATTATTTTGCTTACAGCAATAGTACTAGCCTGTGGTCTTGCAGGCACATCTAAGTGCATGCAGGAGCCATGTATACAGTTTGGTTGTCCCTCCCTCCAATGTGATTTTTACATTGAGACTATGTAGCTAAACTTAATAAATAAAATTAAACGTCAGCCTTGCAAACTTGGAACTGGAGATCACGGAGTGCTGGAGAAGAGCTAAATGATTTTATAAGTACTCGGCATCATCGTGTGCTCCGAGCTTCTGTGTGAACATAAAACTGAAAGCCGCTGCTCTGTACTGCTGGTCTTATCCTCACAAGTTGTGCCACTGGAGTAGACCCTGGACTACTGTTGCTGCTTGTACAGAAAGTGCTGAGTTGTGGTGCTAGGCCTGCCTGTTCCCTTCAAATGGCAAGTTTGCCACTTAGGAGCAAAAGTCCTCTCAAATCAATACTCTCTTGAGAATGTGGATGGCACACCCTTGTAAATTTGTACTGTGCTTGTCATGTCCTGATTTCTGAAGCTTTCCTTAATGTTACAGAAAAATGTATTATTTTTGGTATGGCAAAGGCAAGGATCAACTTTTTCAAGACAAAAACACTATGAAAACAAGCTGCTCCCATATTTCTGAGAGGTAAATTTACAAGGCAGGTATGAGATGGTGAATTTGCTTTAATTTAGAGTGAAAATAAAAACACCTTATTGACAAGTTTTTTATAAGGGGGATAGCTTCTGCATCCTAATCTTTGCAAGGTTAAAATTACTGCTCTTTTTAGTTGTGAAGGAAAACTGTGTAACTAATGATAGAAAGGAATTTTATGTTGCTTTTGTTTCTCAAAAAGCTTGTCCTTTTCCAAGTCGCATGAATACACGCATTGCTGAAGATCAGTTTCCAAAGTAGGCTCTTGTCTTAGATTTGGAGAGATGAGGTTTGGCTGGGAGCAGGGAAAAACAGCAACTATATGTTGTTTCTATGGGAAGTATTTATAGCTGTTTATGAATGCAACCACATTCCAGTAATTTTTAAAAGTCATGCTGAACAGGATATACAATGTATCTCCTTATTTGAAATAGCTTTGAAAAAAACTACTGCCATACTCCTTTTTTTAGCTTGTTTTCCTCAGGAAACATGGCTTAAAAGATCATGCTCTGTGCTTGTCTGCACACATTTCCTTTTGCTCTTAATTGCTCAGTGCTTTCCCCATTTTTAACCAGATTTGACAGAAGTTCTACAGATAATTAGTTCCCATAGAGCTTACAAAACTGCAGGACTCCTGAAAGTTAAGTAGAGGAGATATGTTGTTGATGTCCACATCAACATAAGGCAACAACATAAACGTATTACTGGGCAGTGGAGATCAGCAGAGGACAGTGTTGTTATCAATGTCCTGAAAGTGGAGGAAAATCTGTGCCTTGAGCATGTACAGTATTAGACATAGAGAGTCTGTGGAATCCTGATTGATAAGAAAACAACCAGTTTTCATTAGTTTTGCTTCTCAAGAAGCTTCTGTACTGCTGAGAGTTAGTAGTAAAATATGCCAACAGATCCCATAACCATCTATTCAGCAAATTAATGTTTTTATGTCTGCATAGCTCTGGAAAAATTAGCATTGTATTTAAAATATATTTATATCTTTAGCTCATGTTTTCTGATGAAGTCTCTTATGTTTGTCCTCAAAGGAGCTATATAGCTCCCTATGAAGACACAATATATATGACTTACCAGACTAATTGAACCCTAAATAAAGTTAGTTTAGCTAAAAAAAAACAGACAACTTTTATGAAAAATACAATTTATTTTTCTTCTGGAAAAGTAGTATAATGAAAAAAATCTGAATTGGTTTTAATTATGTCAGTACAATTCCATATAGAGCAGAGAGAGATACATACAGACCTTCATAGCAGGTTTTTGTGACCCAGTGTGTGTCACTTCCTCCCTTCCCTGGGAAGAGTCATCTGCAACTCTTCAAATAAAACCAAGTATCACATCCAAGCAGTAGATCCAAAAAACCAGGCTTTTCAATAGATACCTTGAGACCGGAGATAAGATTGCAAGAACTGGAGAGGCTGCATGGTAGACAACCCCGTCTCTAGTTCCCTCCTGTGATTTGACATAGCCAGCACAGAGACATAAGAGGATTGTTCTCCCAGTCTTCCTTTCAGTGCTGTAACTGAAATTACAGATACCTACTGCTTGTTTGGGCAACATGGAGCTTAATCACTTCTTGCTGCCTGACCAAAGAATCTAGAAAGATTCATTTTACTACCTTTTAAAACTTACTGGGACACTAATGAGTTTCTCATAGTTTCTTATTTTAAAACTAAAAAGGTAAAAACTTTTTCCAGAAATAAAAATCTTGCAGTTTGCAAATCTAACCCCAGCCTTTTCTGTTTTCATTTCCTTAAATTCCTTTAATATGAAAGTGTTTGTCTTCTTTGCACACAGAAAGGCATCCCATTTTCATCTTGCTGGGTGCTGACACTGCATTCCTGTCTGTCTGCTGAGTTATTGTCTGGATTAATATTCATTAATTATGTTGGCTCAATGAGACTGTGCTTGGTAAACAGCTTCGTGAGGACGTTACAGGTTTTGCTGTATGTGGTGTTCAGTGTCCAGAAGATTAAAACCCTAGATTATGGGTATAATCCAAATCCAACAAATGCTAACCTTTCTTAGGGTGTTTTACAGTATGGGAAAAGGGGAACTGGAAGAAACTATATAATTGCTCTCACATCTATAGCAGGGTCTACCCTGCTACCGTGTGAATGGCTAGTGTAGACAATCCCACAGTATCTTGTACTGCTCAGCTATGGATAAAGGGACACATACTAAACCAACCTTTTCCTACTACAACTCAGGACTTCAAGATATCTTTCTTAATTCTATTCATCTTCATTTGCATAATCAGTTTTTCTGAAAATGATTCAGGCATTAAGATGCATCTGAACCAGGCCTCTTTCCTGCCTGCAAAGGTAAATCCCTCTGGTGAACTGAGCATTATAAATTTAAATCCAGAATGTGGGCTTGGTTGACGCATTGTACTTAGCAAGACAGGTACAAATAGATTGGGAAAAAAAACTTACTTTAAGTCTCTCTGTATTCGTATACCCAAAGGGATTTGCTTTAAAGGAGATTACAAATGGTTTAAGATTATCTTAAGGTAATATCACAGAATCACAGAATATACTGAGTTGAAAGGGACTCACAAGGATCGTCAAGTTCAACTCTTAGCCCTGCACAGGACCATCCCCAAGAGTCACACCATGTGCCCAAGAGTACTGTTCAAACACTTCTCAGACTCTGGCAGGCTTGGTGCTGTGACCAATTCCCTGGGGAGCCTGTTCCAGTGCCCAACCACCTTTTGGTAGAAGAACATTTTTCTAATGTCTGACCTAAACTTCCCCTGATACAACTTCAAGCCATTCTCTCAGGTCCTGTCACTGGTCACCACAGAGAAGAGATCAGTGCCTGACCCTCTTTTTCCCCCCATGAGGAAACGGTAGACTGTGATGTCTCCCCTCAGTCTCCTCCAGGCTGAACAGACCAAGTGACCTCAGCTGCCTCCTCATATGGCTTCCCCTCAAGGCCCTTCACCATCTTCGTTGTCCTCCTTTGGACACTCTCTAATAGCTTGAAATCTTTCTTATGTTGAAATGCCCAAAACTGCACACAACATTCGAGGTGAGGCCACATCGGTGCAGAGCAGAGTGGGACAATCCCCTCCCTTGACCGGCTGGCGATGCTTTGCCTGATGCACCCCAGGACACAGTTGGCCCTCCTGGCTGCCAGGGCACTGCTGACTCATATTCACCTTGCCTTCGACCAGGATCTCCAGGTCCCTTTCCATGGCACTGCTTTCCAGCATCTCATTTCCCAGTCTGTACAAACAGCCAGTGTTGCCCCATCCCAGGTGAATATGTTAGTAATTAAGGAACCATGAGCAGAGGAAAGGTTTAGGTTTTTTTGAGCACAAACATTGATTGACAGTAATCTTTCAAAAGAATAAGAGATCTTGAGGATGATGAAAGTTCAAGCTGAACTTTTCTTCTCAAGTGGAAGATAAGTCAATAGCCAGAACTTGTTGGTATGACTGTGACTTCTTCAATGACTATAAAAATTAACTTTGTAGCACATGGAATCCAAGGATTTTGATGTCTACATATGTTCTAATGACTGTTAGAGGTATGGTGTTTACAATGTTTATGGAGAAAGAATCCTACCTAGATCTTGCCTGGTTAAATTAACTTCATCCATTCAGGAAACAGAGCTTTCTTTTTTTTTTTTTTTTAACATGCAAATTATAGTTCTCTATTTGTTTAAAACAAAGCCCAACTATAAGCTTAATTGTACTTTGAAGTCTTCTTTTAAGGTATTTAAAAGTAGTAGTTAAAAGTATTAGTATTTTTAAAAGTACTTTTATTTTCTTCTTTTTCAAATTATCTGTTAAAGGCAGTTACTGCTGGGAGGTTGCAACTAAACTCTTGCAAAAGTTAAAAACTGACTCCACATTTAAAACTCTTGGTGTATTCCTTGATCCAGTGCCAGCTAGCCTCCTTCCAAATAGCTATAGTTAAAACTCTGTAAAATTCACTGGAAATTAGGCAAGCATTTCGAGTTGCACACAAGGATTCTATATTGTCATTAGTTGTATTTGACTCTTCAAGTGTATTAAAAGCATGACTACATGTGGGACAAACCTTTTGTCAATAGCTGGCCTGGGGAAATGGGTTACTGTAAGAAAAAGGATCTTCTGAACAGGCCACCTCACCCTTTTTTCATGCACAAGCTCTGAGTGAAAAAGCATAGATATCAAGAAAGTTCTCTGCTTGCCCTGAAGAAGAAAGGGCAAAAGCTAACTACTAGCAATCTTCATTTGCATACAGTATACATACGGTATTATTTATATTCAGTATGCATATGCAGCAGCATCATATTTGAGCTTTGTTCCACAGAGTTGTGCATGTTTTGTTGTGTAACCTTTCTTTGTGTTCTGATTTGAGGAAAAAATAGCAACTTCTTTCACTTAAACCACGAAAGAGATGGTCAGCAGAATGCAGGTTAGCCTGACTTAACAGCTTGTGTGTTTGTGCCAGTTCGGGTTTAAGAAAACAAGATGAGACAGGTGGGGTGAGTGTTTCTGCTGGTCAAGAGGCCTTGTGCTAGAGAATCAGCTTCTGGGGAATCCAAGCTTTGATTCTCAGCAGCTGCAGCTGGGGAAAGCCTGCTTTGGTGAACCAGCCTGTATATGTGAGAGATGAATTTTTTCTTTGGACTTAGTTTCACTGTACATTTTTGTGTAGTTGCTGAAATTGCATCACCAGTTTGATACCAGTATGATTTTTTACAAAGAAGTGACCTTGTTGTTCCATAGCTTTAGAGACCTGTCATGCTGCTTAACTGGTATCTTATGTGTTGTTGTTTACTTTTCCATAAATAATATTAGTTCAGTTCAAAAACCCTTCCATATTTCCAATATCTCTTCTGAATATAATGAATGAGGAAGAGTATATGGAAAAAATAACTGGAAATTTCACATTTGCATTTTTTAGACTTGGAGCTGAGTAATGTTTCAGGTTTAACTTTGTAGATGGAAGTTATTTGAAAAGGGACTTACTCAATTCGCACACTTAAGAGACCAAAGGATTTCGCCTGTAGAACTTTGGCATGGTTATTGCTGCTGATGGCAAGAGTATGCTTGATAGGTATTACAAAGCCTAGCACAAATGTCCAGTCTAAGCTTTTCTTAAAGAAAGGGTAAATTTAATGTTCATTTTATATCAACAATTAAATCCCTTAGGTAACTGTGAGATCAATTGCTGAGTTTTTTTTTAACATCTTTTTTATTAGTAGCAAAAGACTGAACTTTTCATTTATTTCTTGATCAAACCGAAAGAAATGGAAATACATAAACAGAGTAAAAATATATCAAGAGAGTTATGATGTTCTGAGAAGCCCAGTGCCAGTTGGGAAATAGCAGGAGGAACCTAAGCTACAGTTAGTTTTGCTGAAACTAATATTCTGGTATCCTTTTTTTTAAAAAAAAAAAAAAAGAAAGAAAACAAAACCCCTCCATTTATGAGCTCATCATGACAGGAACTATGTTAATCTCCTTCAGAAGTAGTGTTTACATAGCTAAAATGCTTCCTAGTTTAGGCCAACAATGCTAAGGAGCCTTTTGCAGCTACAATTTAGCATATAACAACTCTTCACAGTTTGTGTTTGAAGTGGCTAAGGCTATTTAGCTTTTGTGGGCAGATTCATTAACCCACACACTGTTCTGCTCAAATAACAATAACAGAAACTAAAACTTTCCTCTAACAATGGAATTATTTTGTCCAATGCAAGAAAAACAAACATTTTTATAGAAAAATTGAATGTAACCAAAGTTGTGAATATTCTTTATGGTAGTGCATACACTTGATCATAAACCCTCGGGAAAATTAACAAACACCATACAACTATGCCATTGCATAGTTGCCAATAGTATTCTTCTTGTAACCCATTTTGCTGATTTTCAGAAAGCTAGATCTCAGTTCAGTTAGACTATCAACATAAGAATCTATCAGCATGATCTCATCTTCTCAACATAACATGGAGGAAAAACTTAAGTAATGGTGAGGATGGGGACATGTATCTACTGGGATTCTTTTACGAATAGAGCATTTGTTACTTTTTGCCTTTGAATAGAGTTTCAGAAATGAACACTAATCTTCAGTAACAGTGTGAGTGCCTGCATAGAGTAAGCATTGTAAGATAATTGAGTCTGTGGCTGAAGCAGATGGAACCTTTTATAACACCAGCTGAGACAATGTGGGAGCCGAGGGTAACACTGCTTTTTCAGGCCTGGAAAAAAGGAAAGCACTCTTCTTTTGCTTCTACAGAAGAGGGACTATTGTGTTCTCTATCATGTCCCTCTCAGGCTCCACTTGAACTTTCCAAAGGACTGTTTGGCAGTGCAGAAGCTTTGGTTTATTTAATACAGAAGGACCTTTCTTTTTCTTCACCAATAATGTTTTGATCTTAGCTGGGATTGAGAACTGCCTCATTCATTATGACTGCTTGGCAGTGGCATAAAGGCATCCAGTGTTTAGCAGGTCTTCTGAATGTACATTGCTTGAAAGGAAAGCTGAGCTTCTTCATGTGTAAACATCTGTCTGAGTCCTGTGATGCCTGGACAGCTGAAAAACATGCAGCGCACTGCAAGTGTGCTCAAACTTCAGCCCTTAATGTACCTCTTCACAAAATTAAAACTCTACTGTTTATGGAGGATGGAATTGCTTTTCTTTGACCATGTCACTTGAGGGGCTCTGTTGTGTGTTTTCCACAAGCCTGGATCCTGTATTAAGTTTTGTTCTATCATTTCTGGTTTTGATGATGTCAAAACACCACTGAGAATGGTAAGGAACATATCCACTGTGGTTCCTAGCTTTACAGCTAAGCTCCATGGAGCAGGCTCGCTCTTCTTGGTGGGTCCATAAGGCTATTCGGGTCACTGCTTAAACTAGATCAGTTTATGGTCTGAGCATGTTTTGTTTTCACGTGTAGAGAGATGGATCTATACAGTGGTACTGTTTGCTTTTGCCATCCCAGGCAGTTGCATGTTACTTTGTGCACTATGCTGTGGTCACTTTGCAGACATCTGTAGGAAGAGATATTAAATAGCCCCAATATCCCTAATATGATTCCATTTCTGGAAACCTTTTTTTATCCTTGTTCAAGGCTTGTTGGAATTTAAAAGACATTGTCTCAACAAGGGACATTAAGTAGCTGTGTCACCTCATGAGAAGCTGCAGTTGTTAATTTTTGCTGAGTGGTGCATCCTGTCAACATATGTGGCCCCCTTTCTTCCTGTTCTACTGATACCGGCAGCTGTCAAATGTCCTAAATATCAGGGACTTTCTCTGAGCCTAGTACCTTGATGGGATTACAAAAGAGAATATTGTGAATGCCCTCCCTGCACGTATGAGCATGTATGTATCAGACCAGCCACTTGTGATTTTAAAATGGGGGCAAATACATAATTTGTAACACTTCTTCCAAGGCTGCATTTAATGTGAATAGAATTGCAGATCTATCTCAAGAGAGTTAATGTGACACAGTATCTTTTCCAAGAGAATTACATGGAATTACCTGGAGGCTGCCTGTACAAGTACCTGTATGAAGCAGGTAGTGTTTGCTTCCAGGCAAGGGCATGTACTTCTGAGGTGTGGTGCTCCATTCTGCAGCGTGCCTGATCCACAGTGGATGCTTTAGCATACCTGCTGGATTGGACTTCTCAGACAGTTTGGGGCTAATTTCTAGGCCATGTGGGCAATTGTGGGCACCTGAGGCAGAGGATACTGACAACCTGGGTGATTTTTGACAGCAAGGTACTTCATCAGCTTATGCAGCAGCTGAACAGTGTTTCATGGAGCCCTGCTTGATTGTGCTAAAAAAGGACACGGGTATCATGGTTGCTTAAGGTCTGTTGACTTTGTTTGGGTTCTTGGCTAAATCTTCTCTGCTATTTTGCAGATTCTCAAGCCATACTAACGCCCACTTTGAAGAACACTCCACGGTTTTGCTCTTCCTGCATTGCATCCTTGGCGAGACATTTTATTTTGGAACAATTTCAGATTAAGTGGCATTTCATTTCAAGTTCTAAAATAGTAGGTCTTTCCATGGAAGGAATGATGTTAGGATGTTTGACAGAAATTGGTAAAGCTAATGACTTTGATTAAAGCCTGCAGCTGTACGATAATACAGAGAAAGACAACTTTGAAGACAGATTCAGAAGCCAGGAATTTAGAAACCATTTTCAACATTTCGGCCTACACAGATTACTAAATAAAGGATTTCAACAACTGACACAATGTTTTTGTTTGTAAAAGTGGGCACTTAGTACAGTCGGATGATGAATTAAGGACAGCCGGAATACATCAGAATATACTTTCCCACACATCCAGTACGGTTGAGCATTAATACATTTTCATCCCTTTGTAATTATTTTCTCTTTGCAGCTATTTCCAGATTGTTACCATCTGTAACTGTGACACTTTTACAGGAAAATTAATTTAGTCAATGCAGTTTCTGTGATTTTTATTATTGTTGTCAGTGTTTCAAATCCAGAGCCTTCTAACTGGGCTTGAATTCTTCAAACCTCTTACATTGTGCAACCAATAACAAGTCTATTTTTTTATCAGAAACCTGAATTTTTGTTTGTTTGCTCTTATAACTTTAGGTAGACTCCCTAACACACAATGGTCAAGTCCTATGGTGACTTTTCAATAAACAGTTGAGCAGTTTTGCAAATTAAAGAGACTGGGGGCTAAGGAGACAGCCATTTAATAGCTGGGTTTGAAAGTTGTGCACTGGACAATGAGAGAAATAGCTATATTGTAAACATGTATTGTATTAATGAGACAGGCTTTGGGGCAGATTAAATTGAATTCTTTCAAGACAAAGGTAGTTTAAGAAACTGTGTCCTTTGAAAATCCATTGGTGTAGTGGCAGTTACCTCCTTGTGAGATGCTAAAGTTTTGTACTCCCATTGAATTCAAGGGAATTGAAGTCCATTAGCACATTCATTAGTCCATTAGCACATAGCTCTTGATAGGAACTATTGTACGTTTAACTAGACAACCAGAAAGTACAGAATTTTTTTTTTATAACAGCACAATACACGACATTTGAAACAGATAAATCTTCAATGAACTTTTCTATGCTGTGTTTCACTAACAACTGGTCTCCAAACAATTTTTCAATAATTTTCAACTTTTGAAAATGCCAATTCACAGAAAACAGCAGGGGTTATATTCTTGTTTAGCAATGGCTAAGACAAGACTGCTTCTGGTGAAATAAAAATGTCAGTGATTTTTGAAAATTGCTTCAAAATGATGTGGACATTTAAAATAAAATAATGGGGAAAATTTCTTCTGAAAGATGAAAAAAGAATTAGTGACAATTTTCAGTTAATGCTGTTTCAGTGACAAAAATGTTGTGGGGACCATTTTAGTGATAAATGTGTACTGCGCATGTGGGAAGGGAAAACCACCTCTGTGACGCAGAGTTGAATTGTGTGATTGCTTTGCTTGCTGATGCATGCAGCATAATAACTTTAAATAAATATGCTTGTATATCTGAGTCACATGGATCTAGCTGCCTGTTGTCCAGTTGTTTTCCAAGTCTGTCTAAGCCACTATACTGAAAGAGTAGCTCAAGTGCAAGCTCTGGATTGCAGTGAATCCCACACTTTTGTGAACTTCCAGGTTTGGCCTGGACCAAGAAGCTTATGGATTTACAATGTCCCAAGAGAGCTTTCCCGTACACACTGTATCTGTTGAAGGAGGTAAAAATGGGTTGACCCTTATTCCAGAAGTAAGATATGAACACCAGCATATTTTCAGCCTCTGAAATCAGCAGTCTGATGGGTAAAGCATTCTCTTACGTAAAGATATAACACAGCAGATGTCATCTGCTATGATAGGTGACGCATTTTATGTATTGTCTATGATGTAATGTCCTTCTACTGAGCAGCCTTCCCTGTGGAAGTGTATGTTATTTTTTACTCTGTGGTGATATTCAAAGTACTGGAGGGTGAACATTAAATGTATGTGTTCAGATGAAATATTGTATTTGTAGTGGCTGTACATGGGAAAATAAAACAGAAGAGCAATTAATGATTTACAGAGAAAATCTTACAATGTTTTCAGTAGCTTCAGTGATGAAGCAATTGCTGTAGGTTAAAACAGTTGCTAAAGAGGTGAGTGTACAGATGTCATCTTGCAAAAATAATGAAGAAAGAAGAGATCGAGGAGGTATTTTATTTAGAAATGGAGGAAAGACAAGGGAGTAGCTCTTCAGCTGCCATGAAGGGGCATGTATCTGGCAAAATGTGTACCTGTAAAAGTTAGTGAAAGTTGTTGTCTTGTTGATTTCAGTGGGAAGGAAGATCATCCCCAAGATCAGGCAATTAACATTGGCACCAAAAATGGTTTGAATGATGAGCCTTCCAGTAAGTGATGAATGCAGAATGGCTGGCTAATGATTAATGCATATTTCATATTAATAAATCATATTAATTGTTCTCTTCCTCTCTCCCTTTGTATTTTATTTCTCCCTGTATATAAAAATGACTTTATATGGGTCCAACACCAACACGATGTCTAATAAGAGATAATTATGCTTGGGTCCAGAAAACATTAAAGGAGATTTAGGCTAAAATCTTATATTCCTTGTAAAACTACCAATCTGAATTAGGTAGATATTTGAGAATACCAAGAATGTTGTACTACAAACTGGCTGTTCACCAGTGTGGGTTTTTTGAAGTGTGGCTTTTATATCTTCATGTTTTTACATGATGTGGCATTATTTACAGCCATTAATTGCTATGGGTATGACTCATATTCCAAGGGGACATAATATGGAGGTAAATATGAAAAATGGAATTTTAAATAAATAAATAAATTTAGGTGATGAGCACGTTTTCCAGATTTTTTTTCTTAAACTGTAAGAAGGTTAACAGAAGAAGCTAGGCCAAAAGTAGAAGAGATACTTATGAACAGAAAATACTAAATCTAATGTAAATCACATGAATTAAGTCACTGAGTATCTGAGCAGAGTAATAAGAGACTTGAAAAAGAATCTGAAGATTTGTCTATTCATCCAAGCCCTGAGTCAGGGAAATACTTTAACATGTCCTTGTCCTCTAAATGGTCAGGTTGGCATGTGAGCAAACCCTTGATATAAGCCTTTATTTTGGAAGTTAAGCATCTGCTGAGTACTCTTCTGAAACTCGTAAAAGCACAAGGGACAACCCTTGGGAAAAAGGAGGCTAAGGTAATTGCCGTGTTAGCCTGCAGTGACCTCAGATTTATTTCTGTTTGTCCTCAACCTCCTGAGGGATGCTATGCAAAGTGATTACACTCTTCCTTCCTTGTATGTAACAGTGGGTGAATAGCCCTGCCCTGGTCCCTCAAGTATTTTGAAGATGATTGTTGTGCACCAGGCACTTACTTTACATTTCTGTCCTTGAAAGTTATTTCCTTTTATCAGCTATGGTGAAAACATCCAAAAGACAATTTGCATACCTGGTTTTCATCAGAAAATATTCCAGAGTACTGCAAAACATGCATAGAGTCTTCAAGCTGCTCCTCATGTAAAATTTTACACAAAGTTAAGGTACATTATTAAGAACTGGCTCCCTGAGTAGGATGTTGCAGAATTAAGTCTTCAATCTGCTCCTACCATTTGCAGCTGCTTGTTTTTAGTTTGGTTCCGTTCCCTTTAATATTTACCCCCAACTGCCTGTGAATTTCAGGCATGAAGTTTATAAAATTTGTAAACTGAGATATTAAAAAAAAACAGAAAGAAGCAGATGAGAGTAGTCTGATTTAGAACACATTTCCACCATATTTTTTTACTCCTTTATTGACAAAAAGTGTTTTAGTGGAAGCTAAAGTCCAGCCTATATTGCAGATTTTAAAGTGGGGGTTTTTTTTGCCATCTCAGTGACGCTGGAGATAGAATCTCCAGCAACTCTGTTAATTATAAATCTAAAAAAATTTTTTAAACAATTAGAAAAGCTTTTTAAGGAGGTGCTTAACGGTAAAATAGATGAAAATAAGCAAACTGTGACCATTCTCTAGACAGCTAATTGATTAAAGGAATATCTAGACTTGGAGGTTCAAGAGGAAAATTTTGAAGGGATAAGAATTCCATGGAAAAGGATGTCTGAATCATTTGCCCTGTGTCCTTTAAGCTTTTATTTCTCAAAAGGAGTCTCCCATTCAAGGGCCAATAACACTTGATTCTTATTTGTCTTTGGCTTTTGAGGAGGTTGCAACTGGAGGTAGAAAAATTACATCCTTAAAACAGTAAAGACCTATCTTATTCATAGGGCTGAAGCATTACTTGATGCAGTAATTTAGATTTTTCACTATTGACTTTCCCTGACACCATCTCTTGATAACATATTACTACTGAAACTACCTTACTGAAGGAAGGTGGTCTTTGCCTGCAGCAATCTTGAGGCTGATGGAGAGAAGTGGACTATGTTCTTTAGCAATGGTAATGATGATCTCGTCAAATTTATGAGTTTACTGACACTGTGTTGAATATAACTTCTCTGTCATCTAGATGAAGGGGCAATATAGAATCTACAAATAGATCTTTTTTCGTCTTATTCTTTTTGCTTTTTTGGCTTGGAAGTAAACCTTCAAGTTCTTATAGTTGTTATAAAATGTATCTTATTAATCTGTGTTCTTTAACTTTTCATGGTTTTGCTACTTTCAAAATAGACATTATTTTAAAAGTGTTCTGGGAAAGAGTCAGCACCCTGAATTATTTGTTGCAAATAAATTATACAATAAACAACCTACAAGCCTGTTATCTCTGACTGTGTAGGTTGTAAGCATTAGGTGCATCTGTTTTGGTCTATGGATTATTCATAATAGTTTCACTTCAGCAAGACAATGCTTGTGATATATAATAGATTATCCAGTTTATATGCATTTTTTCCCATGTTTCCTCATTTGGTGACTGAAATTCTTCTTGAAATTTATGAAATAGTCATGAGCCAGAATTATTTTGCAAATGACCTGGCAATTATCTGCACACAATAAATAATGCAACTTGGTGAATAATATCAAAGCTGACTTGTTCAATGTCTTAGTTCTGAATTAGTTAATTGTTTGACCAGATCTACTTACTTTATCCAACTGTATGGAATGTACACTTATTCTTTTTTCTTCCTCACCGTGGCTATTTGTTGGTCTGACTCCACGGACATTGACAGAAGTCTAATGCCCAATCAGAGATGTAGATGATGAGAGGCATGCTCTCTGCATGCAACTGTCAAACAAATATGATTAGACTCTATAGTGGATATTGTGTTTATGCTATTCCACTGCAGTAATGACAGGTGAGATTGGCTCCAATCTTGCCCTAACAGCACAATGGTATCCCAAAGCTCAGTTATGTAGAATGGTTTACATGCAATGCTAATTTAAAAGAATGTGAACAAATATCCCAAAGGTTTATGGTCTGTTAGGTACTAGTTCTTGTTGACTAGAGTGCTGCCATGGCACATGGGTGACCCACTAAATTCTATTTGACCCACCAGTTAACACTTGAGATTTGAAGAATTTCAAATTGTCTACTTTCTTGGCATTTACCCCACAAGACTGAGATTTGAGAAAGATCCTTGAGGAGAAAAACATAAGCAATAGTTATATGAGAAGTGCCTGTCATGAAAAATCTTTAAGATTTTGGCTCGGTGGTCAGAAAACAAACCCATTTCCTGTGAGTTTAGCAACTCTGTCGTGAATTATCTCAGTTTGTTTAACACAGTTTTCAAAGGTGTGTTTTTTGTTAATACTCTGTATGATAAGTGCTACAATGTTCCTGACAGCTTGGATAAGAAGTGATGAACACAGTGAATAAGCTCCATCAAATAAGGCCAAGAATTATATCTGTTCTAGTAATATCAGCTCGTCTTAATACTGCATTACTTGGCACTATACCTTTATCACATTTTATGGCTTGCTTTGCCTCTCCAATCCCTGCCCCAGTCAGGTTGCCTTCTGACAACCTACACTTCTGTCACATTTCTGCATTCCTCTTGGTAGAATCCAGAGGAATAGCAGAATTACTGAGGTATGAGATAGATGATGTTACAGTGTTTCTCAAGTTCGTTCCTTATCATTTGGAGATTTGCAATAGATCTGCTTCTCTTTTTCTTTTTTTTTTTTTTTTAATTCATCATTTCTTGGCAAGTCACTTGTTTTCCAGTGAAAGCTGTTGCCTTTACTGTAAATGACCATTCAGGACTTTGAGCACAGCAAGAATAATGTGTCTGTTTGGCTAGAAGACATGAGCATGGGGATAATCTTCTACCTCTTCTCATACAAAGAGATCTGTTAATGAGCCAGCACATTACTCAAATGCTGGCAGCAGAGAGCCTGCATTTTAAAATGAGATCTAACTTTAAAAATATCCATCAACTTTATAATGTTTCAGGTAACTGTACCTCATTGCAAATGAAAGTCCAGTTTGCTAGGTCATGAAGAATTAGTTCTTTTAACATAGATTGTTCTGAAATTTTGATAGCTATAACAGTTTTCTTAAACACAAAGTAAAATCTCTTGCAGGTTTCCTGTGTCACTGTCATTGATTTAAGCTGGAAGTTAAGCACCATGCAGCCACTTGTTCAGCCCTCTTCTCTCCCACCCCAACCTGGTAGAAAGGGGAGGAGAACCAAAGTAAAACTTGTAGGTTGAGATAAGAACAGTTTAATAATTGAAAATAAAATAAAAATGCAGTAATAATGGTAAATGATGATAATAATGATAATAATAATAATAAGGGAGAAAAAAAGGGATGCACAATACAATTACTCACCACCCACTGACTGATGCCAGACCCCCCTTCCTGAACCCACATCAGTCCCTGTTCTGGGTAACTCCCCCCAGTTTACATACAGGGCATGGTGTTATAGGGTGTGGAATATCCCTTTGGTCAGTTCAGGTCACCTGTCCCAGTGCTCCCTCCCAGTTTCTTTTGTGCACCTCCTCACTGGCAGAGCATGAGACAAGAAAAACACCCTTATCTTAGGGTAAACAAAACTTAGAAAAAACCCCAAACATCAGTGTATGATCAACACCATTCTCATTCCGAATCCAAAATACATCACTATAATGGCTACTGAGAAGAAATTAACTCTATCCTAGCTGAAGCCAGGACAGTTGCTCTTAAAAATATTATTGGTAGAAAGGAAAAACTTGGGTTTTTTTTTCTATCTTTTATGAACTAAAACAGATTTTTTTCATTTCCCAAATGGACTAACTCTGAATATTAGCAGAATCAAGTATGGCCTTAGCATAGCCTCACTGCTTATTTTCTTGTATGTGTGTGGCAGGAGCACAGCCTGTGATATAAAACTGAAGAAACTTTCAAAAATTGACACAACCCCCCAGCTCTGAGCTAATGTCACTTTCTAGTTCTCATCCACTGATACTGAGCTGTTTTGACATGCAGGGAACTATTTAATAAATTCATCTATTTGTTAGGCAAATCCTAGGACAGTGGTAGCTTGTACAGTTTGGTATATGTTTCAGAAGTAGAGTCTTTATTTGATTCATATCCACAGTTGCAATGAACATAACTTCTCTATGTGGCTATCCCTGCTGAGAGGGAGAAGGACAGTAGAGAAATCTAGAGGAATTATAGTGATTGTCTTTAGGAATTTGAGGAACATTTCTGCTAATTTAAGTAAACTGTCTTAAATTTTGCTGCTTTTAATAATGGATGTCATATTCCAGATACATTGCCTAGCTCAGTTGCAGGTGCATTCTATTGTCTAGAAGACAAGGAACATTTTCCTTTTGTCAAGAGCCACACTAGGGACAGAAGAGTCATGGAGGCATCCTCACGGAAGGCAATGGTCTTTAGCCATTATTCATTTGCTCCCATTCTGACTATGACCATGCATAGGAGTGCTGCTGTGCAGGTGATTTACTTGTCTGAAAATTACTCAGGTAATTTTTCATTTTCAGATAAAGCACTGAATGAGATGGTACTCTCATTCAGGCACTAAGTGAGTGCTCAACTAAGCAAGGTTGAGAGATGCAGTCCCGGATATCAATTAACTTTATTGTTAATGGCATGTTATGCAGCTTTTCCTTCACAGTTTAGCCCATCCCTTTCTGTTATGAAGGTAAAGCCAGAAGTCCTTCTATAACTGAAATAGAGTTCCTCTTCCCTTACCTCTGAGCTGTAGGTAGCATGACCATGTAGCAGAGGTTCTGTCACACCATAAAGAAATTCGACATTTGTGTTAGCTGCCAGAGAGAGTCCAGGCTTCCACCAACAATTCAAATGGATTTTCTGGTTGGAGAAGCTCCCAACATATCTGAAACAGTCATCTTTTGTCTGAGCTGAAATCCTGTTCTCTTTGAATCGGACTATTCTCTGCTGCAAAGTCATTGCTGTTTTGGCATTTTTCCTGATGTTTTTATGATACTTTTTTTAATGCACTGCCCATTTTTCATTTTGAGACAGTACTCAAAAATTTGCCCATAAATGCCACTTCAACTGGGTGAATGCTACTTTTTATCACTGCATTGCTAAAGGCATTTCTGTTGTTTTTCCAGGCCACTACTTTGGTTTGTTGACGTTGCAACCAATTTAAGCATAGGCACAATGGGTTAACATTTTCCTGCTGGCTTGTCTAGTGATTGTAGCTCTTAGACCAACCTGTAGCAGGCAACAGAATACAGATGTTTTATGAGAAATACACAAAAAGACCTGCACATATTAACAAGGAACATTCAAGGGACAGAAAGAGGCAAGATGGAAAAAAGGAAAAACTATCGATATTTTCCAATGAAATACAGTGGACCAGGATTAAAATTCATTTTCCCATTTCATGCCCTTCACAATTTTTCACTGTGCAGCTTCTTGTTATATGGGAAAGGCCTCTATTTCAAGGTGCCTTGTGAAAGAGTGCACAACTGTCAATGGACTCAGCTGGGATACAGAGTTCAGGAACCTTGAGGAGGGGATGATAGGAAAGATGGAAGTGCACACTTGTGTTGTACTGTGAACAGAGTAGCACTGAACCATTGCATGACCCATTGCTATTTCTGCTTTTACACATGGGAATTAAATGACAACAGCCTTCTCTTTGGTCCCTTTAATTTCATCTCCTTTCTAGATTAGCTGTACTGAACAGTCATAGACTCACAAAAGGGTTTGGACTGGAAGGGACCTTAAAGATCATCTAATTCCAACCCCTCTGCCATGGATAGGGACACCTTCTACTAGATGAGATAAGGGAAAGGAGACAACATTATTTCCTCTGACCCTCTGTTAGAGGCATGTGGGTAGCACAGGAGAGTCAATCTCCTTGCTCCACAGTTGGAGCCAGTCAGTGAGATTAGTCCAGTGAGATTAGGAACAGCAAGACTGGTCCCTGACAGCTGTAGTCCATGCTAAGGTTGTCTTCAACCGCAGGGGCTGCTGAGATTTTCTTTACGAGCTTCTGTGTGAAAAGCCTCACCATAAAAATCACTCTTTGTTTCTCCAACTAGCTCAACCAGATATTTCAATTAAAAACCACCAGTGGCAGTACATAGCAGAGCACTAGGAACCCTTTCTCTGTGGCAGTTTCTCAGCACAAATGCTTCTGTGTGGTTGTAGTCACATGTTTGATTGACTTGGTTCCCAAGCTGATGTTCACAGTGCTGTATTCATCTTGTTCAGATGGCTGTGACATGCTGCCTGAATACACTGATGCTGACAGTGAATGTGAGGAGAACCAGACAGCTGACAGCATCTCCATTTTTCAGAGCTGATGTAGGATGATCTGTCACATGATGCTAGGCCACAACCTGTCATTTGTACAGCTACAGCTGTAATGTGGGTAAAACGAGCAGAAATGAGAGAGAAGTGACAAGAAGGGGAAAAAAAATGGGAGGCGGGGAGAATGTTTAAACTATTTTGCACAAGCATTTTTTATTTTAATGGAGGCTATATTCCTCCTGTGTCTCAGGTCCACCTGCTATTTCTATGGATTGGAATATCATTGAAAGCCCATCCACGCCTGCTGTTTGGGCAAATGTGTCTGTCAAGGGCAGATGTTGGAGACCCTTTGGGCTGGTCCTATGACCTGTCTGTTATGACTGCTAGGGAAGCCTTTGCTTGGAATGCACAAGCATCAGCCAGAAACTCAGGGGATTAAAAAAATTTTCTCTTGAGATAAGTAACCGTACTCTCGAGCTGGGAGCTGAAACAACCTTGTGTATTTTGTAAGAGATGTAGAGGAAGGAGAACCCTAAGGATGTACTCAATGCTGCTATTTAGCACCTAAGTAGGATTAGGAGACCTCCTCTGGAAGGAGATTATTAGGTGACCCAAGCCACTGTTCCAGGTCAAACAGCCTACGCAGTTACTGGGGAGACAAGTGGGGGGAACAAGTAAGTCTGTGTATATAGTCCTTTACTCGGATTTTCCCTTGTGCATTAACTAATGCTGTTCCTTGTTTTGCTAGTCTTCCTTGTAATTTGGGAATAATAGTTCTTGTAGCATTGGTCTCTCCATAGCCATCTAAGGAAATGCAGCTACGTTGTAAGGACAGTATTCAGAAATATGTTTTCCACTTGCTGACTGCCCGTTTCCCCACCTGTTCACATATGATGCCCCAAAACAGGAGGTTGAACACTGTGGTAGGGTGGTGTGGCATGAGCTGCACTGTCTCAGGCTTTGTGCTAGGAGTTGTGAGACTGTATGGTATATCTCTAAGATGTGTTATAAATTGCTAGTGGCGTAAATGTGCAGGGAATACAATGTACACTGGCTACCATGCTGGGGGCTTAAGAGAGAAACAAAACAAGGCTTCTGCCCATTCCTCTCATTCTCTCTTCACCCTCTCGCAAGTGAATGGAAAGTCAGTGCCACTCAGCTTGTCTCTGGTTATAAGGGTCAGACAGCTGGCAGAGGGGTGTGTGTGAAACGAAGGTTGTTCCTGTGTGTCTTTGAAGTCTTGCTTGGCTCTGTCAATCATATTCTTGTAGCTAACTTGGGTCAAAAAGAGAGCACCATGATGTCTGTGGTACTTCTGTGACAAATGTTACATTTTTCTTAGTATCACATACTTCTGTTGAGATGACTGGAGCACCACACACTTGACAATGATAAATTATTTACAGCAGACCAACAGCCATTTATCCTGTGGTACCATCTGCCATAAAGGTCACATTTTGTCTTAGCAGGTTCCTCCCTTTGTTATTCTTTGAAACAATATTTGAAGATGTGGAAGCACTGAGGAATGGATAACCACTCTGGGCCGTGGTTTCAGTGGTGTGTTCAGATGCTTTTGGACAACAGTGTTCAAGGTTAAATGCTCTTGGCATTTGATGGGAAAAACTCTAACAAAGGTGAAGTGAATGATGCAAGCCTAGCATGAACCTTAACTGTTTAGAATGTTTCCCATGCGCATCCTTTGCTGGTCTCCTTGGTATAAGGGTCATGTTGTGGGCAAGGAGGAGGTGTGACTGGAGCAGAACTGGCAGATGGTCCCTTGAAGGTCGTTTCTTGTTGCTATCTCCTGTAGTGATGCCATATGCTGTGCAGGGGGATGTTTCCTTCCTCTTCATGGAGTGTAAACTCATCAAAACAGCAAGTGCAGCGTGCCATCAACTCTCAGCTCTTGAAGTTTCTGATTAGGTCTGTGGCTTTAAGACATTTTTTAGTATGTTGTCAAAGAGTATATCGAATATGTATGTTTGAAGAGAAATTTTAAAAAGCTGTCCATTATGAAAGTGGAGGTTTTTTCTTTAATGATTTAACATTTTTCTCCTGAAATTCTCTTTTTACCTATAAGAATTTTTATTTTTATTTCTTTTCCCCTAAGATTTTTCCTTGTACCCTGTGAACATCCAGAGCATGGACAGTGCTACATAAGAGATTGGAGGGCATTGAATGCCACCACTGCTTCTGGAATCATAGCTGTTCCTCTCAGCTGTTGGTTCCTCTTAGCCATTGGTAACAGCAAGTATTTCCAACAGAAAATACCTGAAGCAAACACCCACAATAATTGGAGGTAAGCAGTTTAGAAAGGCCTGTCTTGGCATCATACCACCTTACACCACTGGCACTGGTGTTTTATATCACTCACTTATCAGTGCTGGCTATGATCTGGTTGGCCCAGACAACAACTATAATCCCAAACTTTGCAACTCTTAAGAGGGAAGAAAAGTTTTGGTGAAGTGACTCAATCCACTTTCCCACAGTCAAGGCAAAGATCCAAATGTTTCTTGTAGCCGGGCCATCAAGGCTCTGAGTGGAATAACTTTGTTTTACTCTTCTCTTTAGCTCTTTAGGTTTCTTTGACAGATCTGTGTCAGCCTGTTTACAATTTACTGCTAAAGCTATTTTTGAACACAGTATTTCATGAGGTGTAAGCAGTAGGTGGGTTTAGGATTGCGAGGACTGCACACGAAGTTAACAAGTTAACAGTGATATTTGGTACAACTATTTAAAGTTGTAATATTTACCTGTGGCACCAAATCAATTAGGTTGAGATCATCAAGTCCAACCTATGACCGAACACCATCATGTCTACTAGACCATGGCACTAAGTGCCAAGTCTAGTCTTTCCTGAAACACCTCCAGGAACGGTGACTCCATCACCTCCCTGGCCATCCCATTCCATTAAATAATCACCCTTTCTGTGAAGAAATTCGTTCTAATGTCCAACCTGAACTACCCCTGGTGTACTTGAGGCTATATCCTCTTGTCCTGTCACTCATTTCCTGGGAGAATAGACTGACCCCCACCTGGATACAATCTCCTTTCAGTTTTAGTTGTAGAGAGCGATAAAGTCTTCCCTGAGCCTCCTTTTCTCCAGGCTAAAAAGCACCAGCTCTCTCAGCCTCTCCTCCTCATAGGATTTGTGCTCCAGACCCTTCACCAGCCTCATTGCCCTTCTCTGGACATGTTCCAGCATGTCAGTGTCCTTCCAGAATTGAGGGGTCCAGAACTGGACACAGAAATTGGGGTGTGGCCTCACCAGCGCCGAGTACAGGGGAAGAATCACTTCCCTGGTCCTACTGGCCACACTGTTGCTAATAGAGACCAGGATGCCACTGGCCTTCTTGGCCACCTGGGCACACTGCTGGCTCATGTTCAACCAGCTGTTGACCAGCACTGCCAGGTCCCCTGCTGGGCAGTTTTACAACCACTCTGCCCCCAGCATGTAGTGCTGCCTGGGGTTATTGTGGCCAAAGTGTAGGACCTGGCACTTGGTCTTGTTGAACCTCATACTGTTGGTCTTGGCCCATCTATCCAGTCTGTCCAGATCCCTCTTCAGACCCTTACTACCCTCCAGCAGATTGACGCTCCTGCCCAACTTGGTGATGTCCCTGATCCCCTCATTCAGATCATCAATAAAGATATTAAGCAGGACATATATAAACAGGAATACTGACAATGTATGCAGTTATACAATTTTTCTTAACATTAGATATTTATAATTAATTTATGCTCTGTGTGAATATTGATCTAGTGATAGATATCATGACATTTCACCGAATTGCTAACAGATACCTTGTTAAATACCTAAGTTTTTGGGGTGGATGGTAGTGGTGGTGTATTTAACAAACTACATAACTTACGTTGCTGAATTGATCCTTTTCCTATCAGCCTTTTCTTCTTTGTATTCCAAAAAGCATATCCAGTGCTCGTGCAGCTTCCTTGATCACTTCTGCCTCTGTAGCAGGGCAATATTTTGACAAGATCAGACAAGATCAGACACGTGGAAACTGCAAAGATTAAAGGAAAATAATGGTCAAATTGAATTTTGCTCCTTTTATCCTTTGACCCTGACACATGATTATCACACTGATTCGAAGGCAGGGAAATTTAAAAATCATAGTCCGATTTATGTTTATTCCATTTTCCTACTCTAGAATGACAATTTGAAGCACCAATGTGTTGTCATTCCTGACCACTGACAGTACTATTTTAGCTACTACTTCTGACTTTGTGGCTTACTTTGTGGTGTGTTTGCTGTGGTGAAAAAATGATCTCCTTCTTATGAAGAAAATATACTATAACCTGGCCTTTCTCTGTTTAGGGAATAGGATTGTAGCCAATAGTTTAAGATATGTTGCTGAGCTTTCCTTATGTCTCAGAAATTTTGTTATTTGCTGGAGGCAAATCCTGTCTTTAACTGGGAATATTGTAAGTAGTATAATTGGCACGGTGGTAGAGAAGGATGTTAGAAAGATTCAGAACACCCGGGTACAAAGCGTCATGAGAAGACAGGTGCTGGAAGCTGAGGAGATGTGATTCATCTTCAATAGAAACACTGCTTCTCTGGCTGAGCGTGTTGGTGGAGCATCTCAGTGTGAAAAGGTGACCTTTAGCACCTGCTTCCTATGCACATCTTCCCCAGCAACCCCTTTCTTCATGAAGTGAAAGTTTTTCTGTTAATGGGAGTGTATGACAATGTAATGTGACTTCTGGAAGCGTTACAAGTTCTGAATGATATATGAAATGAAAAATCCCTGTCTGGTGAAGAGAAAGCATGTACTTCTGTGGATGATACACTGCCAACCGTTCTAACAAGGGGCCCCTTCACAGATTTTCCACCTCAATCAGCAGTGCAGTTGACATCCCCTGAGCAAAATCTCTCCTCTACTTTTTTTTTCTGTACAAGCAAAGAAAAATTCTTCAGCTTTATAGCTTACCCACCGCCTAAAATACTCATTCAATGATCTTTCTCTGCTTCCAGTTGTGACAGTCTCTACAGGAAGTATTCTCTCCCCATAATTCATTCAGCTCTTTCAGGTACTTTTACAGTACTTTTTACTCCATACACTGAGAAAGTGGGCCAGGCAAATCTTAATGAGTGGTATAGTCAGTGATGTATAACATTAAGTTTGATGAAAAAATTAGCAAGGAAGTAAACAATAAGGCCAGGTAAAGAACAATCACCTAGTTTAATATTTCTGTTCCAACAAAAGAGTGTTTTTTCATACAGTCAAGCCTGAGCTAGTATATGTTGGAGAATGGAGTAAATCACATTTTGGAAAACAGTGGCTTGTGGACTGACTTAAGTGGCATCGTGGATAATTTCTTTAGCTTGAATTTTTCCTGCTGTGTTGTGGCAAGAAAGGGATGATACGATCCATGAAAAGAGAAACATTTAGTACCATTTGTAAGCTTCCTCATAAGGTGATGTGTCCTGTTGTGTCTAAGCTGGGCTATAATGTGAGTTAAAGACTGGATAAGAACCATCAGGATGAAGGGCTTCAAGAATTCAAAGTATTCAGATCATTTAAGAGCAGGGTGAAAGGTCTATCTGAAGAAGACACCTGACAGCAGAGGCTTTTCCACCTGGCTGACAAAAGTTGAAGTTCAGCTAAATTCAGCCTAGAAGTAAAAGGCTACTTTCTGGCTGCGAGGTCTGATGAATATGAGAGTTCAAGCCTGGCCTGGACAGCTAGCCTTTCTCATCTCTTTCCTTCATGGGAAAGCATCCAACTCAAAGGTTATAGCCAGTGACTCCACATTAAGACAATTAACAGACCTGATCACAGATCAGGGCAGATTTCTTTTCATCTTCTCCCTTGAGCAATGAACCAAGTTTTCTGTGCGGCTTCTTTTCATTGTTATTAACTGCTTTCCCCTGCAGCATTAGAGATTGGCCAGAGCAGGAGATCTCTTTGTAGGTGGTATAGACAGTGATTACGAATTGCCTTAGTTGGTTTGGGAGGGAATTTTCCCTGGGTCAGGTTGGCAGGCTCTGTTGATCTTTCACCTCATATAGCATGAGGTGTGGTTCGTCTGCTAGGATCATTTGTGTGCATCTCACATGATTAATTCCTTGCCATTGCAGGGCTTCCTCAGGTCTTGTCAGCCCTGTGTCTTAAGCAGATAATTTTCTAAGCACAGAAATGCTTTTCCCTCACTATAGTCTTTGAGCATCCACTAGCATGTTTTGGTTAAAATTAATGGTCTATGAATACACAGTAGGTGCATCTGGTATCCCTTTTGGCCTTAACTTTTAGGGAGTGATACCGTCTGATTGGTTAAGGCTGCAGTGGTTATTTAGGAAAGAACTCTTTTCTGTTCTGAAAAATGGCCTGATTCCCTCTGAAGTCTTATTTTGACAGCCTGAGAAAAGGTTACTTTCTATAGAAGAGAAGTCCAGCTTGTTTTAGTTTTATTTCAGACAACAGTCAACAAATACTGTTCAAATTGTGCATTTCCACGTGTAAAAACCTGCAATTCTGTAAACTGATCTCACTGGAGTAGCTGTACTGTCTGAAAGGATATTCCCTCCAATTACCTTTCTGGCTCTGTATGGAAACTACAAGTGCAAAAGTAAAGGTAACTAACCTTAAGTGGTGTTCTGGTAGTTAAAGTAGCTCAATAGCCAACGAGTCTTTTTGTGTGCTGGTACAATAGGAGTATCATTTTTGATAGGAGTGACTTTTTCCATGTCAGTGAAGTATTCCTGAGTGTGAATCCTTTTTCAAAAAGCATGCAATTTAGCCTTAAAGTCTGTCTATTGCAGCAAAAGAACAAAACCTGCCTTCAAAATAGACTTTACAGCCTTGGGGGCCCTGTGATATACATGATGCAGAAAGTGACCTGCTCTATATGAGGGCAAATATTTGAGAATGTTTATGTGCATGGTATTATGGTATAATATGCATTTTAAGGAAACTTATGTTTCACTGCAGCTAGGATTTCACCATACAGGTATATACAGGTATTCAAAGACAATGGGTGCATGAAATGTTAAGTTGAAGTTCTGCTATTTGTAAAATATGCAGCAGCACCACAGCAACAGACATCATATAAGCAGCAGTGTTTGATAGTTATCTTTCACTTTCTGATCAAAGAGATGTGGGGGTTTTTTTTGGTGAAATGCCTTTGCAGAAACACCATAAGCAAGGTTCACCCTCTGTATATCAGGAGAAGATGCCACTTGCAGGTGTCTGCCTTCATCCCATAAAGTGGAAAAGAGCAGCAATCACGTGACTCCATTCAAGTGCTATCTGTTGTTTTGCATCTTTCCTGTTTGCACCCCAAACTAAAAACTTTAAAAATACAGTATTCTGGTTTTACTTTTATTTTAACCTGAGTTGTCCTTAAAAATTCAAATGAGTCATTTAGATAACATTCACAATACCAGCAGCTCCAGGGCACTGGAACACGTTTCAGCACAGAGACATTTGAAACAAAAATTGTAATGTTCTAAATGGAATTAGATGAGCAAAACTGTGTCATACAGAGATGAAATATAAATAAGTGCTTTAGGCCTACTCCATGAAAAATGTATGTTCTTTCTTAAAAGCATTCTTCTGCAATAGTTTAACTTCTGTAGAAAGCAGTGGTTGGTTGTGTGCTGTTTTTGTTGTGTTTATTTTTTTTTCCCCTCCTAGTGCATTCTCCTAGAATGTGCCTTTGCCTCTCAATAAACCCTTCTTTCCACTAAATGCCTCTGTATTAAGCCCCCAAGGAACTGAACAAGCCAAAGGCAGATGGAAACAATAGGCATTCCATGTTCAAACCTACAACCTACAGAAAGTTCATTTGTCAAAAGTCTGAGGAACACTTCCAAGGAGGCAGCTTCATAAACAACATCCACATGGGGCAGATCTGACTTATGCTGCTGCTTTTCATATACATATTCCATAAGAATTTAATAGGCTGTTTACTCTTCAATTAATAGTTAAAGCAACATTTATAGAATCTTGTTCCAAACCCCAGTCTTACTTCTTCTCTCCTTCCCCTCTCACCCTACTTTTTAAATCTCTTCATCTTTTACATGCACCAACTACTTTCCTTCTTTACACAGAAGACTTATCCTGGCCCTTCGCAAGACCAAAGCACTTTCAAACTTTTTGAACTCTTTATTTTCTTAGACTTTTTTGAACTATTTTTGTGCCTGTTGGACTTGAGCTCCTTCATTGGTAAGCATGCAAATTCCATCCACCACGGTATCAGTCTTTGAGATATCAATCACTAATGCCAGTAAAATAGTGTTGAAAGCTAATCTAACCCTCTGACTCATGCCTGGAAGACAAAAGTTACTCTGGTTGGTATTTGCTTTTTAAAGCTCTAATTACTTATGGTGAATGTTTACCTTTTGGCTTTGTATTAATGCAAGATTTTTAATGTGATTAAGATGCTGATTCTGTAAAGTTGTGAAATAACTTTGGCTCCTATGGACTTCAACAGCTTCCCTGATCAGACCCCAGATTAGTGGCAAGGAAAACAGGGAAGACTTTGTTGCTATCTGGACATAGGAACCCTGGTTTGAGTACCTGACAATACCTGGATTTGTTCAGGTGTAATCCAGAGCTGAGACCAGCAGAGCTGAAGAGCTATCAGCCAGCTACTCAAAGGATCTACATATGTACCTAGGACATGTGTTCGTATACCAGGCCACATCTGTTCACCTTCTACCTAAACACCTTCTGAATACATAGATTGTCAAAATAACCAGCTGATTCAGAGTGCTCTCATCATATAACTGGAAGTAACTAGCTTCTGGACTAGGCCAATTTGAATTTACCTAGGACAGCCAAATCCTGTATTTGGAGCTTAAAATACCAGGCAGTAGTTTCTGGTGCCCAAGGAAGATGATTAAATTGGATCATAAGAAAATTATTCACCCACAAGTGCAACATTCAGTTTTTATTCTGTAGTTAATCAATGGCTGTGTATTACTCTGCAAAATAATAAAGTGTTGGAGGATGACTTGAAACCAGAGGTATATTGCATCCGTTTCTATGCATAATCTAGCACTGCAAAATGCATAACCAATTCTTAGCCTCTGGATTTCAAAAGCAGCATTTGCAAATAATAGACCTGGAAGACTGAAGACAACCCCAGAAAAGTGGAGGCTATGCCATGCAGTTTACCATGTGCCAAAGAACATCATAATTTCTGCCCTAGAGATATCAAATTCATCTGAATGAACCACTTCTCAGAACTTGGATCTCCCCCTTGCCTTAGCTGAATGGAGGTGGAGAGGTGGGAAGAAGCATGAAGCCAATGGCATATTGACAGCTTTGGATAAGGTTTCTCTGGTGGAAGTACTTGTCTCTAAGGTCACCAGTAAATTTTTTTCTGTTATGACTATGGAAGCTGTTAGCTTTGCAAGGTTTGACTATTACAAAAAGAGAAGCTGCAGCCTTATACTATTGTTATGTTGGATAGAAGCACAGACTGGATGTGATCTTAAAATGGATCCAAGTCTGCTCATGGCGGCTACTAAGCATATTTATGGCTGTCACAGGAGCTTTTGCCTCCCAGACTTGGGGCCAAAAAGCTCCATCTGTAAGATGCTGACACAGTCTATGTGTTTCATTGCCTCTGGTGGCATGTCCACGAGCATTTAAGGCTATTGCTGTTACCAGTTGCAGGAGTCTGTGCTCCTTGTGTAAGAGAAGCAGGTGAAGAAGCAGAGAAGAAGCAGATAAGAAGCAGTTTTTAAAGAACTGTTGACTGCTGGTGCTTTAGTTTATTGTGAAAGTTGTAAAAGAAAAAAGAATGGGCCAAGGTCAGCTACTAGTTATTTCTGTGCAAATCTAGAGACTTCTGCTGAAGCCAGACTCAGCAGTTTGGATTTATACCTGTGCAAACAGAGTTGGAAAGTGGCCTAGAAGGACAGGGAAACTTTTAAGCTGCTTGACCATTACTACAGTAAAGTCATGAGTCTGCTCTTGCAACACATAGGCTGCCACTTAGAGCACAAAGAAGAAAAAACAATTCTCAGTGATAATCCAAGTGTGCTCAGTACCATATAGTCACTGAAGCCAACAGTCAAGTGGACTGAATCTAGAACCCTCCTCAATAATAGTCACCATCTGCACTCTGAAGCGTAGCACCTTGCTTGCAGCCTTAAATCACTTACAACCCTTGACATCATCATCATGGCTAGGCTTCGCGAACGAAGATTTGAGGAGGGCTCTACCCACGTTTGTTACAAGCGCTCTCGTGGCTAAAAATTGGCTTTTAGCAGATGAGGTCAGATGCTTCTTTCAGTTGTCCTGCTACTAGTAGAGTAAACCTATACTTATACCCATGGATCTGCTGTCAGAGATGTGGGAGTATATGAGTGTTCAACTGTAAAATGTTACTTTTTCATTCTTGCTAGAAATGGTTCTGAGGAGAAAAATACTGTGAAAAGGAGGGACAATCTTGGAATTAGATACTGTAGTTTTTGTTTATGTTGGTTCATTGACTTCGGTGGCTGTCTACTGAATACATATATCATGGATCATTTGCATGTCTGTGGTATTTTTATAGGTGGGAAATAAGTCAAATCTATTTAAGTGTGCTTCCAGGAATAGGTTTTTACAAGCCATGGCAAAAGCACGGTAGGAAGTGAGCCAGAGAAGCGATGCTTTTTCCATTTATGCTGGAAGAATTTTATCTCTACAAGGTTATCTGTTATCAAAAAGAAATCCAGATCAGGAGAGGCCATGTAGAATTTTCTTTGTGGATTGTTGGTATCTCAGATACTTTTTCTTGCATTTGTCATGGAATATATTAATATAGTCATATTCCACAGTCCACACAGCGTGTCAGCTTTGAGACAAGCACTCTGAAATGTGCTCACAGATGATAAATTGCACACTATGTCAACTACATCTTTGTCATGAGATTCTGTTTTCTATTTATAGTTAAAATGAAACACTTGAGAAAATTCTAAACCAAAGCAATTTCACAGAAATCTCGTAAATTTTTCCTTATGTATAGATCAGTGAAAAGACCCTCTTGTGCTATCTCTTTGCTCTGTGGGATTCCAACAATCAACTTCTGAGATCAAAGTAGGATGCTCTCCAGATTGTGAAACTTATAATGTGTCCATGTAATCTAGCTAGTGTGCCTTTGGAGTATGTTCCCTTTCAAACGTTAAGGGGAAAGAGTACTTAACCGTAACAGAGTGCAAATACATACAAAATTTGATACAGTTTTAGAGAATCAAAACACATTATCTCCATAAGAGAAGAGATTATTTAGTTACTGCTTTGGCTTGTCGAACTGCCTTTGTTTGAAGCTGTCAGTGATGTCTGTGATGTGCTTTGCCTTTGTTTCACCCTCTAGGATGACTTCTTTTTCACTTATACATCTTGAACACCTAATCTGCTACAACGGAGTTGTGGGTAGCAAAAATTGGAAAAAGATAAATTTTTGGAGATAGCACTAGGTATGCTTTGAAGCTAGAAATGCAGCTGTGGCTTGTTGTGGTTTATTTTTTTTTTTTCTCTGATTACAGCAGCCTACTTTAGGAAAAGCATGTCTGGATAGCAGTAATTATGCACTGTCATGGGAGATCTCTCACCTCCTACTGGCCTAGACAGTACAGGACATTCTGTAATCTGCTAAATGATTATTTAACTTGAGTAGGCCTTGTGCTTTGGGCAGTCATGCCTTCATGGACAGAAAGCACAAGGAAAGGTTCTTGCCTCAGAGAGCATCATCCAAGCAGGGATCTAAGATCAGTAAAATACACACAGGAGTGAGGAAGTGTTGTCTGATCAGTATCCTCTATACGGTTTCAAACAAGAGCTTGCTTGAGAAAGGACTTGTAGCTGTCCATGTGGTGAGCAGAGCATTTGTCCAGGAGGGTCCAGATCTCTGAACCCCACATCCTGGGGAAGCCTGGAGCAAGAACAAGTTACAGTTTTCTTGCAGTTGTGGAAGTGATTTTATATGTGATACTGGGAGAAGTGTTTTCATTTCTGTGGCCTTCCTTTACTACTTCTGGGCTTCTCAAAGTATGCTTTCTACCCAGCTGTCCCTTCTTAAATCTGAGAGGAGATTTGGTGGTTTATTCCGTGTTTTCACACACGTAACTGATTTGAAAGGCAGCTCTAACTTGAACACTAGAATGGTCTGTGAATCTGAAGATATTGATACTTCTTCAAAATGCTGTGTTCCCACTTCTGACTGAGCTCTAAAACTGTAGTGAAAGTAGGGAGGTCTTAGATTTAAATTCCCTTCAGCTCTGTAACCTTAGCCATCCATTGATCTGAGTGCTGTGATCTAGTTTAGAAGTGTTATGTAGGGCAGTAACTGACAAAGAAACCATTGTGACATCAGTGTACTGCTCTGGGAAGGTTGAGATAGTTACTGAAACTGTAAAGGTATGATCATATTTAGCAACATTTTTACAAATAGTGAACTAATAACTTGTGCCCTGCCTTGCAAGATTGTAGCATCAAGTGTCTTTCTTTAAAAATTGTTTTATGGAGGAAGAGATCTTTAAAAGGTACGTATAAAAACCAATAATCCTGATGTTCTTTAAGTTAATAAGACCACCAAAGAGAACACAAAATCCAATTTCCTTGTTCGGAGACAGCACCATAAAAATAGTTTGGCTTTTTTTTTTTTAAATTCTTTTTTTCTTCTGTCTCTTCTCAATCATCTCTGGCTCTTTCCTTCTCTTGCTACTCAAAGCACTTGTTCTATGCACTCTTCTGTCAAATTTTGGATGACCTTAGAAAGTGAACTTCCCTCCAACGCACATTCAGTTTGCTCATACTGTCAGTTTTCTGCCAGTATTTTGTTTAATCAGGGAGCTTCCTCTTCTGCAACTGGTCTGTCCTGTTTAACTAAATCTTTTCACCCAGAGCAGCAATACTGTTTTGCTAAACTGGTGTGTTGGCAGAGATTACTAAAGATATCGGTCTGGATGCTGATGTGATATGCACTTGGGTCAGCACCTTTAACTTTTACTACATGGTTTTGTTGTTAGCTTGCTTGTTTTAAATACTTGACTGTTATATTTGCAGCGATGAAAAATAAACTAATTAGCATCCGGCTCCAAAACTGTTGGTGGGGGGAGGGTTGCCCACTTGAAAACAAGCAAGAAGTCTTACAAATATTTGGACTGATTAATTCATGAGCTTTTATTTACAGAGCTCTATTGTTCTGTAAAGCCATTCATTGACCAAAAGAGTACATTGTCCATTTAGTTACTGTTTTGTATCTTGTGTCAAACAAAAGCCACTGCCTCCTACAACAGTAACAGCTGAATATTTTCACTGCTCATGCAGTTTCCTCTTCTAGCTGCTGGATCATCAAAAATTCTAATCAACTCTGATCTAACGCAAAGTACTACATGGCATTCATCATCTGTTTTAGCCTTTAATGCACCATGCAGGTTTTAATCAAAGGTATGCAACCATTAGCAAAAAAGAAAGACAAGAATTATGATGGTGTCCCAAACAGAGCTCTCAAGCCGACATCACAGGCATCAGATAAGTTAACTTCCCCCTGCTGAGTAAAAATACAGGAGAATAAGATGGGTCTTTTTTGAAATAATTGCAGGAGAGCACCACTGAGGTTTCAAGGCCATGACTTCTGTTGTTTTGTTTCAGTACTTAATGCTAAGACTTATTTGCTTGGCTTTCCTGAATATTGAAAACAAATATTGGCACTGTTGTCTTAGTTTGTGGGGGGCTGCTGGATCACCTACTCAGTTCGGAGTGTGCCTGTGTCTTCCACTGTTGTCAGAGGGAGTCAAGGGGATTGGCAGTGACTGGCCAAACAGAGCCCTGTGCCTTCCTTGCAGCAGCCAGAGATTTTGGTCTCTCACCTCCTCCTAAACGAACTCCATTAGTGACCTTTCCTCTTTTTTTAAAATGCAGAACGAGCTGTGTCACTGTTGGCTTGTGGGTAGAATTACATCCATGTTGGCTTCTTCCATATAAGCAGCAAACTTATCTTGTTTCTCCTGGATTTGGTCTCTGTTCCAGCATGTCTTGCTTCCCTGCTTGTTTAACCAGAGATATGCATCCCTAACAGGATGGCAAACAGATCCCTCCTGCCTTTTCCTGGCTCACTACTCACAAAGCACCAGGGTTTCATTTAACTGTAAGGATACACATTCTATACCGGGTCAAGAAGTCTTCTTCCCCACCCACACCAGACCAGTAAATCAAAACCAAGCAGCAACAACCACTGGTATCAGGCTTTGAATCCAGTTTGCCATGAGGAACAGGAACTGATCCATGCGGCAAAATTGTTTGATTTCTGCCTAATTGAGGAAAGGGTGAAAGTAGTCTTTTTAGGGAGGGGCGCAGGCTGTGTACACACCAGTAGGATCCTTCTCCCGCCTTCATGAACTCATGAATGTACCTTGTTGGGGTTGGCTCGTGTGAGGGTGATAGACCTCACACTCCCTCATGTGTCCTGAGCAAAGCTATGCTTCATTGGATTTGAGGGTTGGCTAGCCTGAGATAACTGCAGTTTGTTCAGCCTTCCCCTTTGCCCTCTTCTTCCTTCTCCTTGGTTCTGGTATTGGCAGAGATTTCAGGGAGCATGGCTTAAGAATACATGGTTGTGACCTGTACCAGCTTGTAGCATTTCCTTGAAGCCATGACAGTAACAGGGAATGAAGTCACATATCGCTCCTCTGGCTGTGCCCCACACAGCTGGGATATGCAGAGTGGGGAGCTGACAGTTACCCAGGGAGTAACTTTTTAAATTGGTGATCTGGAGGCCTTTGGGCTTGTGAATCCATGAAAATGGTGTGTGAGTGGAATTGCTCCTCAGGCCAGCTCATGTGGGGTATGAACTTGGTGAATTATGTTGACTCCAGGGTATGCATGAGAATTTCCCTATGTCATGGCAAACGTAGAGTACAGTGCTATGGGCTCAATTCCCCCTTATAAATCATTACCGCTAGCTGGAGCTGGCCCTGGACAGACATTAAAAATTGGTCTTTTTAATATGTTGTCTGGGGGCCAATTCTGCTCGTGTGCTTTGTTTGTTGCACAGCTGCCGGTTGGAGGTGGTGCTCAGTGGGACTGCATTAGCCCGTGTTCAGCCTCTTGCCAGATGGAGGTCCCAGACATGCCTGGGCTTTCACACTATCAGAAACCCTATGTAAATTGCTGTCTTTGATTTCAACATGGCCTTTAATGTGCAACATGTGAGTCTTTTAATGACCACCTCTGGCAAAAGCTTAATTTGATTGTGGGGTGGGGGGAATGGATGCTTTAAAACTACCTGCACTTCCTGTGTCTGGCTTGCACCCAGCTATGCATGGGAGCCAGAGATTTTCCAAAGCCCCAAACAGTGGGATTATATTTCCAATTTCCTATTTAAGTAGGCTAAAAAATTAACAAGTTCCTGTTGTTTTAACAGAGGTAGGTCATTAGATTTACCCCATTTGTAGATATTGGTTCATCATAGCAGTGTATTATTGTGGGTTCCAGAGGTGGATAATCAGCAGCACAGTTGTAAAGATGTGGTTCCAGGTCACAGACAAGTAATGGAAAAACAGCAGTCACTGAGGATTTGATTTACACACTGGAATGACTATGTGATAGCTTCTTTTGTGAGGAAGAAAGTCTCCCTCTGGAGACTACATTCTAACCAGTAGCAAACATTCAAGCTCCCTGGTGCTTCAGATGTCAATTATACCAAAGCCTCTTATTGTATTATGCAGGTTTGTTATAATAATACTGTCTGGAACAGCAATAGTAATGTTGAATGAATTTTCAAACACTGGAGATGGGAGGGGGAGGTTGATCAATACAGCACTAATGATGACCTTGTCTTTCACTGAAATAATTGTGATGGGGTTTATAGCACTTCCTTCCTATACCATGCTGTGCAGCAGTGTTAGTTTACTACCTGCTGTTATTGCTTTTGTATAAAAAGGTGTTAAAAAGAAACGTCTGTCAAGTTTTAAGGCTGTGAGTCTTTTTTAGTGCAGCAGGGTTTTCTAGCCAAGATGGTCTGAGGATATGAGAGTTACAAGGTTGACAGGGAAAAGTGAAATCTTTAATTAGACACACTGACACAATTAGGAATATAGAAGCTTTTGGGCTTAGAAACCAGTAGTAAGGTCCCAATTTTTATAGCGAATTACTCATACTTTACCATAAAGATGCCATTGGAAGGTCAGTTTTTTTTCAAGTGGATTCATTCTGCTTGCTTGGGTATACAAAGGTATCTCCTTCGAGAGGAAATGTGAGCTCTTGAACACATAGGAATTCAAGAGAAAAGCTTTCTGGCACTCTAAGCATGTTTTCTATTTATTGAATCTATTTATGTGACCCTATTTCTTGCCTGATAATTATATGGGGTTTTCTCTGTTATGCCACCATGTGTATAGCATGCATGCAAAGATCCATTGGACCTATGAGAAACTGTATCTTCATGTGTTCCTAAATGCTGGTGGAGAAAGCAGAGAAAACCCTGTTAAGGAGAAATATAACAGTATATGGGAAGTTTGGTGTTGTTTTTTTCTTTGTTGGTTTTTTTTTGTTTTGGTGTTTGGTGGTGGAGGTTTGTTTTGGGTTTTTTGTTTGTTTTGGTTTTTTATTTGTTATATAATAAGTTCTAACTTTTTCTGCAGTATTTCAGAGTTACTTTATTTCTCAATATGCTGGAATGATGAATTCTATCCTTTTTTAATTTTTTCTTTGTGAAGTGAGATAAATTGAAAGAAAATATATCCCAAGTCTAATGACAAAAATCCTGTCTGTTGAAGCTCTTCATTAATGTACTTTTCAGAACAGAAAAGACAAACTGCTTTTGCAGTGGCACAGGTCCAATCTCAAACTAGAATCAATTGCTTTGCCAACACTGAACACAAAAGATGTTCATTGTTTGCAAACTGAATTTTTCTTAGTGTGTGAGCAAAACCAATGATCAAATTATTTTTCTTTTTCTTTAGAGAAACCCCTGCAGTGAAAAACCTGCAGCTGATTCTGTGCTTCCCATCCTGGTTTGCAGGAAGGCTTCTTGCTTCACAGTGTGATTTCTTCATAATAGCTGCATGACAACAGTATGCCAATATTTTGAAAAAGGAATGGCCAAAGTTATAATGCTATTGCTTATGTTAGCTACTCATTGCTGGTTTTTTCTTTCCTTGAGGAAATAAATTTGCCTTTGGACTCATACTCTGATGCTAACCTTGTTATATATAACCAACCTGTATATTTGTCTGTCCATCTATGTATACAAATTTTGACAGGAGTAGAGGGACCTTCCCAGGCCTGTCCCTTCCTGCAACAAGTAACTGCATTGTATTATGCTTCGTATGAGCCATGTTAAAAATGAAGAAAGGATTTTTTCCGTTATACTTATGCAATATCTTCCCCAGGATCACTTTTTTCCCTGAAGCTTATGACCTTTTTTTTGTAATATCTAAACATATTTCTGGCTGACTTGACCCTATTGCTGTGCCACCATTGTCTTTACATTCTTCTTTCCTCCCTCATATACTTCCTCCTTGGTAGATTTGCAGAGTAATTGAATTCTTTTCCATGCGTTTAGCTGCTGAGACAGTATGGTGGATATGGCATGTACCTAAGAGTCATCCTGACTATGACTGCAGTATTTTGTCCCTTAAGGACTGGATTCCAATTGGAGGTCAGTGATGCTAATTTTGCAAAGTTGTATTTATTTATTGGCCATACCCTCCCTGTAGAGCCTTTTATAGGGTTCCCTGACACAGAAAGCAGCTATGTGCAAGAGTGCAGGCTCTACATGTTCAATGGAAAAGCAGTTCCACTTGCTGACAAGAGAGCAAAGTAATGCCGACGCTGCATTGGCTAGGTAAATATTAAAGTTGCATCAATCGTTTGTTTGAATCTTGCCTGTGTGCCTTTTTATGCAACATCTCCCAGTTGGCTGCCATTTCCTCAGAAGTCTTTGCAGCTGAATGACCTTGTAAATTACTTGGTGGTTTGTGACAGTGTTCAATATTGGTAATTCAAGCCATACTGTCTGTTTGTTATTGGTCATGTGGCACAGTTTTTCTTCCCCGACTGAATGAGCTTAGCAGGTCAAAAATTTCTGTTGGATCCTCACAGGAAGTTATTTGAAAACTTTCTGCAGAATACGCGAGTTAAAGATTTGCTTGCTCTTGCATATTTGCACTGGTATAACATGACCACAGGAATGCTGGTAGAAAGCTTGGCAGGGGGATGTGTATACAGTAGCCCAAATTTCTACTAGGGCACCCTACAGAAAATTGTTTGCAGTATTCCTGAACAATCATGTCAATAGATCAGCATAAAACCTCCCTCACTTGCCATTTGCTGATACGTATCTCAAGCTGAAACCCGTCTCTTCTGAAAATCTTTGCTAAATATTTAACAAAGGGCTGTAATGAGAATTTCTTTCCTATGTGTTATATATACCCATATATTTTCCAATATGTAGTGTTACAGGATATTCCTTGGTTCTCTTGGTAAGTTGCTATACTGTATCAGTTATGACATTTATCAAATACGAGAAAGAGCACACATTTTGTGAAGCATTCTGCTTTACTTCTATTTGCAGATTTTTTTCCCCTGCTCGTTCACTAATTGGCAGTGCTGACTAATTTGTAATCTGTCTTCCCACTGAACTAGAGAGTGTTCTGTGTACATATGCATGTGTTTACAAAGTCTTAGGATTCGTCTACATGGTAACTAGAACCAAAGGAAATAACTGCATTTTAATTAATAATATTTTGATTAAGGTCTAGTTGTAGGCTCTGATTTTGATGTAATTTAAGCTGATAAAAGAAATCACATTTAGCTATACTGAAATGCCTCTGAAATCTCTGTCTCATGCTAACTACTGATGAAATGTTACATGATTTACAACCGATTTAATTGGATTGGTTTCATTTACCATCTAAACAAGCCCTTAAATGTTGGAGTGTTTACCACCTGTTGTGACTCTTACCTTAGAGAGATTTCTGTTCACAGGCAAGGAGGATTTGCACTGTAATGAGAGAGGAAAAGTGGAGCTATAAATGTGCATCTCAGCTTATACATGCTATTAAGCTTGCCCCAGAAAAATGTGGAGCTTTTTATAAAATTTACAATAAATTTCAATGTGTTGATGGTGATTTCTGGCTAGCTTCTGACAAGTAGTGCATTTACTTCTCATCACCAGGATAGTTAATGTGGAACAAGGTTTCTTTGTAGTTGTGTTATATCACACTAGCTGCTCTTCTGCTGCTGCTGTACAAATCTAGGTCTTGTAAAAGGTTTTGAGGAAGTCTGATAAACAATCCTGAAAAAATATGAAGGATTTTTTAAAATTTACATGGGATGTCGCTTTTTGGAGTCAAGTCTTTGGCATAGTCAATGGGAAAGATACAAGACAGAAAAGTCTATACTGGAGAAACCCTGGGAGATATTTTGATGTAACTAGGTTGGACAGTTGACACAACATAATCACCCTGCTTCCCTCACAGTATTCTCTGCAAATGTAATAAGTTGAGTCTTCCTTTGCTAATCTCCTGCAGTTGTTCTGTCTTATTTGCCATCCTGCAGAACAGATGGTGATTGGAACTTTGAAAGAAAAGTCTATGGCACCCTGTTTGAGGATCAAGGACTTATAGCTAGGAAGAAGCAGGATCCATGCAAGTGGGGCAAAAGCATCCTTGCCAAGAGGCTGGCCAACTTGGTGAGGAGAGCTTTAAGGTAGGAATGACAGTGGAGAAACAGGATGACTCACAATCAGGTGAGAAAACATGGATGAAAACAACCCTCCAGGCTGTTAAGGGAAGGGTACAGGGTGATGCGAATAAGACAGATCTGCTGAACCCAACAGGACAGAATTAAAGGAGTCTCACCACAAGTATATACACACAAATAAGGAAGTGCTTAGACAGCGTGAAGGGGGAAGACCTGAAAATCAGCACAACTGGGTGTTTATCTGAAATGTCTGAACGCTAACACACACAGCCAGGTGAATTAACAGGTCTGCATGCAGTTATAGGTCAGTGTTCTCCCTTGGGATCACAGAGATGTGGCAGGATAATTCTCACAACTGGAACTCTGCCATGATCTGATACAAGCTCTTTTGTAAGCAGAGGTCCAGACAGCAAGGAGGAGTGTTATCTTTTATTTATATGTAGGAGAGAGGCAAGAACACATGGAGCTATGCCTAGGGATGGATAAAGCTGGCTGAGAGCTTGTGGATCAGAACTGGAGGACAGAACTTTGTTTCAGTCCTTGCTGGTAAGACTTGCCTCAAGAAACTCCAGGTCTTTGAGACCAGTGGGAAAGACTGGAGCAAGGGGAACCTGTCCTCTGTGAAGAAAGGTCACTTTGGGGAAGGTTTAAACAAACTGGACACAAATCCATGGGGCTTCATAGGATACACCCATGACTGCTGAGGGAGCTGGCCAATGTCACTGTGAGACCACTCTTAATAAACATGGGAACTGGGGGTGGTTCAGAAGACTAGAAGAAAGAAAATGTCACTGTTATCACTGATAAGGAGGATCCAGGAAACTACAGGCCAGTCAGCTTTATCTCAGTCCATGACGAGGTGGTGGAGCATATAATTCTAGAAATCATTTCCGAACATATGAAGGACAGCAAGATGGTGGGGAGTAGTCAGCATGGATTTATGAAGGGGAAGTCATGCTTAAGCGTCCTGATTGCTTCCTACAGTGAGATGATTGGTTCAGTAGGTGTGAGGAGTTCATGCTATTTACCATGTCTTCAGTAAGTCTTTTCATAGTGTATCCCATAACATCCTCATAGACAAACCCAAAAAGTACAGGATAGGTGAGTAGATAGTGAGAGGGACTGAAAACTGGCTGAACTGCTGGGCTGTGATCAGTGGGTGGAGGCCAGTCACTAGCGGTGTACTGTAGGGGAAGGTAGTAGGGACAACACTGTGTAACATCTTTAGTGACGTGACAAATGGCATCTTAAGCAAGATTGCAAATGATACAAATTGGGGAAGAGTGGTTGATAGTTCAGATGGGTGTGTTGCTGTTCAGAGGGACCTAACAGGCTGGGGAAATGGACAAAAAAAATTAATGAAGTTCAACAAAGGGAAATGCCCCTGGGGAGGAATAGCACCATGCACCAGGAGAGGCAAGATTCAATCAGTTGGAAAGCAGCTTTAAAGAGAGTTTCTTAATCAGGACAAACTGACTGAGAGGCAGCAGTGCACCATTGCAGTGAAGAAGTTTAACACCCCCTTGGGCTGCACGAAGTAGACCGTCACCAGTAGGTCAAAGGAGATGATCCTTCTCCTTCTTTCAGCCCTGGTGATAGCTACCTGGAGTTCTAGGTCCAGTTTTGTGCTCTGCAATATCCAGCGAAGGGTGATGAAGATGATTAAAGGACTGGAGTATCTGACATTAGGAAAGGATGAGAGAGCTGGGACTATTCACCCTAGACAAGAGAGGATGTGGGGCAGGTCTTTTCAATGTGTAAAAATATCTGATGAAGGAGCGGTGAAGAAGACAGAGCCAGACTATTCTCAATAATGCCCAGTGTATGGACAAGAGGTAATGGGCACAAACTGAAACAAACTGGTTGAACACTGGAACAAGTTTTCTAGAGAGATTGAGGAGCTTCTGTCCTTGGAGTTACTCAAAACCTTACTGGACCAACCTGCTCTAGTTGCCTCTGCTTTGACTAGAGATGTTATATTAGACAATCTCCAGAGGTCCCTTCACACCTCAGGAATTCTATAAATCCATAATTTTTGCACTGTTATCTACTTAAGGTAAATTTTGGTTGTGGATTCTGCTAGATATATGCTTTTATAGGGAAACTAAACTGAAACAACAAAAGCAAAAAAATCTGTCTGAACTTAAAGTGAGATAGCCTAGATCACACCACCACCAATAGATTTGGGGAAATATATTTAAAGAAACACAGCAACTCAAAAGTAGGAAGTCATCCTCCTTTCCTTCAAGGCATGTTTGCCCCTACTTCTACCATTTACTTCCTTCCTCTTTGGCCCCAGGTAACTCATTACTTTGTCACTTCTTTTCCTTTTCGATGTTCCACGCTGCTCTGTGTGTTCTCTCTCTGCAATGTTATATATTACCAGCCCGTTAGGCTCACCCTTTTCTGCTGACCCAGTAATCACAATTAAAATATCTCACGTTAGAGTCTGATTCAAGCAAGAAAGCCGTACTGGGACATGTGCTATGAGCTCAGTGGCAAAAGCAATGATCAAGGTTTCAATAGGATTTGCTCCAACCTTGTTGCTTTCCTGAGATGCTGAGAAATCAGATATCTTTAGGCACCAAGTTCTGTCATCTTAGTCATTCAGACTTTCACTTTTTTCTTTGCTCCTTCCATTTTCCCCACTGTTTAGCCTCAAATTCCCTGTGATCTCTAGGATGCCATAATTTAATAACTACTTTATCATTTCCCAGAGTTCATTAGATTTATGGATCTTTTTGCCTAGAGATTACTGAGATCATTAGTGCTCAGCTCTTAACCACCTCCTCATTCCACCCAGATTCAAGATGTAAAAATGGAACATATTATTTGGGTGGAGGTCTCTATTGCTCATATGCTGTCATCAGTGAACATCTCAAATTGCTTCATATGTTGGTTTTCACAGCATTCTTCTTTAATGGCTTCCAGCACCTCTGTTCTCAAGCTTTAGAGGATTCAAGATGCTAGATTAAATCAGTAAATGAGTCTCCAAGACCCATGTGTTTTTTGACCTTCATATGCTCCCTCTCATTATGGCTGTTGTTTGTCATCTTTCTCTATTGGGAAGTGTTACAATTCATCTATAAGGTGAAGAGTAACCTAAATTGTACCTGCCTGTCTTGGACACATTCTCTGTTCTCCCATTCTGCCCCTTATTTTCCCTTCTTTCTAACCTTGGATGTGTCTGTCATATATTTTCATTTACAATTTATATGAGTATTTTATATAGCAACATAGTTTTTATTTGGTCATCTCTTTAAAATGCCTTATAATTTGTTTTTTTCTTCCACAACTGACCCTGAGAATTTCAAAAAGCCAGACACATCTTTTAGGATGTCAAATGGAGTCTTTAACTGGATGACCCATTTGTGCCTGCAAGTGAGCAGACTGATTCTCTGTACAAGCAGGTAGCCCTCTCATAAATAGAGCCTGACGAACTATTAGTAGCATTACTTAGCAGTTTCACTGTTTCTTGCCGATACAGGAACCATTTAAGAAA
>NW_020897695.1:29632131-29816879 GCF_003984885.1 Neopelma chrysocephalum
ACCAACTAATTCAACTTACAAATGGCTTATTAATTCTACTGGAAAATAATCTGTCTATGCCCTCCTAATTCTCAGAACACTGAAGTTTTGTGTTGGTGTAAAAATAATACTAATTAAAAAATAAAAAAAAGAACAAGAGGAAGACCAACACAAACAAAGCAAAAGAGCAAGACCACATTATATTTGTAAAAGTGTGTGTATATTGCTGGTTTTAAGTCATATCCAGTGTGTTCTTTCTGTAAGAGGATATGTTCATATTTTCATGCTTTTAAAGCTTTTAGTAATATTAGATAGGATATTGTGCCTAGTGGTGTTGTCTCTATTTTCTGAATCTAGTGAACACCAGAATTCTTGGAATGTTCTGTGAGTTGATGGGTAGCTTGTCTCTACAACAAGACCCCATCATCACAGATTCTCTTTGCCATGAATTCTCTAGAGCCATCTAGAAATAAGTATATGAATTTTCCAAGGATTTTACTTTAGTAGCTCAGTCTCTTACTTGGAGCCTAAAAGCATGTTGTTCTGTTAAGGTAATAATGTGTTAGTCTTTGACATGCTTTTCACTTGTACTTTTTGGCAAAGAGGAGGCAGGAAAAGGTCGGTTTTTTCAGATGTTTCTGGAAACAGGAAGATGTTTGATTTCATGTGGTAGCAGCTAGGGTTTCTGCTTCTGAAAGTTATACTGTGGGTGCCATAACCACTGACTAAATTCATGATAAATCTGTATTTCTTCTTTGGATTAGGTTATGCTGCAGTAAGCCACGAACTTGAGAGTTATGGGGAGACTCGTGTTGTTTTGAAGACACAGGTGAAGCATGGAGGTATTAGGGCACTGAAGTTAAAACCCAAAGTGCAAACAAATCTTAGTGATAAAACTCACTGAAAGAAAGGATAAAGATTTCTTAGACTTATATAGGGGTTTGCATCAGGATGCTGCTAGCCATTAGATTTTGCACACCTACCACTTTATAGCAGATTAAGCCACTTTTTTTGTCTTTTGAGTGGAAGGTATAGTGTATAGAACTGAAATTAAATGCTATAATTCTTGGTAGGACTGAAGACCCTGAGACGGAAGAACATGATCATGGTGTGGCATGGCATATGTAGCCAGGTAAATTTGGTCTTTCCACAAGCTTCTTTCTGAGATCTCTCTTGGCTTTTAGTTCTCTAAAAGCAGCTTGTAAACATTTCAGTAGAGATTATGTTGCAGTGAATCTCTTGCAAATTAAGTCTGATTTGTCCAGGTTAAATTCTGTTTCCAGTACTGTTTTAGATTTAGGACAATTAATTGTGGCAATAATAAAATCAAGGGAAGTTGCATGCAGGAAGGGAATATTAGAGCAAAGAAATGAACATTATTGCAAATACTGGAGGGAATCATTCCCTGGCAAATGTAGTCAGAATTCTCTTGGACTAGGATCTATCCTGAACAATGTACTTAAGTTACTTAAATCTTTGTTAAATCAACATATTTTTGAAATTGCAGGAGGATTTGACTGTTCACATCATCTTTGTTGATAATTGATTGTAACAGACTTCCCTCTGAAAAAAATTATATTGTATCTGTCTAAAGGCATCTCCCTCAAAACACTTGTAATTCTGTTGTTGTAAAGCTATTTAATCATTTTTGCAAAATCAACATGGAAAAAATGAATGAGGTCTGTGAAAGGAAAGATGAGTTAGCAGGAACCGATCTATAGAGAATGCTTTTCTAAGAAGTATTATTTGTCTCATGCCTGTTGCCTCTGCTAAAAAAGAAATACATATTTAAAATTTATTTCAAAAGCTGAATAGAAATAACAGAAACAACCAGTGCCATCTGGCATTTCTGTTTGTCTGTCTCATAATTATAGCATCATTATCTGGATTTTATTAAATGTTTTCCTGGTGCTGAAATAATCTTAAATGCACAAACTACACACAACTATACACAGGACTAATGGCATTATCCAAGGTACATCTATACTTTGTGGGTTCAAATATCAGGTTCAAGTGAATAAGTAAAATATTGCTCATGGGCATATGCCTCTTTAGATGTCAGTATGGTTGCTAATGAATCTTCTGTTGGTATCTTCCCTAAAAGTTGCTGCACTGCCAAGTCACACAGAAACAAGTTTACATGAAGTCCTACAAATGAGAGACAAAGAAAAGTTTAGGGCTTTCTGGGGAATTTGGGTTGGTTTTGTGGATTGGGGTTTTTTTGGTGGCTTTCATTTCTTTTTTCCTTGCAAGATGATTGCTGTTCATTCATTAACGGTGTTGCCCTGGGTCAGTGGTGTTGAGAACCTCTGGAAAATCATTCCCATGGCTCTGCTTCTTCCCTTTGTCCCTTCTACCTTCAAATCTAACAGTTACTCATGCCTCTGTCTTGTGAGAGGATTTATGGTTAAACAGTCTTTCAGCCTTGGAATTTGGCACATCAGGTGACTGTCCACTTGCATACGGACAAAAGTAATGAGCTGCCTTTAATACAAAGTGGTCTTTGGACTTTTAAAGGTCTACAAAATAAACCCAAACTGCTTGTTAACTCGAGTGAAACTTTGGATGGTAAAGCTGTGTGTATTTTTAATGTTGCTCTTAGTAGGGGCAGTTGCGGTCAGGTAAAGAAATACTACTCCTTCAGGAACACATTTAAGTGATCTACTCCTTTTTGGAAGCTGTCAATTGCATACTCAGTGTTGCACTTCTTGTGCATCTAAAGGCTTCATTGACTCATGCCAAGAGATGGAAATTACCTGCTTGTTTTAATACATTTCTGATGATTTTGATGGAAAATCTAAATGTGTGAAGAACACAAGATCCTTCCTACTAGCAGCTAAAAGGATACAATTTCACATTTGATACTCTGGGGAACTGGGGGGAAAACCCCCAAAACAACAAAAATAAACAAACAAACCAACCCCCCCCCCAAACCCAACAAAACAGTAAGCACAAGCTCTTGAAGTTAGAAAGAGATCAAGGACAAAAAGCTGTGGTTAACCTGGGAGCCATGTATCAGAGAGACTTTCCCATTTTCTAGGATCACAGAACAGCCCAGGCTGGAAGGGAACTTGGAAAGTTCTTTTGTCTAGCCTTTCATGGGAGAGGGAGCCTAGATGAGATTATCTAGCACCCCATCTAATCTTCTCACACAGCAAAGTTTTCTGGTTCCCCATACACTGTAAACGGGAGAGCTTAGTAGTGCTTCCTAGCCCACCTCATCAGATTGCCATGTCAGTGGCTTTCGATCTGACAGTTATCCTTTTTTTATTGCATGTTTTTGTATTAGACACTTAGCTTTTCTCTGTAATTAGACGTGGTGATTATAGTATCTTTTCATATTACACTAGAGTGGTCCTTTAATGCAGAAATCAAATAAAACAGAACACATAAAATACAGAAGAAAAAAAAAGAAGACTGCAACAATAATGCTTGGGTCCGAAGGAGCAAAGAAGTGGGAAAAAGCAAGCTGAAGTTATTGCTTTTGGCTTCAGCAATGTAGTTCATATTTTTTATTATTCTCCAAATTAGGTTTATTCATTTATTGTAATTCACTGAATGAATTAAATATAAAACCAATCCAGATTTTTAAAGGCAGACATGCATTGTGTCTAAACTCAACTTTTTGTTGTTGTTCAATTGCTGAAAAACATTTTTCCTTTTAGTGTAAATGTTTTCTGAGGAAAGGGTTATATGGGGTGAAGAAAGAACACTCAGGACGGAAGAATAAGTAGTGGAGTATTTAATAGCACAGAGCAGATTCTTGCTCTTTCTTCATGGCAGCATCCAGTGATCAACAGTTGAATGGCTTCCCTTTATCTAAGGAACAACACGTGTATTCCATGTGGCCCCATCTGGGAGTTTGTTTCAGAACAGAATTACCTTCCTAATGATAAGAATCTTTGCTTGTGAAATTATTTTGGAAAAAAGCCATCTGCTAGGGAAAATAATAATAATAAAAAATAATCCATGATTCAGAAAATAAAACTTTGATTACTGCTCCCTTAGGGGGATGGATGAGGAAGGAAGGGTCCAAGGAGCTGTCCCTGGAACATGTTTTAGAACAAACTGTTGGGAGTGACTGTAATGTCATGCAGAGGCTTGTTGTTTGAGGTACGCCAGTCAGTTGTCTCCCAAGAAATTAATCAGGTCCCCTCCACCATCCTGGGCTCCAAGTGGTTCCTGAAAAGGGTGTGAATAGTGAGGAAGGAGATTCCTTCCTGATAGAAGCATGATCAGTGCTTGGTGGCATCTTAGTAGGACTGTCATGATAGAGTGGGATAGAAACGTCCTGAGGAAGCAAGTCATTAGCTGTTTGCTGAACCAAAGACAGTTCAAACCAAAATGCATTTAACAGTAGTTAAGTACCTAATACTTTAGTTCCTCAACAGAAGCAATAGGGATGACATCTTATCAGTCAGATATTAGTTACACCTTCTACAAAATCCCTGAGAACTCCAACAGAGTTCTATGTGATAGAAGAAACACTAAAGGTTTAATGAACTCTCAGTTTCACATGATTTTAAAAACTAGTTTGATTCTCGCGGTTTCTTAGACAAGTATAAATCAGGAATAACTTCTGGAGTGACTGCATTCCAGAGGAAGCTTCACAAATTAAATAAATCCTCTACATTGTTGCAGACCTGGGTGGAGGAGGGCAACCGTCTTTGTAAGTGCTGTGTTTGAAAGGGTACAGAAGATACACCAGCTGTGTTCAAACAAGCCACTTTCATCTCACACATACACCCTAGAATTCCACTTTTTAATTTCTAGGCAATCACTCTGCTGGAATCTTTTCCAGCCATTGAGTAAAATATATGTTTGTCTTGCAATTATGTAAATAAGGTAAGTGGTTAAGATTTAGACCTTAGAATAACAACATTAACATCATTGTCCCTTCAATAAACAGCAAGCTTTAGATGTGATGTTGTTTTTGCTCTATATGTTCCATGCCACAGAAAAACACAGGCTGACACATAGATGATGTGGTATTCTTATTGTATTTAAAACGATATTTAGGCAGGGTAGCTCCTACTGCCATTTACATGTGTTCGAAAGGAAGCCCTGCTTCATCAATGGGAATGTGTCAGAATTTTGTAATAAAGCATGCTTTGTAATATATTTAAACACAGTCCAAATTAATTAAAGTGTAGTGGACGTGAAAGATACATACTCAATGTGACATTTCAAATAGGGAGAAAATATGATAATGAGCTATTTCCATGTGTTGCCATCCTTCTGGTTAAATAATACTTCTGTTTTCAATGAAGCCACTGAGCAATAACATTCATTTTTGGAGTTCCACAGCGGTTAGAACTGATTGTATACAGGCTGTAATCATTATCCTAATTCTGCCCAGGAAACCCTCTCTCCCCACCATGGGGAAATTTGGAATAAAAAGTCTCATTCCAGGAAAGAGAATTTCCAAATAATCCTGGGCACCAGATCAAAATATGAGCTCCAAATCCGTTCCTTTTTCTTAATAAGAATCAGCACTTTGAAAAATGTTGCTCTGCAAGGAAATAATTGCATTAGTCAGCTTCTTGGCACTGGCGTGGGCTGGAGCCTTCTCTTAAAATGAGGCCCAGCCTCACCCTGCAGTGCATCCAAATCCTCCAAAGATCCAAATAGCCCCAAGACCCTTGGCTTTGTTCCACAGGCAGAAAACTAAAACACAGGACGAAAAGACAGACAGGGACCTGGAGACACAGCCTCTGATGCTGAGGCAGCCTTGGGTAAGACAGGTATCATCTTTTGTGCTGAAGAGTAGAAGCCAAAGTAGGAACTAGAAATAAAAGGTTACTACTTCCATGCTATCCATTTCTTACAAAAGATCTCATTACATAGATGCAAGGTATTCAGCAAACTGTGTAACCCAAAGGGCTGGTGATATGTGATTATGTTTTTGCCTCTTGATAGGTCTGTTCTTTGGATTATAGCGCTTATGATCAGGAAAACTCCAACGTTCAGGACCTGACAAGCACTAGCAAGAGTCTGTAAGACTGCTTTGATTACTCTAGGCTGCAGAGATCTTGCATTTAGTCTGGAGAGTAAGCCTTATGTGCCTTTCACTTGAGTGATTTTTAGAACCATCCCAAAATATCCCTTTTTTATTAAAGCTCTGATTATCTGATTTTCAGCAGTGAAAAAGCTGTGCATCATTGGTGAGGGATGAAAGACAAGCAGTACGCATTACTGTATATCAAACCTCGATCTACAGGAACAGAAACAAGCCTTTCCTAGCATCAAGACATTAAACCCTCCAAAAAACAATCAAACCAACACCCCAGAATTCACCGGGAGGTAGGTGTTGAAGTGGTTTTCACATGTTTGTGTTGCTCTCACGTTGTTTCAATTTGTCTATTTGAGCCCTCCATTCCATCCCCAACAGAACTATTTCTTTTACAGCTGCCCTTTCAGTTAGGCAAGTCATCAGTACCAATTTTAAGTAATGTAGTAGAGCCTATAGCGGAAACTATTAAGGTTAATGTGGAGCAGAATGGACAACTCCTCTCTTTTGTTCAAAGACTACCAAGGAAGGGATCTATTTTCTGTAGTCCAGGGAGAGCAATTTATTTCCAAGATAGTTGTATGTGCAACTTTGCATGTTAGTTCTGCTGAATTCTATTGAATACCTGGGAACTGAGTCCCTTAGTGAGGTTGATGAACAGGGCAGGCAGTCAGATGCCCATCTCCTTCCTGCTGATAACTGCTTTGTTGGCAGTACATTTCAGGTGCTCTATATTCCTCCCTCTTTGGGCTAATATTGTACCAATTGTTTTCTCCTATTCAGCTAAAGAATCAGATGCAAATGCTCCTTTGTTGGCTGCTATTGACCTTATGGGAAAAGACTATGCTGATGTAGTCATCATCTGAATATAGTCGGAGAAGATACATTAACCTGTTAGTGCTAAAACTAAATACAGGAATTTGCATGTATCAGTAGGGAAAGCATGTCGTGACGCCTATGCCAAATCAGAGCTTACCAGAGTCCTCACCTCCTGGTAAAGTGATGGATGCAGCCAGATTTTGTGTGGTCGATTGTTGCAGAAAGAGTGCTGATGCACAGGAGAGAGGGGCAGCTTCCACAGGTACCGATACAAAGTAGTTGTGATGCTTTTACAGGCTTTTGAGCATTTGTGGGAGGGGGGAACTGCTACTGGATAGTTTACTTTGTGCCCTTGACAAGGTACTACAGAAATGCCATGTCAAAAATAACAGAGGAATCAAGATCATTTGCTCTGTGATTTAACTGTTAGACTGTGCTGTGTTTTTCTGCATTTAGATTTAGCTCTTCTGCTTCTGGAGTGTTCTGGCATTGTGGTCTAGTGAACTATAAGGTGCATGAACAAAGAGATAACAACCTACCTTGAAGATAGCTGCCTCAAAAAGAAACATAATGCATAAAGGTCAAACCTGTAGGATCTCAGCTAGCCTTACTAGTCTGGTGTGCGTCCGTCTGCCTGTGCTGCTGTTTGGCAGGCTACCAGTGCCCAGAAAACACCAAGGAGTAGGGATGCTGCTGGAAAAAGGACTGTCGAGGTGTGTTTTGTCCTGAAGAAGGCAGGGTTATCCTCAGATAAAATACACATGCTGTGTATTTGGGACAAGAGTGGGATGATGAGCCAATAATAAAGCTAGTGTCTTCTGTCACCAAAGAAAGGGTAAGTCAGGAATAACTTGTAAATTGGCGGAGGCATTACAGATGTCAGTGAGGGATGTTTATGGCATGAAGGGGGTCAGAGTTTAGTACTTAGAGACTACTTTAAAGATTACCCATTAGTTTTAAAAGGGATAGAGTTTTGTGTGAAAGAAACTCTCATCCTCATATTCAGGGTGTGCTGAGTTTGAAAAGAGCATGTGTGTACCTGTCCTTCCCAGTCTTCTCCTGCTTCCCAGTACCTGGACCATAAATCTGAGATTTAAGTGCTGCGTGCTCAAGTATTCCCCTTTGCCTACTGCAGATCAGACATTGATAATTCACTCCAGCATCTTCTGGATGATTGTCCTAGTGAAAAGAAGCTACACTGTCTCAGGCTGAATGACAGTTGTCCCTCTGGCTTTGATAGTTCAGAGATCTCTGTTCTTTACCAAATGAAGAACACAAAAAATATTGCAAAACTGCAAAATCTGACATGTAGTATTGGGAAAACTAGATTTGCTTCTGATCATTCCTGTTATCTCTGGCAGAGGGATGGTGGGAGTTGATTGAACAGCAAGAGAAGATAGTGGTTTGCAAGACAAAAACAAGAAAGTTGTTTGATGCAGCAAAGGAGATAGAGATGGAATGGTGCATGGAGGGAGCGGTGTGCAAGAGTAGAAATAACACATTGGGCAGCAACGTCGTTTTGAGGAAGCACAGAAGTGCCAGGTCCACAGATCAACAACTTAAACAAATTAGAGAAACTAGTTCAGGAGATGTTTAGACAGAAGCAACCAAGTTCTCTGGCATTATGCTCCCAGACTGTGCAGGAATGGCACTGAATTGAATAAGGCCCATGGGAGCACAGAAGGCAGCTGTCAATAAAAGCCTGTGCAGGAGAGAGAGATGAGGACCTCGGCAAACTACTGAGTTCAGAAAAGGGAGGGTTGAAAAGGGATCCAAGAGCAGCAGTTAATTGGAGCATTCTGCACATGGGGTACGGTCTAGAGACTGTTGTAAGGGCGTAAAATGGGGAAAATTGTAAGGAAATAAATCTAGTTGGGAAGGGAATGGGAATAAATAGCATGCAGCCTCTGCTAAGTAAGGGAGTGAGAGGACATGATATCTAGAGAACAGGCAGAAAAGAGACAGGAGGGGGATCACCTTTCTTATTATAGGTTTCTGTAACTTTCCTGAAATATAATGGGCAGAGGATGATTAACAAATGGCTGAGTCACAGAAAGCATGTGACTGAGGTTCTAAATTCAGCTACTAAGGGGCTTGAACGTTCACACAAAACATGGAAATTTTCCTCTAATACTATTCTAGTGCAGGGGATCCTAAACCTCCTATACAAAAAAAGCTTTCCAACTGCTATGTGGAAATATCTAGCTCAGTAAATTGGTCGATATTCATGTTGGCAGGCAAGTATATTACCTTATTTATCCATTCCTGGTGGAGAAAGCAACTTTTGGCCAACTAAAGGGTTGTTTGTCCATAGAACCATCTGCAGGATGCTTTAAATCAAACATTGTTTGGGTCTTTACCATAGCAATTTGGTGAACAATATTGCTTAGACTCAGAACACCTTTTTGCCAGCCTTTGTAAGACAATTTATTACCACCATCTACTACTTGTAGGATTTTCAAATACTTGATGTTTCATAAAATAGCAAGAACATGTGTCCTCTGTTGGAAGGAGCTGACTGTTGAAAGTCTTCGTTTCATGCAAGATTAGTGCTGACATAAATTGGTAGAGCCATCGAAAGAAGTTACCCGTGCCTTCCACTCACCATCCTGCTCCCATGTGACTCAGATTCAGGAACTGATGTAGGTTAAAATTATCTGTTGTCCTGGCCACCATCTGATTAACCAAGTACAATCACAGTTGTCTGAAATATTTCAGATAATGTGTTTAGGGAAAAGATATAAATGTGAAATACTCCCCCACTGCTCAAGAATGGGATAATTTATTTTCCTGATAGCAATGACTGAAGAAATACAGGCTGATAGAAACCAGGACTAATGTTCCTCCCTAGCCGAGCTGGAGTTTCTGTGTGTGCAGTTAGGGAGATTTGGGCAGCAGTAGGCTTTTGTGAGTGCTGTTAGATTAATGAAGTTTGCTTTCTTTTGACTTAACAATCTCTAGTTTACTTGAGACACGTGAGTTGACTCATTTCTCCCTTACATTTTGTCACAGGGAAAGAGCAATAAAACCAGCAAGCTGGCTACTGAGGGTAAATCTAGAGTAAGTAGGCTTTTAGCCTCAGGTCTAAGACATTAGTCACATGCAAATTGGTGATGATAAATCAGTGCCACCTGGCTCACAAAGCTGCCTGGGAAACCACCAACTGAAAACATGATTTTTAAAAGTACACAACTAATTCGTCTCTCCGTAAAGAAACAGTCCTGACTTCCCTGTTCAGCAGCATTTTTCAGAGCAGGAGCTGGACTTTTTCACAAGGTTTCCCTGGAAGTTCCACGTGGGGATAAGAGAATCAAGGAGTTACCTGACTCCTAACCCTTCCTTAGTGCTCTTCCATTCCTTCTTCGTAATAGCGAGAGAGCCTCAACATCTGATGCTTTTATGAAACAGCAGAGAGGAGGTGGTTCTGATTTTCTTTCTTTACGAAAAGTTTCACTGTCACAATTCCCTGGGTGGTACACAGTGCTTCTGCCTGCAAAATAGCTGGTTTTATACATTTCTGTTTAATCAAGAGTGAAGCAAATGTCAGAGATTCAATGTTCTAGATCAGCAGTTTCCAACACTGATACATCTTAATCAAGCAATTAGGTGCCTTTTTTTTTGTTATTGCTTGGTGTTTTCCATGCTGGAGAAGGGAACAGATTTGCTGCTTTGCTCTGATGGCTGCTAGCAGCAGTGTTTGTTGTTAACAGAGACGTGAACACCTAACCACCAGTTGGCAGGTGTTAACACTTTGTTACTTGCTATTCCCACATGCTGAGGATTGTGGGAAAGCTGTCAAGTTCTCTGTCTTGTGTAACGCTTAGCTTTTACAATAACAACAACAACAAGAAGCTCTGAACAAATTCAGAAGCTCTGTAAGAATGCGGTGATGCAGCGCTAGCAAAGCAAATGATAGAACGGATTCTCCTGGCTTTGAGGGGAGGTAATGTGAAGCTTTGTGGAAAGTTGGAGATATTTCCTTATCTTGATTTAGAAACAGCTAGATGGAGGCTGAGTGGTCTTTTTTCCTTTTGTTCCTTTTTTTTTTAGAAGAAACCAAAAATGCATTGTGTGTGTGCCCCAACATTTCTAGTCTGCTTCTGACATTTGTACTCATTTGTATTTAGGAAAAAAAGTTATGAATACAGCATACAATCATAGAATCATAGAGTCATAGAATCAGCTGGGTTGGAAAGGACCTCTGAGATCATCAAGTCCAACCCTTGATCCAACACTGCCGTGTTTGCTAGGCCATGGCACTAAGTGCCACATCCAGTCTCATCTTAAAAACCTCCAGGGGCGGAGAATCCACCACTTCCCTGGGCAGCCCATTCCAATGCCTGATTACCCTCTCTGTAAAGAATTTCTTCCTAATATCCAACCTAAAACTCCCCTGGCAGAGCTTAGGACCATGCCCTCTTGTCTTACTGATAGTTGCCTGGGAGAAGAGACCAATTCCGAGATGGCTACAACTACCTTTCAGGGAGTTGTAGAGAGTGATGAGGTCTCCCCTGAGCCTCCTCTTCTCCAGGGTAAACAACCCCAGCTCCCTCAGCCTCTCCTCATAGGACTTGTGCTCAAGTCCCTTCACCAGCCTCGTTGCTCTTCTCTGGACCTGCTCCAGCACTTCAATATCCTTCCTGAACTGAGGGGCCCAGAACTGGACACAGCACTCGAGGTGTGGCCTCACCAGCGCTGAGTACAGGGGAAGAATCACTTCCCTGGTCCTGCTGGCCACACTGTTCCCGATACAGGCCAGGATGCCCTTGGCCTTCTTGGCCACCTGGGCACACTGCTGGCTCATGTTCAACTTCCTGTCAATCCAAACTCCCAGGTCCCTTTCTGCCTGGCTGCTCTCCAGCCACTCTGTAGCTCTGCCTGGAGTTGTTGTGGTCAAAGTGCAGGACCCAGCACTTGGCCTCATTGAACCTCATCCCATTGGAATCAGCCCAACTCTCCAGCCTGTCCAGGTCCCTCTGCAGAGCCCTCCTACCTTCCAGCTGATCGACACTCCCCCCAACTTAGTGTCATCTGCAAATTTGCTAATGGTACACTCAATCCCCTCATCTAAATAATCAATAAAGATATTAAACAGAACTGAGCCCAACATTGATCCCTGGGGGGCACTACTAGTGACCGGGCGCCAACTGGATGCAGCACCATTCACCACCACTCTCTGGGCCCGGCCCTCCAGCCAGTTCCTCACCCAGCACAGAGTGCCCCTGTCCAAGCCATGGGCTGCCAGCTTTTCCAGGAGGAATAGTAATGCTCTGGGTTTTGGGGGAGTAACTGGCAAACAAGAAATGAGAATTTCTCTTAGCATAGTACAGCCCCTCTGGAGAGCTCAGATGTGCCCAGGAGAAAAGACCCTCTGTGAACTTTAGCAAATACATTTATTAAAATACTTCTTTTCTCTTTTGCTTGCTGTCATCCAGGTGCTCTGGATGTATCTGTCACATAGATACTCTGCCTTTGCAGCCACAAGGTCATGGTTTTATAGTTGAGTCATCCAAGTGATTGATTTGTTACTGATGAAGTTTGATGGATTTTTGATTTACATGAAGACAGTAAAGAAGAAGGAGTGGGAGGTGCAAGGCAGCTGCAAAGTGGAGTACAAAGCAGAAACTCGCTAGAGCAAGTGGGGCAAACAGTGTAACGACTTAGATGAGTGATCAGTTTATACGGCTGATTTTAATAGTGCCGCAGTGCATAATTACACCCCTTCCCCCCAAAAAACGTTATACTGATAATTTCTTGAACCTGCAGAATTATACTCTCAGGAGGAGAGATTTCATGCCTTTGCTTTTTGATGGGAGTGCTTCAGTTGAAGGTAACATCACTCAAAGGAGTGATCATGGATTTTCTAGCATGTGGGCTATGGTTGGGCTGCCTTTTGAACATGGTTCCAAGTTTGGGGTCATTCTCCGGTTCATCTCACATCCAAACAGCACTAGCTTTGGATCAGCTTTATTATGCAGTAGGAAAGAAACTTATCCGTGCACTGTGAATAGGCTGGGTTCAGGATAAGGCATTTCTTGAGATATGCACATGCTGACTTGAATCTGCCAATGCCTATCCTGTCAAACCTGAGGAAATGTTCCCTGACAGGTGAGTTGGCCAAGTTTTTTCCTGGAAAGGTTCCTACTGTGTGACAGGAAGCCCTATGGGATATGGAGGAGGCTGAGCAGCAGGTTCTTAATAATATGGTTGTACAGTCATGTTTTAGTGGCCTGCCCCCAGGTCTGTGTTACACAAGGCAGTGTCGATGTGGCCCTGAAGTCTGTGACTTTTAAGTTGATTTTAATTCTGGAATACAGGTTTGAGACTAGTCAAAAGTTAGGGATTTAATGAAGTGGGAGGTGCAAGACAGCTGCAGAAATGAATGGATGAAATGCTCTGGGCTGTGTTTTGCATTGGGTGGGATCCCAATGGTCTCTCCTGACTTCACAGGTCTGTTAATCACTGCAGTAAACAGGTTTTTTAATGGCATTAGTATTATTTTATTGACATGAAAATCATCCCTGTACCTGTGCACTGCTTTAAAAAGCCCTCCTTTTTGCAGAGCTACCCCCTGCAAGCTGGTTCTGAAAGATCTACCTGCCAAACTTGGGAGTGTGAGGGAGGTACTGGCTTGTATATGTCTGCCTAATTTCAGACTTCTCTTAAAAATTTATTTGCTTTTACTCAGTCACAGAAAGCCAGTTAGGCGAGTCAGTAATACTGGTAAAATCAATATGTGTATCAAATATTCATAAACACATATTGTGTGCAGGCATGGCCCTGAATTTGTTCCTGCACATATTAAGTGATACTTTTGTATTTTAAAAACCCTAGAGAGAAAAATCTTGTGGTTAGGGAAGCCATGGAGAAAGTGAGAGGAGGGAAAACCGATCATTTCATGAATGGGACTCAGAGAGTTTCGCTTCTGCCATGCAGCCTCTGTTGAATTAATTTGTATGTGCTTGTCTTTTGTAAGTGGGGACACGTAGTGTAATACGTAGACTTTGCTGGGCTTGAAAAGCATGTGCTGATTGTTTTTGAGGTGTTCAGGTGAAAAATAAGTGATTTAGTGCAATGAAATTATAGATTTTATTTGAGGGTATGGCTACAGACTGACAAGGGGCCAAGTTAACAGGCAATAAAAGGGTCCATTCTTGAGACTGGAATTCTGGCCTCCCACCTGAAGGCCAGACATAGCTGTGGGCACAGTCCCATCCACTGGCACTGGGAAAAATGAGTCATCCCATTTGTACGATCGCTAATGCCATTTCACTCTGCAGTGCAAGAGGTTGGAAAAGATTCTAGCAATCCACTGCGAGTTCCTCTTTTGCAGGGGTGAGATCTCCCTGAAACATGGCAGTGGCTTTGCTGTGAGCTGCTCATTTGCAGTTGCTATTTTCTGCTCATGCTGTGGAGGTGCCTAGAGGACTTGGGTACAACTGCTTTGGGCTAATCACATACCCCAGTGTCAGTTTCTCCTTAAGGATCAGAACTGTTGTACTGATCCTGCAGACATGAGACCTATCACTTAAATTATTTTCTTATATGAATTATCTGAAGTACTGCAGCTGAGCTTTATGACTTCTCAGCACCTTAGCTGCCATAGTTTGAGTAAAGTCATCAGCATTTTGCAAGGGGAATCATATTTAATTTGGATTTTTTGATCTCCATAAGCAAAACACGGAAGAAAAGATTTCTTGAACTCCTGGCAGGATTTCTGGTCTTTCCCTCCCCCCCTTCTTTAGAAACTTCATTTGTTTCTTTTTTTTCTTCTTCTTTTTCCCACCCCACCCAGGCTTAAACAGTGACGGGAAATTCTGTACTTACCCAGCTGTACTGTCTGAGGAAAGCCAAGTTATTTTTTTTCCATGCATCAAAATTATAATAGTTTGAAATGACTTATTAACTCTCTGAGTTTCCCAGAGAGAAGACATCAGATACTTAACTGATATGCCCCTTGTACTTAGACAAAAGGCCAAACGAAGGTTAGGGCAAGTAGATACACATGACAACTTTATTCAAGTCCTTGAGGATTTCCCATTGACTGAGTCAGAGTTTCATTCTTTTTTTTCAAGCAAAAATAATAAACATGGATCAAGTAAAATGGGTTAATTTATCTTCATTGCAGCCCTCTTCCTGGTGCAAACTCTGCAGTCTGTGGACAGAGAAGATATGTTCAGTTACTCAAATGGCTGCCTTGCCTGAAAAAATATAGTGATCATCTCAAATAGCTCACCTCAAGTTGGGTCATTGCTTGAGGATGCGTATTATGAAATAGTTTTAGAACAAGTTGATTTCTGCATTAACAATTGGATCAAATAAACATTTCCTTGTGTCTAACCACTGCTGCTGTGTTGATGACTAAATTGTGCTACACATGTTTCTGCGTCACTTCATAGCAGTGCAACTTTTTTTCTTGCTACTATTAAATGAAGTTCCAAAATGCTGCAGTTCTATTGGTCAGTATTCTTTTGCTCCACTAGCAAGGGAAAAATGTTTGTTTTGAACTGGTAAGAAACACTCTTATTTTTTTGCTGTGCTTTTTGGTGGGCACATTATATATTCTGGGCTATGGCAAGCGATTACATGGTATGTAATCCTGCAGCATTCACAAGCATTGACTCCCATATCAGGATGGTGAAACCTTTATCAGTAAAAACATGGTGACCTAGAATTAAGTGCTATCTGTGTCTGGAGTTCCCAAAATGCCTGGAGTATGCTCAAGGAACAAAAAATGGTGCACCAAAATAGAATCCTGCGTGAGAAAACCTCTAGGCTTGCAATAATATTTCCTCAGCCACCCTCACTGTTGGGCCCTTCCTGGCAGAGCTGGACCGTGTCCACAGGTCATGTTGACTTTGTCTGGATTGATGGGGTTTCTGCAGCTGTCCCGTGCTGCTTTCAGGAAGCCAGGCTGGGAGCTGCTAGGTGAAAGAGCTCTGTAAGATTAAGAGCAAGTGCCAGTGCCTGGCGTGAGCAGTGGTACGATTTTTATGCCTGAAAGAATAGTATCCAGCAACACACATTGTGTCCATACTCATGTCTGGGTGTGTCAGAGAACTCCATAGGAAGAAATATGGAATTTGCGGACAAATGTGGGGCAAATAGGTCTCTAGTTCCCTTTTTCTTCTGACCCCATAGAGACAACCTCCAGCTCATGTGTTATGCAATTCCTACAACATTGTCTAGCTGTTCCCTTGTGACTGTGTGGGTCCCTTGCTGGGATGAGATCCATGCCTATCCTTGCTGATTCTGGTGCAAAAGCTGTTCCTAATGCACTGCTTGCTGTGTTGTGTGGGTTTCAGGAATGTATGAGAAAAGAAATGCAAAAGGGGTCTGAATGTCCTCAGAATAGGCAAATTACTGAAACCTGCTGAGCCTACAACAATGCCAAAGAAATCTCTCCCTTTTTCCTGGGTTTGTTTACATCTTACCTGCACTTCACTGCCAGACTGATGGCACTTGGAGCTGATAAGAGGCTTCTCATGGGAAATAGTCTTTTGAAGCAGCAAGTCTGAGCTGTAGGACTTGGGAAGTCAAGAAATGGTCTTCTCTCATCAAAAGGTCACTCCTAGAGTACAGATGTTTCACAGACCTTTGGTTTGATACTAATTAGTTGTGTGGATTTTTGAATAGTTGGATCCTAGGTGGCAAATACTTGGATCCAGGTGGTAACTGGTACAGATAGCAGAAAGTGAAAAACAACTGTGCTACTTTTTTTTTTTCCTTGGGAACTTAAAAATTCCAATCTTGCTGCATTAAACTAAGTCATGCAGAAATGCTCCAGCTGTTCTTTGCACTGTAGAAGCCAAATTCAGCATTTTGATGGTTTTTTTTTCCTTTGTTTTTGAGAGACCAGTTGTGAAACTACTTGATGTGTTATGTAACAAAATCTTACCTGTACTCTCCTTCCAGTTATATGCATTTTCCTAGTTATCTTATTTAAGGTAGACTCCTTCCAGGTCATCATGTAAAATACCAAGTTCACCAGGAGGTAAACGGATCAGCCTTCTTTGCCAACTGGGATGTCTAGTAGTGCTGGAAGATTATCAGTCTTTTAGGTCTCTTCTTCTTCATCACTGAATGTTCTGATGGCAGCTGAACTCATGGGAATTTTGGTTAAAAGCGGTAGAACACATGAACAAATAGTTTCTGTGGTGTGTTTTCTGTTTTTAATAAGAGCTTTATTTGGTATGATGTGTAAATCCTTCTCAGCTCCATCTATTTGCAGGAAGAGTCAAAAAGTATTCTTTTAATACTCCTAAGGGAGAATCCATTGAAGTATTTTTTTACTGTTTTTAAAATCAGATGTGTCCTATTTTTCCTAGCAATTTTCAGATGTGAGCGCCCTCTGAAATGTAGACAATACTCATCATAGTGTTTTAATGAAGGTTTATGTCTCTGCTGTGTAAAAAAACAGGAACACTGGGTTTGGGAACACTTACCCCACAGCATTAATGCCTAGAGCAACGAGACCCATGCCCATTTTGCGATGCTCATGACATATTTAATTTCAGAGTTTTACTTGTGACCTTCTGCTTATGCTGTGGTTTCTGGATGCACAATCAGGATAACAGTATATGTTGTGTGAAGCAGCTTGTGCCTGAGCAGCTCCAAGGATTGACCGGGACCCTGGGTAACCTCACGTTTACATGAAACAAGGGTTAGTCCCCTATCCCTCTAGTAGGCATGGACTTTCAGTTCTCAGTTCCTTCTGGTTTAATGGAAAAGACAATTATCTGTATCCGTTATCAAATTATGTAGAGTCCTTTCCCACAGGGCTTGTAATTTCTAAGTTGTTCCTCTTGTTTCAGTGAAGCTGTTTGAGGATTTCCAGGGTTCCCTAATATTTTTAATCTAATCCTTTTTAACTTAAAAGTTAGTCAGCTCTCATAAGGCTAGAGTCAGGTGACTGGTGAAGGTCACAGCAAAGTGACAGGTGCAGCATTATCTAGCTTGTTATCAGCAATTGTACCAGGTACAGTTCAGTACCCAACCATATGACAGCACAGTAGCCTGTTTTGATCTTCATTTTCTCCCTTTAATTGGGTGGCCTTTCTCATGTCTCTCCCTACCTATAGTCTTGTTAACTCATGAGTGTGGAACGTACTGGCTGCGATATCAAAAGACTGGGTACGTAAAATGAACAAATCCATAAAGCAGTTTATAGCTATTCAAAGAATATGGAAGCATTTGCACTTTCTGATACCACCTGCTTTGCGTGCCAGAAATTGTAATGGGAACAAAAAGCTTACAAGGTTCAGGAGGGAAAAAAAGCCTTTTTGTGGAAAAAAAAATAAGGAAAAGGGCAACAGAAGTTGTCTGGGGATGTAAGTGAAACAGAAACCTTGGTCATGAACTGAGTGAATGAGGTGGATCTAATTACTGTGTAACAAAACAAAGGAAGATGGCTTAGTAGACGTTTAAATTGCAGGTACTTTGCCCTACTGTGGTGCTACAGATTTGACAGCTGTAGATAAACATGGAAAATGTCAGTCCAGTCCTTTTTCTGGGATTTGCCAGGATCACAGAGGTACTCATATAGAAATTCATCAAATACTATTGTCTCCATATACGTGTTAATAATATTCTTAATCTTCACTATATTTTCTCTTGGGCCTATATGCTGCATGGATATTTCTTGGCATGCCTACAGATCTCTGTCTGTATATTTGGCTTGCCTCGGGCCAACTTAAAATGATTGTATACAAGAATTTTTGCTGTTTATGGGATTATTTAAGTACCATTAGTGTATCTGGGTGGTATTGTTTATCATGTGTCACCCCATTCAAAAAAATCCAATGCAGAAGGGGAATTCTCTTGAGTTTTTAACCCCTGTCACTGCACTGCTTTAAAAAGCTTTCCTGCTTGCAGAGCCACCTCTTGCAAGCTGGTTCTTAAAGTTCTGCCTGCCAAACTTGCCTCCAATACTTGATAAATACCAGGGGACACTTCTTCTCAGGTAATCTTGCTCCTTAGTCTGAACCAGAACTTTCGTGTACCCTTGCCCCATCACAGACCTATCCTGTCTCTAAAGCTATCACAGAGAACTTGCTACATCTCTTTCTGCCCTGACTCCAGCATCTTAACCTACTCTCCCTGTGCTCCCTCACTTTTTGTTTTCCTCTTCTCTCTCTCCATTTCACCTCCTGTTAGAAAAAATCTGTTCTTCAATAGAGGCTGTGCGTGGGCTGAGAGAAGAGAAAGTATTTAGACATCTCTAAGCATAGTGTATCTTCTTGACAAATAGCCTGGTTATTCTGGGTGAAGAAAGAGAAACAGAGTTGATTTTTAGCCATCACCACGGAAGCCTGTGCTGCTGCTACACTTCAGGCAGTGCTAAGTTCCCGTAAGAGGAGCAGGTCAATGGGAAGGTTTCTGCAGTCAAGATCCAAAACACTCCCCAAGAGTCTCTGGGAGTGTCAGCAGACTCCTAACCGAGCCAGGAGAGAGGCCTCCGCGCATGGCGTGGCTGCCTGACGGCACTTCTGAACTATGCGTGGGATTAGTTGTTGTGACACGCACAGCCTTCCTGTAAACCCAGGGTGTTCAGCCTTGTCCAATCCTTTAGAGCCTCACAAAGGACAGGAGCTGAAGAGGCGTTCAACTCCCAAGAAGCTGGTGCAACACGCTGGTTAACACAGTATTTCTGGGTGGTGAAAGGGAAGGGGAAGAGTTGTGAAAGAGGCGTTTTGCTTTTATTACTTTCTTCCTGCACCCTGTATCCTGTCTGTGGAGAGCTCTTAGCAGATTCGTGGACCTGCACTGCCATGTGAGTTGAAAAAAAGAAGGAAAAAGTGACGAAGAGTGAGAGAAAACCAAGGGAATCCATTAAAAAATGCCTCTGTTACCTCATTAATCTTTTGCAGCAAATAATATATACAAAACTTGGGCTAGCAAAGTCTCCAAAGAATAACATTTTTTTTTGTGAGGTTTTAACAAATTAAGGAAATAAATTAAGTCACTAGCACAGCGGGAAAGTGCTTGAGGCCTCCAGGATTTGTATGTTTTACCATTGTTCTAAAAATAAATTGGGGGAAAAAAAATTAAAAGTCTTTCAGTTGAAAAATAATATTTGCTTTAAGTAGTCATATTTGGGTTTTGCTACCGCTCAGTGCTTCACCACCTTCCCTGACCCTGAGGCTGACTTTTGGAAACACAAGGCAGAAAATAGTAGAAGCAGAGGTCGCAAAGACATGTGGTGAAGGGAGAGGCGTGCTGGGCATTAGCGGGAAGGATGTAAAGCAGAAATTAAAACTCTTGTGCCTCACCCCACTGTGACTGCTGAAACAAGGCATGTGTTAGAGATTAGCAATCAGCTTACTGGCACCCTTAGGCCCAAACCAGTGGGAAAATTTCTGGCAGCTTTGGTCAGCTTTGGAAGAGAGGTGACTGGCACCCTCCTCTGTTGCTATACTGTAAACTGGTCATTATTTTAATGATCAGAACAAGGCTTCCCAGGTTGCCAGAAATCAGAGAAGTTAAGGGCTGCCTTCTGATAGCCCTTTTCCATGCTCCTTTTTGTAATTCGCAGTAAAGTGACCAGAGAGAACAGCATTACTGCTCTGTTCTCTCTTCTCCCCTAAAGCTGACCACTTGCCTTCTCATCCCAGCTGCTACACAGAGGCTTCCACTGCTTCTCCTCCCTGGGCTACCTCCACTTCTGTCATTTTTTCCAGCTCCACCCAGGCCTTGTCTCACTCTCTAGACTGTCCTAGAATTGGAACAACTGTTTTTTGTCAAATCCAACTGAGTTGCACGATCTGCAGGCAAACAACATTCTGGAGAAAGGTTTTCAAAGGTGTAAAAGATGGGTAGGTATCTAGCTTCCCACTAAAGATTATCACCAGAAGTTAGGTATAATGAATTTCTTCTGCTGCACCCACTGCTAATGCTGCAGCTGAATGCATACACATTAAAAAAAAAAGTAGTTAAAGGATGTTCTTAGAGTCCTAAAGGCAAGGCTGTTTTCTAGCAAGTAATCCGCAACTTGACTGTAATTGCCCCGCTACTCACCTAAATACTGCAGTAGTGGGAATTATATATGTACAGGAACAGTGTAAGGAAACACTCTGTCATTCTGCATAGCTGTTTGCTGATGGAGCTCTGACACTTATTCTTCTATCCTCAGTTCCCTTCCCTGTAGAAGCCTCTCAAGGGACTTGGCTACTGATTTTGTGTGGATGATCTGTGCATGGAGCATTCAAATATGCACAGCACGCATACACACACACCCACGCTCATACGTGCATATGTGTGACACTTTCATGTCAGCAAATGCCAGAACTCCAGTTACCTCTGGTATCTCCAGTTATCCCCCTTGTGAATGTTTTTCTGTTGTAGCCTTTCACTACATACACTTCTGCTATTTTCGCCCCTTTCATCCCTGCCTCATTTCATGCACAGGATGGGCTGTGCTCAATTACTGAGCAGCAACTCCGTATTTAGTTTTCTCTTTCCTGCTTAGTGTGTGGCCCCAGCCTTACTTACAGCACAATATTCAAGTCCTTCACTGATGACAAAAGGGTTGATTTCCTCATGGGCTTTTCTGTGTCCTCATCATTGTATGTGTATCTGTGGCTACACAAGTGCTTTATCATGGAACTTAATTCTGATACTTGTCCTTAGCCTCCTGATGATGCCTACTTACTCTTTTTATTCTTGGGATGGTTTTAGAGTAGAAAAATATGCCAGACAAAGCTGCGTAATTTGCTGTGAAGGGGGGTAACTACTTTATTTTGTTTGTTTTTAGCTACTGCATGTTCTATTTTGTTAGAAAAGCTGTCGATGAGCAGTGAGGTGTTTTATTTTGCCTGCTTTAGTTCTGAAGAGAGGGGAAAATTGTCTCCTCTCAGAAGGCCATAGGGAGGGCTTTTACAGGGATCAGCATGGGACATCCTGTTCTACCCAACACATACCCCCAAAATTGGAGCAGAGCTTATGGGAAACTCCTGAGTATGGCACTGGGCCATGACATCCCCACATGGTCCTCATAGGGTGTCTCCGGGGAGCCAATAGAAATGGTTTTGGCCTTGAAGCTAAGCAGATCACATTGAAAACTGTTGGGCTTAGTGAAGGATTGGGAGCTCCCTAGCATGTGAAACACAGAAGCCAGGAAGATATGGTGGGGAAGGAGTACTGGGGACTTGGTGTTTTTCTGTTTTGTGTTCTCTTTGTTTGGAATTGCCTGAAGTCACATCTGTGCAGATCCTAACCCCTTTGGCATGCTTGGGCTGCTTACGTTAAGGAAAAGGTGTGAGAAGACCACCTCAGAGCACTGACCAGCTTGAGACTCAGTTGCACCCAAACTGTAACCAGCTTGGCAGCAGCTGGATTTCTTTGGCCACATCTGCCTGTGTTGTACCCTGTTAAATCTTAGTGGCAGTCTTGGCTCCGGGGCTCTGTAGAAAGCTTCTGGCTCTTGCTGATTACTTACTCCTGAGTAGTCTGGGAAGGTAGGCTCTTTGTAGTGCTGGCATTTTCCCCTGAAGAGAAAGGGAATACAGTTAGTTCCTGTAGGGCTGCAACAGCAATTACTGCCTATGAGGAAGAACTGAGACATTGCATGGTATTGGACTGGAGTGACTAAGAGGGATGGTGTTTGCTAGGCTGAGGATGACAAAGAATAATCCCTTTTCCTGCAGTTAGCAGGTCAGCAAGGAGTTTACAGGTGTTGCTAGTTGGATGAGACTGAGGCTAAATCAGTATTTAGCATAAGCCTCTAACAGGCTGTAGAGAAGGTCTCTGAGATATCAATGGACTGTTGTAAGTGTGAGCTTACATGTGAATATGGATGAAACTAGTGAGGAAGCAACCAGGTGTTAATTGAAGAAGGAGAATAAATGTTTTTCCATCTAAAATGTTTTATTGAGGTTCTCTTTTCCATAGCATTAGAAGAACATTTTGTGTTTTAAAGGCCAGCAGGGGTATCTGAACCAAGACAGATGTGCTCTCAGCTTCCTGAAATATGGGGGATATCCTTTAGCAACCATCATTTAAAACATGGGGAAACATATTTACATGAACAATGTCTCAGTTCCACTACTGTGGGAAAAAATAAATCCTTATTCATTGCCCCAGTCGCTGTGGTGTGAGGCCCAGGCTTGGCAGGAACCATGGTTCAGTCTCCTCTGAATTGCCAGCTCTCTAAACAAACTGTATGTTGTTGAAATGGAAGAATCTGTTTTCCACTGGGATTTAAAGCAATTTGTCCTTAACCTTGTGAGCTTCCAAGCTACTAGATTTTGAAATTGTCTTTGTTAAAACAGGAAAGGAATCCTAGAGCATAGAGATTTTGAGTCAGTGGTTGGGATCTGCTCATTATGGGATCAGAGGGGTGATCTGCAGGTGGTTTCAATATCCAGACAGCAGTGTTTATCAAGGTAGGGACAGAGCTGCCAGTAGACTCCCCTTTAGCACTCACCATGTGAGAAGAGAGCAGTTGTGTTGCTATGTACTCCCCTCATCACTCTGATGGCTGATTCCAGCCTTGAGTACCAAAAATCTGTAGTGACAGCTTTCTGGCCTTACAGGGAGAAGGGGGAGGAGATGGGCTTTCAAGAAACTTATAAGGTCATGTCACACTGGAAAATCAATGTTTGCTTTTGTTTCCTGAACAGTGCATAATAACTCCAGGAGGCAAAAAGCAGGGAGCATTATGACAGGTTCTCTTAAATGACCATAGGATGCATGCAGGAAGCCATGCTAAATTGAAACTAAGGAATGCTTTACGGGTAGCAAGTTTAGAAATATATTTAATTTTTTTTTAAAAGAGAGCAGCTTGGAAGTTGTAGCTGGTTCTAAACCAGGGCTTAAGCTCTGTAATGGGCAGATGTGGGGTTGAAAAGAGCTGGCCTAGGTAGAGGATATTCCACATCTAGTCCTTGGATTTGAGGCTGATCTCTTTGATAAGAACCATTTTTAATGTAAAGCTGAAAAGATAGTATGAAGATGAAACAGTTGGAAATAAAAGAAGTCTGGTCAAATTTTTCATTTACATGTAAACCTCTCTCTTGAGCTGTAGTTAGTGATCTATTTTTACTTTGCTTCCCAGAGGCAAAAGTAATACCTCTATACCTAAAAGACTGGTTTTCCCAGCACTTACCAAAACCAGCATGAATTCCTCAATAGCCAATGTCACAGAAGTTGCATGTAAAAAATTTTAGAGAGTTTTTTGTAAACATCGAGGTTGTGGACAGAAAGGGGCCAACCAAACCCCGAGCCCTACATCTATTCTTGATATCTCGTTATTGTGATCCAGGTTCCTCTCTGTGTGATGTCTTTCCAAGATTGCCCTGTATTCACTTTATTCCTGACAGGCTAGTGAACTACAGACACTTGTATCAAAAGGTTTGGAAAGGTAACAGCTGAATATAATCTCCAGATAAATGCAACATACCATGGCCACATATGAAGGATCTCTCCCATGAATGGAAAAATGAGGCCTGTAGCTCTGAAAAACTTTTGATTTAGATTTCTTCCTAGAGAACAATGAAGGAAACTCTCGTGTGTATACCTGCAGCTTGGCTACTCAGAGCATTTTGTGGCTTAGTCAGCAATACCCTGATGGGTGGTATGCTGCCAGGGCTTCATGACTTGAGCCTTCCCCAAACTAGCCAAAAGAGAAGAAATTATCTGCATATTCCACCCCTGATGCAGTAGAAGCACACAAACAAATGTATCTATCTCTGCTGGGCCTCATTCAGATGTATGTGTTGGTTTCTCAGTGCCAGATCCTGCTATGAACTCTTGCTCCGCATGCACTTGGAAATGGCAGAAAGAGATAGGTATCTGTATCTCTACACACACACATGAATTATTTTTTTTTTTACCTGTAGCGTATGGTGATGTTTGCTTAATCCACAGAAAATTCACATACCCATACGTGATGTAACATGTATTTTCCTCACAGAATGCAAACCATAGTTTTTAACAGGGTTGTATTTGCTACTGGATCCTCAAGTTCACTTCTGCTGCATAGTTGGGCAGGTATGTTTGGTATTTCTGTTCTTTTTTTTTCTTCCTTTTTTTTTCTTCATCCAGTTAAAAAAAAAATCCCCTAGAAAACACATAAATAATTCAGAACACATGCTTATGTCAACAGTTTCATTTATTTTATTTCTATAAAGAGGGCAGAGGCAAACCCCATCAAAACAAGGAAGGGGAGGAAGATGCATTGCAAAATTATGGCTGGGGTTTTGCACAGATACATTTTTGACCGGAAAGCCCAGCTCAGAAATGAAATGCCTGTGATTTAGTGCTTATACATTGTGAGTTGCTGAGTGCACATAGCAAAGAAAGCTATGAGCACTCTGGCCGCATCTGCCTTGCTGCATGACTTTCTGCATTTGTCCACAACTTTGGGTCAGGATAGGCTTCCAGATGTTCAGAAATCCCACATAAATGTGCTGTAACAAGAGACTCCATTGGAGGGTGCTAAACTTCTTGGCATACCCTAGGAATTCAGCCCCTAATAAAATATGAAGTTTGGATCCCTTTTTGTAAGGGGTAAGCCAAGTCCAAGCTCCTGAAGTCAGATGGAAGTGCTCTGTTGAGTTAAAAAAGGAGTTGGGCTGGGCGCATATCATCTCATTTCTATGCAGATGTGGCAGTTTCATTTGTTTTTCCATCTTGTGGATTCTTGACTGATCAGCTGCTGAGAGAATTCCTGAAAATTACTTCAATTTTCAGCACACCTTACTTACTGCCTATAGTTCATGTCAAAGCCCTAGTCTCTTTGTTTGGAGATGCTCCCTCATGCTCTACTTACTGTACTTCAACATTGCTGAGAAAGCCTGTCCCTAGTCCTTTGTAGCTGTTTGGTTTTTTTTAATAACTTGATAAGGTATATAATTTTATATATCTTCTGACTGAGTAGACTTAGACCCATTCCTATTTTACTGTGGTGATGATAAATGTCGCCACTACTCGTCTACCACTCAAGTTCTGATATGCAGTGCAAAGCTAAAGACAGCAAAAGAAACTAGGTAATATCCTCAACTGTCATGTCCACAGCATAGAAGACAGCAGGGAAATTCCATCTTTCAAAAGACTCATTCCTGAGGATTATTTATCAGCCTTCTTCTTAAAAACCTGTATGAGGGACAAGTCACAGTCTTGCTGTGAATATCCTGTCCCAGTATCTCATTTCTCTGCAGTTAGAAGATTCCCCTGATATCCAACACAGTTGTCCTTGATATCTTTTCCTCCTCAATGGCCACAGAGGCAGTCAGTAACAACCTTTTATGTACCAGAGAGATGAGGGACCCTGTAACATAGATGCTTCTGCTGTGGTTATGTGGACCCAGAATACTGGGGGCCTTTCTCTGCCACATATTTCCCATCTGTCCTCAGAGAAGTCTGTTAATCTCTGTATTTTTCTACCTCGAAGGGGTGCTATGAGGTTACGATCACTGGTGTTTCCAGGGGCTTTCAGATACTGCACTGACAGAGGCTAAATAGGTGAACAGAGAGAGAGAGCAGACATACACTTATTAATCTAGTAAAGGACTGATATTTAACTCAGCAAAGCTCCCAAAAAAATGTCAAAGACCATATTATCAGCATGTTTCTTATCTCTGGAATTTTGTTTTGTGCTGTGCTACTTTACTTGTTGGTTTGTGGTTTGTTTTGCAGCTTACTGGAAAAGAGAATTTTAAGAACAAGAAAATGCCTGGTAAAAGTTGTAACTGGCTCTGCTTGTCTGTGGTATGACAGCCAAGAATATCACCTGCTGATGATTTACAGATTCCTGGGAGATGTGCTGTCGAGTCTTAAAGAACTGGAAAAAGGACGGCTCACCCAAATTGCTTTTTGTGAAACAGCATAGTGTATCCACCCGCTTCATGCTATCTTAATTTAGGACATGTGTAGTGTGTAATGATGAACTGGCCAACTGATTATGTTGCTGTAAATCCTGTTCCCCACCTTACAAAACACCCCTGTTTGACCCCTTCTTTCATGGCAGCTCAGCCCAGCGTTTCCAGTCCACCTCTTGGGAGGGAGAAAGATCTCACTAGCCATTCACGAAAGCAGTTCTCTAGAGAGAAAAATGCAACATTTTGTTGATTTTATTTCATTCAGCAGCCTTTTCATATTCCTTGACCCACTTTTGCTTCTCTTTAAACTGTGACCAGTATTTATTTATCCCTTTTTAAACACAATAATTTAATTAAGAAACTAATCAGCAGTGTTGAATTGATCTTTGAACTCACCCCTATCACTGAAGGAAATTTATGAATGCATAACACAAGCAATATCCTTTTATCTAAAAAGCTTTCTACTAAAAGGATTTGGTATCTAAAAAGTAAGGCTTGAAATTCTGCACTAAATTTATAATGTAAAGAAGTGAACATTATTTATACAGTTGAAGTGTATCCCAACTGAATCTAACAAGCTTGTCTGGATTATTTATTAAAAATAATAGTGTTACAAGTTTAAAGTATTTCGGAAAAGATTTGGATATTTTGGAGTCTGAAGGACAGATTGTAAAGGTACCTGTGTAACACGTAGAAGTTTAATGGTCTAGGCTGTCTCTTCAGTCAGTGGAGAGAGGCTGGCATGTTCCAGTTATGTTCCATTTTCTTAGGCACTTATCTTTGGACGGATATTTTTTGGCTGATCATCTCAGCAGGGCATTAAAGGATGTCTGTAATTAGTCTTTATCATCATCTGTTAATTCCAGTTCCCTCAACTTCAGATCAATAATTCTGAACACTACCTGGGATGTAGGTACCTTGGGCAGAAAGTGACTGGATCCAAAAAGGAGAGTGCAGTCCCCTGTGCAGTCTCACTCAACCTAACACGACAGATTCTATAGGAATATCTCCTCTCCACCAGCCATGAGGTAAGCGAACATCAGCACTAGGGGACCTAATTCATAAGTTTCAAATGGCTTCTGGGGCATGAAGGCTCTGAGATGTTTGGCTCAGCATAGTCAAGACACTTACATTTCTGGACATGCTCAGCAGAAGAATTAAAGGTGCCTCAGTAAGTGCTCTGGAGGACCCAGTGGTTAGAGGAGGGACAGAAGATCACTTGCTGTCAGACCTCTCCACTTCATCCAAGTGGCACTGTGGGCACCTAACTACAGGATTAGATCCAGTCCTTTGTCACGTGCTTGAACTAACAGGTGGAGATAACGAATTAGTTCTATCCAAAACCAGATCTAGAATCCAGTCCTAATAGCTGGAATTAATGAGTGGCATATGAGAAGCCTGTTTTCTATGGATTTGGATCCTATGACTGGATTATCCCATGTCTAAGATGGTATGAGCTCTATTCCAAGGTTTGCCAGTGGCTGGGAGACTCCTCAAAGTGCTTGCATCTGGGGAGTCTCTGATGACTAAAAAATATGATAAAAGTGTTTTTAGAGGTCTCTTTTGTTAAGAGCACTAAAATTTTTTCCTGTACTACCTTCTTACTTACACAATATTTGTGGAATTTCATCTTTTACCTTCTAGTCCTCTACTAGTTGGCTTGAAATGTGCCAACAGGTTAAAAAGGCTTTGCTGGGGGAGAGAAGATAGGTGGATACAGGCTGATATGTAGTGCTTTCCTGAGAAAAGTAAAATAAAAAGGGCATAGTGTCTGTCCTATGAATCTTACCATACCCATAAAGGATAGGCTAAACACAAGAAATGGACTGATGAAGGTACATCATATTAAGGACTCCTGTCAGAAAGACCAGGTAATTATTTTAGCAACTTGAGGAGCCCCCCAGTCAAATTTGCCACTACCTACACTGCAGGGGTCTATTAATGTGAGCTTGCACAAAGGTATGATGCAGGAATTAATATCCTTGTGCTTTCTGTTGTCTCAATTGCTTAGTTATGTATTATACACTTCCCATGAGTTCTGTAGGGAAAAGAGAAATGAAGATGAAAAAAGAGGACTGCCATTTTTTCCATGAAGAGCAGATTGCAAGAGTGTGACATTTTTCCCACACATCTTGAATAGTTTTGTGCTTGGGCTTTTTGAGGAGTTTTTAATTAATTTATTGTTTAAATAACTGTTATGAGAAGAGCCCCTGCCACATTGATTCTAATGAGGATTGCATGTGCTCTGTGCCTTTCTCATTGTGGCCTGTATAATTTAAATATCTTAACCAACATGTGCTGCGGCAGATTTCACTTATATCTGCTTAAATTAAAGCTTGTTAGTTTAGGAGCTAAGAAACATGCAAATATTTGAAAGAGATTTGACATCCACTGCTGAAATCATTGCACTAAATATCTGGCATCAATGACATTACTTGAGAAGGGTTAGAAATTCTTGCTGTGTAGTACAGGCTGGACATCCTGGACTTTAGGAAGAAAAAATGTACTTATCCTTATGTGTTCATAATTAAGGTCTCCACCAAAATTTCATCTTGTTTTTCTCTTGTATTTTCTCTGAGCAATATGTAGCTGTTTGAGTTCCTCAAAGTTGCTGCTAGGAGAACAAACAGTATCAATATCTCAGAAGTAGCTGGAGTAATAGCACAATTTAGCTGTAAAAGGAATGGCATTTCCTTATGTTCTCATCCCCCAGAAATGCAAGGGAAGATGGCGCTAAGCTGAAGGAGTCTGATGGAACCTTGGATATTTGAACAGCTCCAACCACAGGAGATGAAGCTTAATTTCCAGTGCATGTGCATTTTTTCCTCTTATGGGTCACTATATCAGAACACCATACTATACGTAGTATGTACAATAGTGTGCAACATGCAGATTTTCTGTGCTGGAAATCACTTGCTTGTTGACACATTGGAGACAAACGTGGGTATTAATACAGAGGTACTCCCCATCTGCGTATAATCTCAATTGTAATGTAATTGTAGTGGTACTTGATTGGCCATTACAAAATGCAGCAGAACCCAAATATTCCAATACCAACATAGAGTCCTCTCTACCAATTGCTTTCTTTTCTCATACAGGATAATTTAATATGCAAAGAATTTCGGTGCAGGCATGATCACCGGATATTCAGGTTGGAAAACATCTCAGGAGGTCTCTAGTCCAACATCCTGCTCTAAACAGTATCTGCCAAAAGATCAAACCAGGGTGCTCAAGGCTTTATCCAGGTGGGCCTTGAAAACCTCCAAGGAGGATGCGCAGCCCCTGGGCAACCCTCAGGGGGGGAAAAGCCAGTCTGAAGTTCTTTCCATTTATGCTTTGTCTTCCCACCACACACTACTGTGGAGAGCTTGGCTCTATCTTCTTGGTGAGCTCCTCACTCACCAATGGGATGGTCTGCTGATCACCCACTTCTGGTGAGTGAGATGCAGAGAGGAAGTCCAGGTGTTCTGACATCTTACAAGGTATAAAGGCAAGTAATGGGTGTAAGCGGTGGCACAAGCCTTGAGCACATCCTACTCTGCATAGTCTCATCAGAGCCAAGGAAGAAGAGTCAAGAACTCGTGTCTTGGTGCTGCTACCTGTTTGCTTTCAGATGCGTCGGCTCCAGTTATTGTCCCTTGCAACTGACATACAGTCCACTGCCATGTCCAGGTCACTAGCTTTGAAGGAGCACTAATCTGCTCTTCCACCAGCTAAGCTCAACCTAGATAAAGGTCAGATCTGTCACACTGAACTATTTATAATTTGAGTGAAGCTGCAAAGGAAGTGGTGGGCAGAATATGGTGGAAAAGATGGAGTTGACAGAACTGAGCCATCTTTTGCAGCACTTGAACTTTCTGGTAAGGGAATTTTGCTTTGTGTTCAAATTCAGGACAGGTCCAAATGGAGGTATTATTCAATCCAGCAGAAACCATATGGAGAAGTGGGTTGCCTCACCCTGAAATACTGTGCAACTCTACCTTTTTGACTGCACTTCATGCTGTGGACTCATCTCTGTGATCCCTTCCCTTTCCTACATCTTGCTCAGTTTCAGGCCTGGAATAATCCCTGTTGGTGGCCTCCTGGAACAGCAGAATGCTGAGTGTTTCAGACTGACTGGTAAATCTTTACTTTTTAGATAAGAAAGCTGATACATAGAAAGATGGAATTACGTAGTACTGCTCCCTGTGCTTTTCAGAACCACTATTTACTGTTGCCTGGGCCTATTAGTTGAAAAGCTTAGGAGGGCTCAGGAACTTCATACGTGCAGGGTGCCTATGCACTTTGTTCTCACTGATGGTATTCAATTAATTTGTTTCCTCTGAAGAGCTGGAAAGCCTTTCTCCAGATTTGGTGCTGCACATTAATACTTGTGCATAATATGGCCTAAAGAAAATAATTGGTGAGTAGTCTGGAAACCTGAGGCACATTGCCCTTTCGAGTAATGATTCTGCATATGGAAGGGGGAGGAAAATATTGCCATAGGGCCTCTGTGACCTCTTCATGGGTAAATAATTATTTAGGAAACATTGATTTGGAATGAAAAGTCAGCTCAGAGGCCTGACAGTTATACAGAAGTCTACGGGATTAATCCGGGAAGGTTGTGAAGTCAGTCAAAAATCACATTCATCCCTGAACAAAACTGGCCTGGTTGAGTCTTTATTTTGAGAAATAGTAAGGAAAACAAAACGTTGATTGTTATAGGTGGAGAAAAGCATACTCCAGGCTTGTAACATTTTTAAGACGAAATCTTGTACATCAGACAAGTTAAACCCAATGGTCTCTCTATGCATATGAACAGCATTCTTTAGAGTGCTCAATGTATAAGCTTTGTGAGAGTTTCCAGAACATGAAAGACTTTAAAATGGACTCATCTAAATTTTTATGTCATGCTGTATAAGCCAGCCAAATAGGGGTGGAGAATTGGAAAAGACACTTGGGAAGTCAGAGTTCTCACGGTAATCTTCATTATCTTAGATGTCTCCCTTTCTTGGCTCCTGTTTTGCAACTGGAAAATTAGGATAATGCCAAGGTCCAATGAACAGTGTCTGCTTTATTTATTCTCAGTTTAGAAATTGGATTTTCTTATAATAAGGTATAGTTGATTCAACTGCAGCCCTTGTTAGAGGAAGAGAGTTCCTTCTACCATTTATATCCACAATTTGGACAAGAGGATTGAGTGCACCCTCAGTCAGTTCACAGATAACGTCGTTAGGTAGGAGTGTTGATCTGCTGGAGGGCAAGAAGGCTCTAACAGAAAGATCTTGACAGACTGATGGGCTGAGGCCAACTGCATGAGGTTCAATAAGGCAAAGTGCTGCATCCTGCACTTGGCTTATCAGAACTACAGGCTTGGGGCAGAGTTACTTGAGAGCTGCTCAGCAGAAAGGGACTTCGGGGTGCTGGTTGACAGCTAGCTGCGTATGAGCCAGCAGTGTGCCCAGGTGGCCAAGAAGGCCAGTGACATACTGGCCTGTATCAAGAATAGTGTGGCCAGCAGGACTTGGGAAATTATTGTCCTGCTGTATTTGGCACTGGTGAGGTCACACTTTAAATCCTGTGTTCAGTTTTGGGACCCTCACTTCAGAAAGGACATGGAGGTGCTGGAGCATATCCAAAGAAGGGCAAAAAAGCTGGTGAACGGTCTAGAAAACACGTCTTTTGAACAGCAGCTGAGGGAGCTGTGGTTGTTTGTGGAGCAGAGGAGTGTCTCACAGGAGACCTCGTTGCTCTCTACAACTACCCGAAAGGACATTCTAGTGAGGTCGGGATCTGTCACTTCTGCCATGTATCAAGTGAAAGGACAAGAGGAAATGACCTTAAGTTGCACCAGAGGAGGTTCAGATTAGATATTAGGAAAAAAATTCACTGAAAGAGTCGTTAGGCATTGAAATAAGTTGCTCAGGAAGGTGGTAGAGTTGTGTCTCTGGAAGTGTTCAAGAGGCACGTGGCACTTGGGGATGAGGCTTAGAGGTGATTATGGTGGTGCTAGGTTGACAGTTGGACTAGGTGATGTTGAAGGTCTCTTCCAACCCTGATGATTCTGAGAGAAGATAGGAATTCTAATTTATATTCTAGTAAAATCCAGTTGTTTTGCCCTCAAAACCCTTTCTTGTGTCTTTTGAGGGGCTCTGAATATGAGAGGTTTGCCTGCTGAATTGGGACCTCATAAGACGAGAAAGCTTTCTTTACAAGATAATTTCAGGTTCTTGGAGGGAGAAGTACCATAGAAAAGTGAAATAGTAGTTATTGGACTGCTGAATATTCACTCAGGTCTAGAAACTCATTTCCTGTGCTCATTTGCAGCTTCTCTCTGTTGATGAGAACCTTGCTGAATTCTGCAGAGATTGTAAGAAGCTAGTCCATGAAGGTATGCTCTTCTCCTATGTTTAGACTGAATATAAGCAAAAGCAGTGAAGATTCTGCTTGTCTTGGCTGTGGTGGAAGTATCTTCAGTCAATTAAACCACTAAAATTATCTTTTGTTTTTTGATCCCTCTTTGTTCCCACCCGTCCCTTTGTTATATAGTTTCTAATGCTGAACTAAAGGCTCTTTGGAGACAGGGCCACCTCTGCTGCTCCTGCGTCTCTGGAGGTGGGCAGATCACTACATGGTGCTCCTATGGAGTGTTTTCCATCAACTCCAGGTCCCAGTGGGGCATATAATTCTCCATAAATAAAAAGTTAACTTTCTGCGCTTTGCCCCAAAGAAACACACAATAGAAAATATGCAATATATGGTTTTATTTCTTTTGATCCTTTTTTCTGTAGATCGTGCATGTCAAATTTAACTTGAATAGTCCCAGTGAGATCCAGTTTATTAGCATTAATAATTTATATGTCTTATAGAAATAAACCTGCCTTCTTGCTCATTTCTGAAGAAGTCAGTATGCTGAATTCCCAAAACATAGTCTGATCCTACACAGACATCAAGATACCAGTAACTATATATGTTATTTAAGTCAGTTGGAATTCTGGAAGTCTCTTAACACCCAAAATCAGTCATTAATTGCAAGTAATAATATTCATTTTTATTAATTGTGGCTATAGAATTGTGTTGGACCCTTTCCATTTTTTATTAATGTTTTAGGCAATGCTCCATGACACTTTGACCAACATTGAGAAAAATGGCCTGTCTTTTTCTCAGACCAAACAAATTAATTTTTATGGAATGGAAGTGGAGGGTAGAACTGAATAAGCTAGTTGCAATGGAAATAGTCTTTCAAAACATTGGAAAAGTTAGACACTTGCAATAGCATTTGGTCTAATTTCCTGAACCTGTGAGAAAGGACATGAATTATTATATAGCTTACTGCTGAATATATGCCTGATTCCTCATGTATGTAGAAAGCAAGGATGGAATACGTGCATGAGTCAGGTCCAGCCTTTCTCATTCTGTTTCTTACAAGATGAAAACCAAAGCAGACATTGTGAATGGCAGAAAGGCATGCCAAGAAGTGAACCAGAGCAACTCAGATGCTTCTAAACTGGACCGGACAAGAAGAAAAGTAACTTTTGGTAACAGATACCTCTCTTAATTTGTCATTATCTTTTAGTTATTTTTAAAAATATTTGTCAGAAGTTTTGGAATGATACTTTTTCAGTGTGTAACAAAATAGTCTGTGTGGTAATTTTGCACATGAGCCATACTCACCCACTGTTCCTCTGGCATGGCAGTCTTTCTCCAATATTTCTGCACTGTTTTCACAGCATTTCCAAAGAAGTTTACTGAACCTTGATGTAGGGATGGAGTCAAAGATGGTGCAGTGGGTTTTTCAGAGGATTTTTTTTTGGTTGATTGGTTGATTGATTGGTTTTGGGTTTTAGTGGTTTGGGGTATTTTTTATTTTCAGGTGGTTTATTTGGTTTTTTGTTTTGGTTGGATTTTTTTCTGTTTGGTTGGATTTTTTTAAGAAAGAAATGTATCCATGAGTTTAAAACACAGAGTTTTAGCTCTTTTAAAGCCACATAAAGGTGGGATGCTGCAAACATGTTCAGTTTCCATCTAGGGAATGTAGTACACTCACTATTCACATTCAATTTACTGCTTTTTCATGAAAGGATTCTGGATTTCAGAGCCTGATGGTGGGGTGACATTGAATACAAGATTGTGTAGCACTTTATAGAACTTTTCTTTTATTAGCAGCTCTATAATCACATTAAGTTAGACTGAAAATGTGAACTAATTCTTTCCCTTGAGGCCCAAGCTCTAATAACGGTAAAAATCTGTGAAATAAGATGAATACAATTCAATAATTATATTGATAAATAAAATGAAAATCAACTAATTGTGTCATTTAGTCAGTTGCCTGCCTCTGTTGTTGCTACCTTTCTGCATCAGCGATTACTAAACTTTTTCTGTCACACTTCAATAAATTTAATTGTGCAGAATAAATGAGCTAATTTCTGAAGTCACAGGCTCTGTTTGCAAGATAAGGATGATGATTTATTGACCTCCTTCTAACTCCATAAGAATGTCACCCTCCTTTTTACTGACAACCATAAGAAGGGGTTTTGTCCCTCTTCACCCAGCATCTTGCTAAATCCTACTTTGTATATTTACCTTCTCATCTCGTTTTCTTGAAGTCACATAATACACCACAATAGACCAGAGATCCCTGCTTCAGTTGGTGGCTATACAGACTGTTACAAATGATTATCAGAACCATGAGGATGTTTTTCTTCCACTTAAGGCTATTTTCTTCTAATGATCATTTCATTCTTTGGATTTTGGAAGAGTGAGGGCTAACAGGAAGTATGAGAAAAAGGGCATAGATTAATACCTGTTTTTTTCTGGAAGCTATGTTCTAATCTCAGTAATAATTCTGTGAGTTCTTCCACCCTACCAGGATGGACACTCACTCCAGTGCTCATTCACATTGATTGTTTGACCATGGACACAGGAAAAAGGCTGATACTAGGCACTGGGCATGCCTCATGAAAAATTGCCTGCTTTTTAAACTTTTGTTTCTGTTTCTTGAGGTTTGTGTTTAGATACTGAGGAGAAGATGATACTATCTTGACTGTTGTTACTGTTGCAATTTTGACAGCAGGGGGTTTGTTAAACAGACATAAAAAGATAGGAGTGAATAGGCTGCACCCATTCTTTCCCACCTCTTTGATTTTCTTTGTGAGTTAGACAGCTTTTCGGAAAAACATCTATATGACAACCACAAGACAGCCACAACTACCCTTTATCATAAGGCTGGATATTCTGTTCAACAACTATGTCAAAAAAATGCTCTCGAAGTTCTGACTCCCTGTCTCTGTTAAATAAACCCAATAAATGAGAAGGATGGAGACATCTTCTTCATATTACTAAATGGCTGCCTACTGAGATGCATTGGGCTATGCAAACCAAACAATATTCCATCTCAGTGTATACTATGTTTGTTCTTCACAGTGTGATTAAATCTGCTACTCTTTGACTTGCATCAGCTAGGCAACACAGCAGGTCAAATACATAGGGAAGCTAGCTAGACATTGACAAACCTGGCCTCCTGGAAGTGCACAGCAGAAGACTTTTTATGGAGCCCGGATTTCAGCCAAGTACCTTGAACACGAATTGTGAGAAACCTTTTTCTCATGTTTTAGTTGTTATATTGGACCTCCTTTTACTGTAATTTTCTTCTAAAGAAGACTTATAACCTCCTAAATATTTCCTGTCAGGTGTTGGCTAGGTGAAATGCATCCTAGGGAATTGCAGCTGGAGGAATCACAACATCCCACATACAGAGCAGTCCAAATTTCTGCCAAACTCTTCACTGTGTCTTTAACTCAAACTGCTTGTGCTCTTTGTGATTGATGCTTGTAGCAAAAGGCAGACCTAACCCAGGAAATCTTCTGCATTGTAGCTCTGCATTCCGTCAAACAAAACCCTATGCCTGATTTAACAGCCTGCCTGGGAGCTCCACACAAACCTAACACAGACAGCCTTTGCCAGTTTTTGCTTTTTTTGGTGGTAATTGCTGTTCCTGCCCGTTTTCACTGTGTAGTTGGTGTTTGTTCCTTGGTTACTGTGGGTCGCTTAATTTACACTATCTCAGGAACCTGTCAAACTGCACTGGAGTGATTACATTGATTTTGGGGGAGTATTGAAAGTAAATTAAACCTGAACAAAACTTACTCTTTAGCAAAGAAAGCTTTGCCAGTTTTAACAGGATAAAATTCCACCAGCATGTAATGTTTTATTGGGCTGTAGTGAAATACTTTGGAGAAAGATTTCCAGTTCATAAAACACTTCCAAAACATTGATTGACCTTCTGTTTTGTGGACCATTATAATTTTTTCTTTGTAAACCAAGTTTCAATTGTCCTGCAGATTTCTTGCACCAAGAACAAGAAGATAAAGTTTTTACTGAGCCTTAGACATTGTGGGAGGTACAGGAGATTTCTGAAAATGCTAAGTCTGATTCAGATCAACATTTCTAAAGCCATGGCTTCCACTGAAGGAGGTCTCTTCCTCAGAAAGGAAGAGGAAAGTCAGTAGTCTTACAATAAAAGTAATGCTAATTTTGCAGTTCAGAATTTTTTTCTGCTGTGACCTTTGCCAGATCTTAAATTGTAAGTAGAGGAACAAAACATGTTTTCTAGTTAATCTGAATTGAACATATTCATCATGCTTCATAAATTGTAACACAGATCTGCCTTTCTTTGTCCTTTTTGGTTTGTTTTCTGATTGTGTGGATATGACTGAGTGTTGCTGGTCTGCTCTGGAAATGATTTGGCAAAATGCCACCCACTTGTCACTCCGAATCTGATTTACAGACTAGCTGAAGGGTACAAGCTTTGGTGAAGTAATTTGCCCATAGATGAAACCAAAGTTAGGCAAATAAGGGCCCTTCATGAAGGAAAGCCTATCTTCCTTGTTGCTGAATGTAGAAGCTGAATTTCTCAGGTGTGGAGATAAACCAGAACTAAGTGCAGAGATAAGACTTCATACTGCCTGGCTCCTTTTTGGTATCTTTTTAAAATACCAGGCTTTTGGTTCATTCTGTGGAAGACATGGAAGCCAGCCCCATTATTCAGGCAATGCATGGCTAAGGTTATATTTAAGATGTTTCTCTATTCTTTGCTGTTTGAAAACTAAGCTGGCAATAACAATACCATTCAACCATGTAAAAATGGGGAGCTTGAGGATCTATCCAAGCTCAAGTGAAAACAAATAGAAAACAGTGTTTGGAGACAGGAGAGACAGGAGCCATTCACTGTCCATGACTCACTTGGGTCCCTATGTTGCCAGATCTCTTCCAGTCTCCAGGACAGACCTAATATGATTAGATCACAGCATTCCCTATTTCACAAAATATGCTTACTGCAAGGCACTTGTTTCCAGTTAGGATTTTTTTTAATATGTTGTGGTTTTGAGACTCACTTGGAATATTTTATATAACATCAGCCACTGTGCAGATTTGTGTATTGTACTGTAATTACTTAAATAGGGGATTTTGTATGCTACAGCCAGTGATTCATGAACTGCAGGGTATCTGCAAAAACAGGCTTTCATTGGGATTATGGGATGTAAAATGCCTGAAGGTTTTTGCCTTTGATAGCAGACCTGCCATTGCATCCACACAGGGTTTGTCTTATAAATTGTATTAGTGCTGATAACTTCCCTCCCCCTATTCCTTACTATTCTGAAGTGTTTTGAAAGAAAACTTGTTCTATGTGAATGATTGCTGTGGCAATCATTAAAGCATATGTTCAGCATGCTTGTTGTTGACCATGAAGTGTAACAGAAAAGAAGTTGAAAAGGTCCTTCAGAAAGGACTTAATAGTGTGAAATTTGCAATTACATGATTTCTAACTAGAAATAAGGGAAGTGGAGAGTGTGGGGAAAAGAGCATAGTCAGATGTTCTCAGTGTCTTCAAGGGGGTCACTTATCTTCCGTCGGTTTACGGTTATGTAGCTAAATCTCCTACCCGCTTTTAGAAATAGTCTCAGCCACTGGAGAAAATGGAGCTACTGATTGATTTAAGGCATTGTCTAACTTGGCATATCAAATTATTTCAAGCCCACGAGAAGGAGGAGGACATGCTGATGACAGCATGTTCATGCCTGCGTATTCAACCAATGTGTTAGACTAGGAATCTGTGCCAGACACAGGTAAGTCCAAAGATTTTTCCTTTTGCGAGATCCAGCAGGAGCGAGGCAAGGGGAATCATAAATATTATGATAATGGTTTGCTGCCTGATAAAAAAACCCCTAATTTTTCCAGGCGATAGAAGGTTTCTAGTGAAATTTCCTTGCTGACTTTTATGTCAGCCCATTTCTAAATGTCTTCATGTTTCATACCATAAAGACAGAAACAGAGTTGTTTTGTAGTTGCTCCCAAGTTTTAATTATAGCAGGCACAGAATTTCAGACATGTTGATGCTTGTTTTTAGATTGGGACCCAAATGGTTGCATTTTTTTTCCAGGGGATGTGAAAGATCATTTTCTTAGTCATATTTCTTTCAGATCCAGAGCTGTGCAGACAAAAACAAAACAAAAAAACCTCCCTTAGTGCTATTAAATCCCTTCCTTCTGAAGTCATCACAGCTCAGGTAAGGCAGTTCAGTAGAGAGCAAACGCAAGGTAGGGTATGTAAAATTACAGTGCATGTTTGGTGCCCACAAGATTTTTTACTGACTTTTATTGCCATGCATAAGGGTTACATCAGACATTAGCAGCAAGAAAATCCAGGGCCTCCTGATATCCACCCTTATTCACACTTGGCTGTGCCTGTTTCAGGTTGCCTAGCGTGCAGCAGGTTGCTTGCTCTTTTAAAAACTCACTAAAAATAGGAGGCGTAGCAAGCAGTGAATATGTAGTGTATATATACTGTTTATATATAGACAGAGCTATATGTCCTTGACAGAAATCTTCTGTTCAGCAGAGGTTCTTTGGGTTAGGTGCTTTGTAAAGGTTTGATTTTGGTTTTAAAGCTCTGTGTGCTTCCACTCTCATCATTCTTAGCTCTATTTTACAGCACTTGGCCATGTAAAGCAATGCTCCCAAACAGGGCATTGGAGGACTCTCAACCTAGCAAAGCTGCAGGTAGAGCAGAGCTCGTTGCCACTGTTTTCCATATGTTCCTCTCTATGGGGGCCTGACTGGACCTCGACCTGAGGAAGATGCAGAATGGAAACTTAATGGAGAAGCGAGTCCCGCCCCCAGATATATGAAGCAGCCAAACTCTTTTGTTCTCATTCTCTCTGTCCTGGGCGGCAGAGTGTGTGCCGTGTGTATGTGCGTGTGCGTGTGTATCAGTGACAGCACATTCCTTCCTTGCTCTGCTAATCCCAAAAACACATCTATTGCTCAGCATTAATCTGCAGCCCTTCCAAAGAACCATCACCTATTTTGCTCCCCCCCCACACACTTTAAGTTAGTTCACATTGGTTAATCATTTTTAAAATGTTTAGGGCTGGGATTGTGAAACCTTTGCTGGCAAAAATTTTTCCCCTGGAGTCAAGGAGACTACTCATTAGCATGACTACTTGCCAGCATGAGGGAGGGATTCACAATCTGGACATTTGTAGTTTTAAAAATATGTCTCTATTTAGCTGATTTGAGCAGCTGAACAGGGCTAGTTATGGAAATCAGGCTGTCACACTTGGGTGTTTTACTTCAGAGTATATCTTTGCTGGAGTAAGGTACTTTTATGTGACACACACACACATTTAAACAGTAGTTTAGTTATACGATTGGTGTCTTCAGTCTTACTTACAAGCATTGTGTGATACCCAGCATAAACAAAACCCTTTGTTGATAAATCCCGTGTCTATACCCCCTTAGTTTACACACAGTGCAAAAACGTATGTGGGTCAGTATTGACAGGAAAGCCATTAGGGGTCACTTATGCCAATCTCTTGGATGCAGGTAGTGCTTGCAGGACACCTGCCCAGTGGATGGAGGGGGAAGAAGGTGAGGAGCTGGGTACTGTTGTGTCTGTAGGACATGGAGATGGCATAGCTGTACCTCTTGTCCCTGCTTGCAAGAAACAAAACTCTGAGGAAAGAAGTCTGGCTCTGTGACAGAAAACCCTGTGCTTTATTTTACAATGGTTCCCTACTGTGAGTCAGTCACTCCCCCTTTTTTTTCTGAGGACAAGTGAAACAATCCTGCCTCTGCTCTGCATGGCTAACAGCAGCAGTGACCTTCAGGCTTGCCACTTAAAAGTGGTGTGGGATCATCCCACTGAAATTTAAAAACAACGTTATCTTTCCCTTTCCCTCCTGCTTCTCCACCCTACTCTGCTTCATTGCTCCTCTGCTTGCAGCACCGCCATCAAGTCTCGGTGCTGGGCTGCTGGAACTCAGGAGTTCCCTCTTCTTTCTGCCTCTCCCTCCACCTTGCACAAAGCTAATAGGGGGATTTTTCACCTCCATACTTTCCTGTTTCCTCTTTGATTAACTTTGGACCAGATGGCCGGTCCCCAATCTCTCAGCATGCATTTGACTGACAGGAGCCTTTGATAAACCTCATAAGAATGAAGTCATCTTCAGGTCACCTCCTCTGCCTGGCCTTTAGCATCCCGCACATACCACCATTATCTGCTGAATAGGAGACAAAGGAAATTAGCTCAAATTCCCTATCATCCCTATTATTTTCACACTGATTTAAACAATGAGGCAATGAGATGCCCTTCACTTTCCTTGGAAAGGTACAAATGTCAGCTGTTAAGAAATGCAAACAAGAGGTTTCCCATGTTAATGGATGGGTTTCTTTGTAAAGCCATGAAGTGGTAAAGTGGATTTATTCAGTCTTCCTGGAAAATGCTTAACACACTTCTAAACAAATTCTTCAACGGCTTTTATTTTATACACAATGTGGAATGCTTCAGAAGTCTTATTGTTTAGGTCTGGATATGTAAAATGAGGTGATATACTGTTCTGTTGTTTTTTCCATATGCAGTTAGCAGACCTGCATTTCAGACAGTCCTGAACTGAAATCTTGGAATCTGAATTTCTTGATGTACAAAAAGGCTGTATTTGAATCTGAGTACTGAGATGCAGAAAACTACCTCTAATTTCAAGTGAGAAAAGAAATTTGGATACTCTGGACAGAGGGAAAAAACCCCAACAGGAATCAGAATTGCATCTCTCCAGAGATTTGTAAGTAGTTACCTCACATCCATTTGGCTATTAACATTTTATCTGAGAAAAGAAATAACAATACACCTTAAGAATTGTTGCCCTAGGAGCATTTTAAGGCAGGTATGCTAGAAAATATCTGTAAAAAATATTTATTTTGATTAATTTCTTTCCCAAGGTCTTCTACTATAGTTGGTTTGACTGTCAGTTAATTCTGTTTTTTTGGCAACTGAAAGTATCTGGATGATTGGGCACTTGCATGAAAACATTTTCCAGGTCACTGGCGTGCCCACATATATTATAGGAGATTAAAACGTCAATGATCTCCAAACTAATTCTTGGGAAAACTAGTCTATAAGCTGGGCTTTACATTAAAATATAACTTGTTTTTATTTCTTTGCTTACTCTCTCTAGTAAAGCAGTCAGCATCTTGCCTCCAAAACAGTGGTCTCTACAGACTCATCTCCTGACGTACAGTTGAAAAGCACTACACAAGAACATATCTATATATTCCACAGAGCAAAGATCATGCTAAGAGCTGGAAACTGTGAGCTGTATTCCTCTTGCCTACTATGATACATGGGAGCAATGATAGCACATCAGGTCAAGAGACTGGTGAGCAGTTCTGTCCAGCTTGCCAAGTTGCTAGACTTTGACCTCCTGTGAAGTCAGTGGAATGAAAAATCATCTTGGTACCCAAGGTAGGCATGTAGAGAAGTCGGTCCTGCCTACTTGATGCATTGTGACTCCTGGTCTCCAAAGGTAGAAGCCTGAATCACTCCTTAGTTATTGACCTTAGATACCACTGTATTGGGGTTTTCTCAATTAGACTCTTACACTGGGCAGCCTGAATGTGGTGGCACTGAAAATAATGATCTGTGAAGACCTTTCTGTTGTTTTAGAGTCCTAGGTAAGTTTGGCACTTACCTTTAGCCACTGATGGAGGCTGGTCTTTTTCTTCACAGTGTTATCACAAGTACCTTACTTCACCAGTGGCTGAGAGAATTCGGATGATGGATTGTCCAGGCTGATTCACGCTTTTGGGAACCCCCAACTAGCCTTCACCATGAACTCAGTGTCTAGAGAATGGTTGCAGAACTGGAGCATAAGCAGACATCTACCTTTTAAATAAAGACACTCTCCATATGAATTCAAACACACTCTTGCTGCTGACGAAGGATGTTAATATGGAAGTCAGGTAACACCTTTATTTTTTTTCTTTGGGAGAGTCTTTTTTTTTACAGCTTCCCTTACTAGTATAAGAAGATCCATACTGTGACACTGCAGTAAAAGATTCCCATCCTAAACTGGGCATATAAACTCAACAGAAGTCCACTAGTTGAGAGAGGGCTTGAGAAAAGGGAGTTAAACCTAATTAAAGTATTAATTCTTCAATCATTCCTGCAAAAATCAAAATAAATGTTTGCTCTTTTTTTTCCCCTAGCTAAAAAGCTTCCAGTGTGGCCTGTACTATTAAAGGATTACGGCTCCTTTGCAATTATGCTGTGTTCCTCTTTCCTCTCTATTCTGTCTTAGGGTGGTGAAATTAAATCACCAAAATTTTGTTGGTGTGACAATAAAAGGATGGTCTTCTGACAGCTCTTGAGAACCTGCAGTTCATGTTGCTTTTTGAAGTACTTGAATAGCTAACACGAAAGGCCAGATGCTTGATTCCATTTGTCAAATCTCCCCTTCTGTATATCGTGATGTTTCTGTCTTGGCCATGACTGTTTGTCACCAAGTTGCTTTTTTTCTTGCGCCTTGACAGTCAACCCCCAGCCAGTCAATTGATTGAAGACGGGCCCTAGGCTTAGCTAGCTAGAACATGGCACAGGAACAGATGGCTTCTGCCCCTGATCAGCAGCCTGGGTAGTATTTTTGAGACTTCTAAAGGCACTTTTGCACTGGTAAGGGTGGGAAGCTCAACACATTTCCATGCATCCTGCTGCACACTTTCTGATCGAAATCTGGAGGAGGAATTGAACTTCTGGCAGCAGCTATGAACTTGGCAGCCAGTCAGTTTCTTTTAAGGACCCTGCTGTGTCAGGGTACAGATCAGGGTGCAAAAACAACCCTCTGAAAAGTTTATTTTCCTTAGATAGAGAAGACTGAGTTGTATGGAGCCAACCTATGGCAGGGATTGAAAACGGTCTGCAGTACTAAGTATGTTTTTTTAAGCACCTTTCTCGCCCTAATTTGTTTTTCACATACAGCCTGTCACTGCTTGAGGTGTTTGGCTGTCCATCTCTTCAGATGAATGGACACATCAAAAAGATGGACCGATATACTGGCATCATCACAGTTTTACTTTGGTCACTTTACTTTACAAATCAATCTGAAGAAGCAAGAATATAGCAAAAACTCTAATCACAAGGTTTTGACTTCCTGGGGGTTTTAAGCAGAAATATTAGCTATCTGCAATTCAAAGAGAGGGGCTGAGGGTGGGGGGCTTACACTTCCCATTTTGTTTTTAAGAAGGTCACAGTGAAAGCTTGTGATTGAATATTTTGCATGGAACTGCCTATGACAAAGACAAAGATGAGGGGTTTGTCAGAGTGCTATGAAAAGAGAGAGAGAGAAAGATCTTTGTTGGATTTTTAAGGTATATTTGAAAGAATGAAATAAAAAAATGCTTTCAAATCCTCAGGGACTTTCCAATTTATCAAGAAAGACACATTCTTCCTAATGAAAGGTTACTGACCTTCATGAATGTGACAGTTCAATTACAGCCCATTCATATGCAGAGCAGTCGTTGATAAAGGATTTAGGAAATGTGACTAGCATAGCAAAAAAAAAAAAAAAGAGGGGAGGAAATGTCTAGAAAATTATTTTTTATTGTGGAGCAAGAAATATAAATAAGATTCAGTCAGGTAGTAGAACCTTTTCTTCTCTGGCCCAGCAACCCATTAGATTTGCTTCAGCAAATACATTGACTTTTCCCTCTTCTTTTTCTACTAATATTTCTGTCTTTTTAATCCTCTGAACTACTAAACCTAACAAATCATAAAGCCCTTGGGGTGCTGAGATGCAGGGTTTCAAACATTTTTTCCCTCTGACTGGCAGAGAAAGCTGGAATGTGTCCTAATGTTTTTTTAAGTGCTTGACTAGCATTTAAACTCCTAAATGGATGGAAAGTTAAAGCAGCAGCAAATGCACATGCACATACACCTACCCCCCCATTCCTTTTCCTTCCACCTTCTTCTCCCCCTGCTTCCCCCCACACACCAAGCTTGGCCTCTCCAGGGCTGTTAATAGCCAAAGCAGATATTGGCTAGACTCTCTGGAGCCAGCCTTCAGCCAATGGAGGGTGACACCTGTGAGCTGATGTTTGTTGAACTCCTCCAGGTGTAGGAAAGATGCTTAAATTGACATAAGGCAGGAGCTGTGAAAACAGGCGTGTCACCCATACATACAGCTCCCTGGAAGGTCCCAAGGCCAAGTTGTTGCAAAACAACTAGAAAGAAAGAAAGAAAGAAAGAAAAATTTTTCACTTGCTTTGAAATAATTCCAGATTTTCTGTTTATCTATCTGCATGTGCACACACTCATGGATCTAGGCAGATGTGCACTGTGCGCACGTGAAGTATGCATAGAAAATACCATGAGGCATACGTCCCTACATAGTACAAACCCTTCTTGTGTTTTAAGGCGATAGCAGGCTGAGCTGTTGTGGAGTTAGATGAGGACAATCCTTTGCTTAGTGTTAACTCGCACAGGTGGTCCCAGATGGAACTGCCGTAGTGGAAGTTTGAGTGTTCACTTATATTTACGTTAGGTCAGGGTTATATGGAAGGCATTGTCTTCCAGGGAACAGAAAATAGCTTCTCAAGTTTAACCAAGTGCTCGAATTCAAGTGCAATCAGGTGGATGTGAAGAAGTGCTAAACCTGCCTAAGGAAGTCAGAGCCAAAACATGCTTCCTTGACCTTCATTCAGTGTTTGTGAAATGGCATGTGTGTTTCTGAGAAATGAGAAACTTGGTTAATTGGCACTACCACTGCCCAGGTACAGGGCTGAGATTTTCTCCGCTGCTCAGGCAGGAAAGAGCTGCATGGTTGGACACTGTGAGGTCTTCATTCTTCCTAGTGGAGCAACTGCAGGGAGAAGAAGCCAGTGAAGAATATTTTCTATTTCTGTTATGACTGATTACGGTTTCTGGGAAACCAAAACCATTCTCAGTACTTCAAGCTGCTGCACTAGCTATCTGTTTTCCCTGCCTCATTGCCTTCTCTGGGTAAATTTCAAGCCCTATCACTAGTGGATATCTTGAGCACTTTGCTTACTGGGTGCTGTTTGGAGGTCCTATGGTTTTTCATCAGCAATCATTCGTTGATACCAACTGCTTTGTGGTCTCTCAGCCTCTGTTGTCTCATTCAGGTTCAGGTGATCATTGTAGAGGAAAGAACATTTGTCCTTAGTCTAATTTAGATCAAGGGCTGGCATGGAACTGGCTTTGCAGCATTGAATAATGTTTCATAGCAGTGTATACAAATAAAGTAATCAATCTGTCTTTATTGGTTCTTTTAGATGACTTTGGAATGCATAATTGTAAGATATTGAATTATGGAAATCATGGTAGAAATTACGGGGATCACTTTGGAATTATCATATTCTTACTTGTCTTTTAAGCAAAAGTTTATCTGATCTTTTTTAAGGGCTTTTTAAAGCATAATACTTTTTTCTCCCTTTTGTTTGGTACCTTCCTGAGACTTTCATGAAGGTGTTAGGAGGCCCTAAGAGGAATGAATCCAATCGATTTCCAGAGGATCTGTTTCCAAGAAATCTGTTAATGCAGTGCAGACAACAAGCCACCATCTCTCTTGGTCATCCTGAATTTTTTTATGTGCTTCTTGCTTTTTCTGCAGCCCAGACTGCACCAGAAGCTCTGGGCAAGCTCTGACAGAGAGACGACCATCTTCCCTGCCATATGCAGCTTTTAGCTGTCTCATGCGGTGGCAAAATTAGAATCAAGGCCCTTCAAGCACTGGAGAGGAGTTTCCTAGTAGTATGCTCACCACTTGCTTTTAATGTTGAAAGGAAAAACAAGATAAAGGGATGTAATTTTTAAGTCCAGAAAACCTGTTTGGAGTCTGTCTGTGCTGTTAGATTCATTGTAGGTAAGGTCTCCATCCAGCAGAACAGATAAACACTGAAGTTGAAACACTAGCTTGTCTGAACTGAGGACTGAAACAGCTAAATGTACACATGGAGAAAGTACAAGAACTAATCCATGCATATTCTATGAAATTCCCTATGTCATTCCTCAAATATGTTTTCTGCAACTTGCTGTAGTCTATTTGGACTATGATATGATATAAAGGGTTTACCAGAATTTATCTGGGCTAACCTTTGTGCAATGTTTTGTCTTTGCCTGTCGTACATAATGCATGCCATCTAGGAGGTTTTTTTGCCTGTAAGATCCACAAAACAAGACTGTAAAATATTTGTCACAGAAAGACTTATTTTTCACCAGTAGTAAAATGTATTTGATTTATTTACAATGGCCAGTGGTCAATTTGATAATCTCTAATTTTTAGATATCTTAATTTTCACGACAGACTTTATTATTCAAAGGCAATTAAAAGCCATCTTTACTGAATGCAAAATAATAATTGTCAGTAGCAGCATCATGAGAACCTTTCTGACGACATTTGCTTTGCGGAAAAATGAAGACTTTGTTTTCTGCTTACATTTAATTGGCAGGGTTCCTTTAAAGTTTACTCTTGGCCCTGAGACTTGGGAGTGCAGTCAGGCATGTGGCTGAGAGCAGTCCTAATAGGCAGGCTGCATAACCTCACCAGCTAAAGCTCACAGGCTATGAGGAGGTTGTTCACCAGGGGAAAAACACAGTCTGCTGCCGCTCAAGCTAGCATGAACTTTACATACTGCTTGCCTTGCTGATTGATTAAAAATGTAGTCATCCTTAAAGGCAAACCACCTAAGGACTTAAAGTAAGTCACAAATACAAAGATGGTTTTATGTAGTATACTTTTATGTAATGGACTCTTTTGGGATGAAGACTTTGTTTGCAGTCAGTGCAAGTTGGTTGGTGACTCTTGTTAGCTTGCTGGTTGAGGTAGGTTCTCCTGAATCAGTTCACATGGAAACAAAACTGCACCTGAGCAAACATTGGAAGGTGGGGGAAGAATTGCTTTCAGTTCACAGCCACAAAAGTTAGAGTGACTTATGCGTGTTCCAATAGGGAAAACTTTCTCTCATGGCCGATTGTTTGATAAGATATGGCAGGAATTAATTTTAATGGGGCTAGTAAACATGAATTATTGTATGGCTGGCCCCCTTCTAGCTTGACTTAGAGGTGTATCTGGAGGAAAAATATTAATCAGACTTTGTCTCTCGTTTGCTCTGATGCCCTCAGTCAACTAATATGATATAGCACAGAGGAAAACATTTGCATATACACCCTCTAGATAACAAAAAAGACTAAGCAAAGGGATGTACGTGGCAGTTGATGTGCATCTTGTAGTAAGCTTAATGGTTTGTAGCTGCAGCTTCAACTCAGCCTGGAAAGCATCAGGAACCGAAGAGCAGGTCAATGTGCAATAGCACATTGTGGTCAGCCCAGCAAAACAGCCTCTGAGGGAATACTCATACCATTGATAGATTTCCTTGTGTGAAGTAAGGAGGTGGGGAGTGAGGGAAGGTTCCTTTTTCAAGCAGATGTGATACAATACCACTGTGTCCTGGCAGTCCTCTTTTCGCTTCAACAGAAGACTTCAATATGGGCATAAATTCTTTCAGGTGCTCATTAAAACTGTGGGGAAGAAGATAAAGGCACAGCAAGCTGACTGTCTTACTATTATTTGCCTGGCCTAGTGTAATATGACATGTATACCCTACATGTTAGAGTAGAGACCACTCTGTCTAGTGTCTCACAACTTATTGATAGTAAGAACTGGATCCAGACAAGGCAATGTTGTATCATATCCACAAAATGTTACAACTATATGTATATATATGTCAAACTTGAAGTATTTAAACAGACCCCAATTTTGGTGTATCAAAGTGTCTAGAAAACACATTTCTTCAAAAGACCCTTTTCTACTTTGGAAGAAGCAAGAAAAATAGTAACAGGCAAGATATATTACAAAATCTGGGCTTCAATCCAGGAAAAGCACAAGTTTCCAAGATCTTCACATTTTTACATTATGGTCTATATTGAGGTCAAACCTTTTTAAGGTGCAGATTTTTTCTTCTGGGTACTTGAAGAGGAAACAGTGTGGGTTCATTTCCGTTTTGTTTCTTTATGGTGTGTAAAGCTGTGGCTTCTTTTTTATTGTTGGGTTCTATTCTTCTGGTTCGCAATGAGTCTTGATGGTGCTCTTAGTGTCAAGAATTGTGGATCCCTTCTTGAAGAGGAAGGGTACTGAAATTTTCCCAGATTTTATCCAGCATGCTTTTTTAGCAGTTAAAGAAAGCCTGCAAAAGCTGGAAACTTCTGAGTGTTTGCTCATCCAGAACAGGTTTTGTGCTTGTTGTATCTCATAACCCTAACAGTTTCCCTACACTCTCACTATAGCAATGAGATAAATAAAGCATAAATTGCTATTGTCAGAAAGAAGGCACTGGAAAAATATCTCAAAACTCATATTAATAAAGATAAAAAAGCTGAGAAATATACCCTATCCTTTTGTATATGACATGGATGCTCCTTAGAGGTTTTTTGTAGGAAAAGGAAAATCTCCTCAGTAAGTTCAGCAATTCACCTCTGTTGACCACAGTAAGGGAGCACATAGTTGAGAGATTGCTCTGCTCCAGGTACCAGGAGCACAGTTTTATATCCAAGGCTTCGTTCTGATCTCTCTCTTGGGTTCCCTTGAGGGAAGTGCTGGAGTGAATCCAGACTAGGATTGTGTTGAGCCTGCCAAGGCAGCTGATCCTGCCCTACTGGTTTGTATGGGGTAAGAGCAGATATATTATATACTACTGTCTGCCCTTGGCCTTGCTGTGTAGACACCGATGAAAATTATTGCCACTCATACCCCTGCCTGCCACAGTTGATCCCATGCACTCATTCCTTTTACCACCGCGTGTGGATACATGCAAATGTCATTATGTGTTGCCTTTGAATGTAAAGAAGCCCAAGGGATTTCATACTGGGACACATACTGACCATTCAGTGGTGCTATTTAGAAAAGAGAGGTAAAATATAATGGAGATGGGTCTCTTTCTAGCTAGTCAACTACTTACTGTAACACTGCTGGTACTTTCATGTTTTTCATTAATTGGTGACAAGGTAAGAGTTTCATGTGGCTGCTCTATTATACATTAGTAACGTGTACATCCATTGCTCAGGCTCTGTCTACGCACGGATACTGTTTGAACATTTACATGTCTGACAGACAGATAACGCATTAGACCTTCCGTGTATGTGCTGTGCCGATGCCCATATGTCCCTCCTAGGCAGCAGGTTGGATAAGCTCCTGCGGTCTGGCTGTTGGCTCAGTGCAGTTGTTTTGGCCTGACTTGGCATGGGAAGCGCTGAGTTGCTCCTTGGTGTGTTAAGCATAGCTGGATGTCTGCAGCCTAGTGAGAAGCATGAACCTGCTCTTGCTCAGACCTGTCTGTGGGACAGCCAGCATGCCTAGGCAAATGTCCCAATCCTTCTTTTCAGTCAAATTTCTGGGGAGATAAAAGAGGACATCTTTGGTGAAACTGGCCCCTAGAGCAGCCTTAGTAATGTGTTGGTTCTTAGCCTCCAGTCTGCCATTTTAAGGACAAGAGGCCAAGACTCCACTATTTAAGGCGTCTTCTCTGATGCAGTTCTGGAGCGCCACAGAACTGGTCTGCCTTTGCTCCATGCATCCTCTCTCCTGCTAGGAAGGCCAACAGAAGGGACAAAGCTAATAGAAAATGGGTTGTCTCATAATCCCCGGTGACCAGAGTAGCCTGACAACCTCACTAGAGACATCATAATTTATAGTGAAAGTTGAAGTGGTGCTGAAGCAGTGCAGAGGAGTCAGTCTCCAGGTTTCAATCTTGGGCACTTTCCAGGGTGAACTCTGTGCATTTCCACAACGACCTTGTCATTCTCATAGGTGTTTTTCTGGCCTGTTCTTGAATTAAATGGTAGGCACTACTCTCAGTTTCTCACACTGAGTAATCTGGGAAGTCCATGCCTTCAAGTCTACTCCTGCCTCATATCAAAGCTTGCTTTCAGTAGAATGAAAGATAAGGGCTTTATTTTTTTTCTGCTAGAGAACGTGTGGGTAGGAAAACATTCAATCTGTCAAACTCTTCATGACTAATAAATATTAACTGCTTCAAGTATTCTAATTATCTCAATTTTTTAAATTCTGTAGCCAACTACTTAAATATTTTACCATCTGCCAAGAAGCACTCTTGCAGGTTTATCCTACAACATACAGGCAATGTTGTTGAAAATGGAAACTTTCAATATAGTGTCTAGATGAATATGAGATTGATTTTTTGCTTCAGTTTGTTTAAAATTTTGTCAGGGTTTCCACATAATGACAATCCCATTCTCCTCTAAACATTCCTCCATTTGAACATGCCTAAAGATCAAATAGGCACAGAAAGGTTTAAAAACTCCCTGTGTTAGGGTATTGAACAGTTAGTTAACCCATGTTGAACACAATGGACTTAGCCACAGGATAAGCCTATTGCCTCTTCTATGTGATGCAATAACCAAACACAGTAGGATGCATGCAGAACAAGAATAATGATACTCATTTTCAATTCAAGCTTAGCAAAGCAGAAGCATACCAGCTGGGCTCCCAACTCGTGGTCTTCTCACTTTCACTTTCTTTTGCATTCTTTGCTTCTCTTGATCTGGCAATGTCTGTAAGACTGATGCCTTGGGGGGGAAAAGGAAGAGAGAGAGACTTTGAAATCACAGGCAGCAAGCAGGAACAATCCAGACAGCAGGTGATATTTCAAAGCTTCAGGTCAAGATGAGTCATCAAGCCCTGAGGCCTTATATTGCTTCAGATCCCCAGAAGTCTTCTGAATTCCAGAAGCTTCCTGACCTCTTTAAAGGTAATAATGAATAATCAATACTGTATTTGATCCCTTGCATAAAGGCATTACTACAAATGGCACTAGGTCCTTTGAAAGGGATAATAATAGTTTGATCTTACATTGTAAAATTGCCATGCTCAAGACTACCTCCTGGCTCACAGGCTTAATTATGTAATGACATCCAGCTGGACTACAAAGGGCCCTTGCAGAAAGCCTGGTTCCTCTGGGAATAAAGTGTCTGAAAGGAAATGTTTAGCTCTGAGATCCGCTGATACAAAATGATGTTTCTGCGGAGGATCTGATGTTGTATCACTTTTATGATGTTCTACTTAGGACAGAACAACCAAAACAAGCCCATTTTCAATACAAAAGACACTGATTTTTGGAGGGGAGATTTCAGGTACAGTTTCACCAACACATGAAGAAGACGCTATTTAGTGAGATTCTCCAAAGGGTTACAGAAGTGACCGATGAAAACTTACTTTCCTCCTTTCCCACCAATGATATGTTGCCTCCATTGCTATATTAGAGTTGTCTACTGAGACACAAAAGGTGAGTCAGATATCAGCTTGAGCTGTCCCCTCAAAAGTCAGGGAAACTAAGAATGTCTTTTGGCTATGGAGTAAACTGCATTATGTTACAGATATCTGAGCACACATGGATTATTAAAATGCGTTTGCTATCCAACCACGGCAAGGAGCCCTGCTAATTCAGGAAGAAATCCTGGAGACATCACTGCCTCCTTTCAAGATGTTGAGATAGTATTAAATTTCCTTCCTTTTTTTTCTGGTGAAAGCTCTGAAATGTTCATTTTATTACTTAGAATCCCGGGATGCCTGCCACTGGGTAATGTTTCAATCTGAATTGCATGTGGGACCTGCATGTCTTCCTTGTTGTCTGGGTTGGAATATGTACATCTTTATTGGTTTATATAACAGTTGTCTCTTGCACACAATGAGGTGCTAAGAGAAACGGTGTGTACAACCTTGGGTCTGGAACTTCAGGCTATAATATTTCCACTAACAGTGTACCAAGAGTGTTCTACAACACAAAATCTCTAGTACTGATCCATACAAGGACTTCCCGGCATCCCTGCCAGTAGCAAAGTCCATTAGTGCTGTGCTGACTCTGGTTGTGTGTTGTGTTAATGGTCAAAAGCTCTTCATTCAGTGAAGAGGCAGAGCAGCTTTGCTTCTTATAATTTTTGGCCGAGAACAAGGACTGAATGATGCTTCACAAGCAGTGATTTCACAGGTTCTCCAGAAGAAGAGTCCTGCTTTTATCGTCTTTAATTGGACTAACAATTCTGTGCTTTGCTTATGAGGTACAGCAGGTGACTTTCTTGCAGGTGACTTTCTTTATTTTTATTCACTGTGCTTAGAACTCCCTAGGTGAAAATTAGAATGTACTGTTGTGACTCTTGTACACATTTTTAATTTCAAATCAAGAGAGAACAGTCTTCTAAGATGATCAGAAACCTACTATTTTCTTAAGTCCTGGGGGTGGAAGAGCTGACACCAACTCTGGTGGAGTCCTGTTAAATCAATTTTCAAGTATGCTCTGCTCTCCCAGTCCCACCTCTCCCTTGAGTGAAGTTTGCAACCATATTGCTACTAAAAACAAATACGTATGGAGGAAGGTATTACATGGTAAGAAACTATAGCACAGGAACAGTCCTAATGTTAGACCAAAGCTCTCTGTAGTTGGGGATATGTACAATGACTTCACTGAGTTGCCAGTCTGGCACTATTAGTTTGAATCTATTTGTGCTTTTCAGATCCTGTTCAAAGACAAAGGCTTCATAGCTGCTACCACTCTTCACTGACTGTGCTGTATTCTTAACTTTACTTTAGCCTTGCTCTTTTCAGTCATTTGACTCCAATGTTATTCTTTCCCTCTAGACAAAACTAGTCGGATCTTTTGTGAGTATCCCAATTCAATTGCATCTTCCAAAGGGCTATCTTCCTGAAGGATAGGTGTGCAAGAAGAGAACATCATAATCATAGGAACAGAATTATGACAGAAGAAGAATGAAATGTAAAGTACTTCAAACAGCTAAGCTGCAATACTAAAATAATCAAGTGTTAGTTCTCTCCTGATTCTGAATATGCTAGTTTTTTCTTTTCAGCAAATTCTGCTATTCACTATGAAGCTTTCTGTGTATATATGTATGTGTATATATATGTATATATGTATTTGGGGGGGGTGTCTGTATCTATACAAGGAGGGGGGGATGTATAGAGAGATATATGCCACAATTTGCTTTTTTGTTGATAGCTGAAGAAATAAATGGAGGGAAGTTAATATACAAAGAGAGAGTTTTTAATGGTTGTATAAGGCAACAATAAAGGAGCTTGTATTGTCTTTCTATTTCAAAAAAAATTCCATGACTGTGCATCTAGTAAACTCTTGAAAGTTGAAAAACCAAAGTGGTGGAATGCATTGACAATGAATGCAACCCTCTTTCAATTGGTGATAGATTTTCTGTAGATAGTATCAGTAGGCACAGCAGAAATGAGATGCGGTGTATTCCTTCTCTGGAAGAAAGCTGCGGCTTCTGACTTCTGTGACTGGAATTTTCCACTCTCTTTTTCTTTCTCTGTTAGTTTGGTTGTGCTATCAACTTCATGATAGCTTTTGTTTAGGACTGGTTTCCCCCCCTCCCCCATTCATTTTCCCTCCGTCTCCCCGAGACCCCAGTATTTCCTTTCATGGTTTGGCTGAAAGTAAATGCAACTTTCTGACTGCCATGTATAACCAAAACAAAACCTCATACAAATGTTAAACAAAAACCCCAGAAGACTCAGTCATGCCTTGTGGGGTTGCCAAATTAGTAACAGTGTGCTAGTTTTCCTGCATGTGGCAACCACAGGGACAGCAGTCTGGTACCAAAACATCCAGGAAGGTTTAAATTAGCTGAAATGCTGGTTGAGTTATGGCAAGGCAGTACTCAGCGCACATGAATTAGCTGTACCTTTTCTTGTAGGTTTGCTGAGCTCTTTGCTGACATAGCTATGGTTGGCTCACAGATGAGTGAAGTATAGCTTGGGGAATGTACGAGTCTGCACTACACAGCAACCACCATATGGCTGCAATTTAGACATAACTTTGAGTACTGTCAGTAAGCTTGCACTGAAAGGACCTTGCTGTTTTCCCATCTCCAAGGGGAGGCAAGGTCACAAAAGTGGGAGCATCTTGGCCTGTGACCAGGGAGGATATATACTGCAGTCCTTTACAAGCAAGCATGTTCATAGAGCCCATTTACAACCTCCCTAAGTCCAGATTCAAGGCCTCATCTACTGTCCACTAAAGACTTCCACTTATGGAATGGGCAGCTCCAACAGCCAGAGAAGCCAGAATCTGCAAGCAAATAGATCTTTTCCATGGATAATACCTTTGGTTTCAATATTTACATCCTAAGTCACTATTTGACCATTTACAGACTCTGATCCAGATGGTTCTACCTGGCTTGAAGGACTCTTTCACAAGAGGTAGCCTTTCCCTTCTCTGTGATTAACTGTCAAAAACCATATCAGGCTTTTCTTCCGTGTTACCTAGTCATCTGTCTAAAATCCTACGTAGACTAAACCAATTATAAACAATGTACTGAAGACAAGATTGTCAGTAAATAAAACTGTGTTTTATAAGAATAGGGATAAAAGAGTTAAAAAAAGTAAACCAGAGTCCATTGCAAGCCTTTACATTTTGAAAACATTGATGAAATTAGTTTTTCACTGTTTTTCCAGCACTACTTTCAAGCTTCCTTCCCACGCTGTTGTGCAAGTTACTTGCAGAGTACTCAGGGACACGAATCTTCACCAAGCCTGACTTGTAGTACATCTAACAAATGCTCATGCTGTGAAAGAAGAGGCATTCTGCTGCCCTGGATTGAGCAGGCTGTCAGACATCCCCAGAGAAACTGCCATGAAAAGAGACTTCAAAACTTTGTTTAAAGTGAGGGCTGTTAATCAAGGCCTTGATGCTCTCATTAGAGAGGGGAGGAACCATTTAAAGTCGGGAAGCTGCAGTATATGAAAGTCATGAAATTGAAATGAACGCATCTTTTGCCAGCTGGTTTCACACCCCCAGTTGGCAATCCACAAAGGTTTAGAGGGGGAATTAAATCCATTTTTCAACAGAAATAACTATTTTTGTGATTATCATATAGATTCTATGAGCTACACTTTGGTCCTATCAAGACAGGCAGGCAGCTGCATGAGAGGTGGAAAGAGAGAAAATGATTAAGATGAAATCACCATCAACAGCTACTGCGGGCAGGGAAGGCAGCGTTGGATCCCAGCCACAATACTTTTGCAACCTGGTTCGAATGGGCCTAATGGGATGCCATAACGTAACCTGCACTGAACAAGGTATGTGGAAAGCTGTCTGACATGGGGCTCTATTTCAATGAAAAAATACAGATTTCTTCCAGGCTTTAATTGTTTTTATTTTACTTGTTTTGCTCTTTGGGCTAAGATTGCCTTCAATAAAATGAGATTAAAAAAGTAGAGTGAAATAACACTCCAAACCAGATTCAAGTGAGAAGAGCTTGGAGAAGAAAGGGGCTTTCTCAGTGTCATTATTTAAACCAGGTGAAAGACCTGAAATAAATGGTGACTGAAGTTTCTCATCACTTTATGAGGTACAATTCTGCTCTTATTTGTTGGTTTTATTGTGGTTGTTGGCTTTTCATTTTCCCCCCCAAAAATCATAGACCTTCTAAGTCCGTTAAGTATTTTTAGGGTGGAAGTGATTTTGGCCAGGAGAATTCTGCCTTTACTTCTGAACTCAGCTCCCACGTTTATCAGCTCTGGGCACAGTCTTACCCTCCAAGTACAACTGAGTTTCCAGCTGAAGAACAAATCTGTTTTGTGTGTCAGAGGTCAGGGCCAAGTCCTCAACTGTGAAGTGCAGGAGTATAAACCCTGGACTTTTGTTGTCTGGTGTATCTTCCTAGCCAACATTTGTGGCGCCTGCTGTTTCTGATAGCAATTTTCCCAACCTCTTTTGGATTACTGGAAATTCACCCCCATGCAAAGAGCACGGATATCTCTCGTAGCCTGAATTTATGTTGCATTGGGATTATTTAAGAAGTGCCTGTGAACCTTACAGGGACTAGGTCATGGGATGAGCTTCTATTTACTGCAAAGGACCAGAAAGTGTCATAGTCAAATATCAGTGGCAGGAAAGCAAAGAACAGCCAACTGTAGCATGTCACCTAACTCACCACTGGTCTTGAGCGCTCAGAGTGGCTTTGGCTGCACACACAGGTGGAAAATCAGTGTTTTTCCTTGTTAAAACGGCAAAAAGGGAGGCTGAGAACAAAAGAATAAAAGAAGTGCCTTATTTCCCCTCTTACGAAATGCACAAATTTAGTCAGCAAAAGGTGGGGAGGACTATTCATAAACTCCAGGCATTAGTTTAGTGGTTATTAAATATTAGGGAGAAAAAACCTCATAAATAGCACATCAGTTCTTGAAAGCTTAGTAGCAAGATGCTCCTGCAACCACCCCTGTGTGCTTTTCTCGGAAGATCCCACCTGTGAATATTTGTTTTGTTGTGAAATAGAAATAAAAATGGACAAGTTATGGCTTTAGAGTTGGGATTTAGAGACTTCTTTTTAATTCTTGTTAGATTCTAGAGGAGTCCTAGTTAGCCTAGTTAGACTAGTTGAACTCTAGTAGATGCCATTAATTTATCCAGCAAAAATGAAGAGAAATATCCACAGTCTCTTGCTGGTTTGCCAGTTATTGAATACTATACAAAAACTACAGATCAGTAGTACACAACCTCTTCAGAACCCATGTGTCATTCTGACAACATTCCAGGACCAAGGGGGGCAGACATAATCTGCATACACATTAACATAAATTTACATAGGAATTGAATCAGAGATGAATGTGTGCAGTTGTTATTATTGTGTATTTACAATAAACTTCACTGTGTTGACAGCCCTCCACAAAACAGAGAGGAAGACAAAACATTCTTTGAGAGTCAAAGAGTAAATGAAGCACCATTTTCCTGATAATGGTTACTCATGGCTTCCCAAAAATTTGATGTGGCCACAGGAACTGATGAATGCAGCTTTGAGGCTCTCAGGTGGCAACCGCACTTGCATGAATGGCAAAATAAATCTGATCTTCCACAGATAGGAATCTGTGGTTGGAGAGACTGATTTTTTTCAGGGACAGAGATAAGGATTCTGGAACTTCTGCATCCTCCTCCAAAATTGTATCTCAACACCTACTCTTTTACTGATCTACAGGAGTTCCACCTCCCTGAGAGCTGTGCTGCAGGAGGAAAGTTTTCACTTTATCTTGTGTTTCTGTCTACTTGCTGATTAACTGTTTACCCACTGGAGCTGGCACTTATGAGTCAGAGGTGAGATCTGAGCCTGTGCTGGAGGAGGGGCTGCAACACTGCTGCAGATTCAAGGGCAAGACAGGGAAAAATTGCAATCTCCTGGTATGGAAAAGTCAGTGGTTCACAGTAGGGTTACAAGCATGACTCTTTTATTCCAAAAGAAAGGATCATCTCTGAAAAGACTTTTAAATAGATGTGCTTTTGATGTGGAGCAGAAGGAAAAAAATATTCTAAGGTTGATTTTTTTCCCCAAAAAATTAATCTGCAATGGGCACTGACATTTAATAAAATGGCCTGTAGCATCCCTAGCCATAGAATATCCTGGGAAAACCTCCAAACTGCCAACACAATTGCTGGATAAGGCAACCTAACGGACCCAGAGGGCACTGCCAGAAGAAATATCCCCTTTAACTTTCAGCCATGGTGATGCTGTGCATTCATTAGCAAAGAGGTGGAAGTGTTCTTGGAACATGACGTGCTTGGAAAAATTGTTGAGTATACTTGTTTAGATCGTGGCATTAACTGTTATTTAGACCATTACATTTAATGCCTTTTCTCTTTAGAAAGTGCAGAATAATAAGGAAAAGGATATATGTGTCCAGCACAGGTCTCTGTACTATGTTTTTTTGGGGTTATGTTGTTCAGGATAGGGAGGAAAATTAATGAAACCTTAAAACTATATACCTGTCAGTTCAGATAAATCTGATTTAGACCCAGGGTTGAATGTGGCAGCTCAGGAAATATTTTTTTTAGAACTACGTGGATCCCTGCAATGGTTTGAGGGCCAGATGTAGTAGAAGTGTAAAACAGAGTAAGCCCTTGCAACCTCATGGGTAATGTACCACTGTGGGAGCCTGATGTTGTTCAAAACATCTTTTGGTAGTTCTGATCTCTGTTAGGACCTTTGGAATGAGAGAAAAGTGTCTGCAGTTGGGGCTCACAATCCCAAGCAGTTTGCCATGGCAGATTAACTAATCACCCTGCATCAGCTACTGCTTATATATTAGCTCTTAACCTGTGGTGAGTATGAAGTAATGCAATTTATCCTAATCTTTTTTTGACTCCAAGTTATCTCTGTGAGCCTAGTCTGAAGAGGAGAGAGGAACAATAGCCTTTTTAGATATTTCTCCAGTGAGCCCAACTTCAGGCTGTATCTGCACCTAGAGGAATGGGAGATCAATATGGTAGCACATGTCTCTTTGTTAAGTTTTTCTGGGCTGTTGAATTCAAAAGCTCAGCTTTTATACTGTATTAATCACTTTCTTATTGGTACTCTAAAAGACAAAAATGAAACAATCCTTTTGCAAATCTTGGGACAATTATTTGCCATCCTAAAACATGTTCATGCTTTATGTGTGAACAATAAATCAAAAATAATATTTTCCTCTAGAATCAGAGTAACTCAACTCAGGAGTTTTGCTTACAAATCATCTCATACATTATTCAGGCAGTTCCAACTCTAGTCACTTGCTGAAGAGAACCTGGGTCATATATTGATATACCCTAAATTCGGCCAGTGACAGAGTGGATTATAAAAGGACTTTTAGTGCAGAGCCCCAGGATCTATCCCCTGCTGCAATAAATACTTAATTTTTTTATGGAGTGTGAGATAAATACAAAAGACTGAGAAAGCTTTGGTTTGAAATACGCTATATTTTGGTTTGAAATAACCACTAGTCTAGTGGTTAGACACATTTCCTAGGAGAGATAGGTTGAGTCCTCTGGTTTACCTCAGACAGAAGAGGGAGCTGAAACTAATTTCCAGCCTCCCAAGAGACAGACCCAGCTGCAAACAGACAAAAAGGTGGTCATGTTCCCTCCAGGTGCTTTCTGTGAGGCACCCACTGAAGAGACAAGTTCTGGGAACATGAACATCAGGCAGAGGAATGCTTAGTTTGTGGAAGTGCAGATACAAGCATCAAGCTTAAAGCCAGTGTATCACGTCTCCAGCAACTGAAATGTGAGGTAATTCCATCATGTTACACTGAGCATCTGTAAACTTAGTTGATCAAGAGGGAGGAGTCTGGAAGATCTAAATTATAATTCAAGTTCCTAACATGGCAGCCTGTTACTTTAGCCTATTTAGCTTAGGATCATGTGCTTTTGTGTTTACTATAATCTTTCAGCTCTTTCCCCAGTTTGCTATTTTGAGCTAACCTCAGTACCCACAGAGGGCTCCATGACCCATCCACCGGCTGCTGAGTTTGCTATGAGACTAACTGCAACTCTGAGCCTGGTTTTCCCTTCCATCTGGCAGCAAAAACGAAGTGCTGCTGACTGAATGACCAGTGATTCTCTTGGAAGCAGAGCTATACAAGCAGCAACAGCCAACTCTGTCACCATTTGTGAGGATTTGTAGCTTGGGCCCTGAGACATCTGGCTGAGATATTTACGCAGTCCTGTATTGCTCTCACTGAGGCTCTGTGTTCACATCTGGAGTCTAGACTGAGTGACTCTATGGGCTGGTCTTCGAGCCTCCGAACAGCTAATGTCCCCCTTGTTCTCTGGCTTTGTTTTTTTATTGCTTTATTGGTTTGTTTATTTAATTGTTGTAGGTGCTTCTACCTCACCTCCTTAGACATTCCTGTCAATGCTACTTGAGAGCTTCAGGGAGGAGTGGCAGTGACTGAAAAAGGCCAGGTAAAAGCAGACAGGATGGGCAGGGGAAAAAGGCTGTGTTGTGGCAAGGCTTCAAACACATGGTTATAGGGGATGCCTTGTGCTTGATCGCACTGTTTCTTCTGAGTTCTACAGCTGTGACTGTGGGAAATGACACTATCTAGCTGCACAGTTTGCATTCAACACATGTGATGAGAAGCAGGGATTTCTGTAAACTCTTAGAGGTGGCCCTGTGGTTGAGCCAGGCAGGGAGCTGAGCTGCCCGCTACCCTGGGTTAGATCCATCGGAGAGCTGCAGGTACCATCTGGGTCATCACAGAGCAGTTCTATCTCAAGTTGTTTGAAGTTGGTCCTCATTCATTTTCTCGTTTTGAGGGTGAGGTGCAAGGGGTCAAAGCTAAAACAGGACACAGTGGTTAGTATTCGGTAGGTTGAATGTAGTGATCTGAGGTATCTGAGACATTGGCACAGGGATGGTAGTTGCACCACAGGTCTTGTGGGAGAGACTTAGGAATTTAAAAGAGACATACAGATTTAGGAAATTAATCCCTTCAGTTAGTCATATGTTCTGTCTGTGCTTAGTTACGTATCATTTTGAACATGGGATGCTAGCACCATGCTGGTGCTGTACTTTGACAACAGGTGAATTCCTGCTTGATCTGACACTGTCCCTGGCAGTATTGGCAGCTGCTGTTGTTGCCTGTCCTGGGAGAAAATCTTCTGAAATATTGCTGGCCTTATTCTCAGCTTCACTTAATCTATTTCCCTTGGGCCTTTAGTCTGTTAGTTCCACTCGCTCCTCTGCCTGTCCCATATTCCACTTGTAACAGTTTTCCTTTGTTTTAGATTTCCTGGTTGCCTAAGAGCCCTGTCTGCCACTACTGAAGAAATACTGCTATGGTGTCAAGGGCTAAGTAATGCTGACAACAGTGGGGTTATGACCTGGAAATGTAGTGGAGAAACTCAATGGGATAATAGTGAAAATATTTGTAATGCTTGAAAAGATGGGTACTACGGATGTACCTATTTTTGTATGTTATATAGATAAGCTAAAATATGCATTAAGAGAATACCACAAACTCTAGAAATTCAGCCACTGAAGTACAGTTCAAGTCACCCTTTAAAGACGGGTAAAAAGAAATTTCATTTATTCTCTGTGCACTCAAAGCACCCAGCAACAGCATGATGGCAGTCCTAAGTAAAGGGCCTTAATCAGAGTATATAAAAAGACTGGAACGATGTTTGAACAACATGTCCAGCTCCCAAGCATTGTCTCTTTCCTGCTATCAATGACACCCATTGTGCAATAACAACATTTGCGCAGAGATATGTCCCCTTTTGTGCATGGAGAATATATTGAAGCAGCCATAGCGTTGCACTAGCCTTAGCTAGAAAAGTCCCCAGGGGCCTGTCTGCCACTTGCTGACTGATGCAGACTCCTGCTGCTGATAATAGGGTACATGTGCTGGTGTTGAGCTGAACTAGGCAATCTGGGGCACAGTCAGATGTGCTCAACAAGGATCAAGTTCAAACCTGTTTAAGACGTTAGTTCCCATCAGTGGTGATTTAAGCTAAGTAGCTTTGCTGTGTATTGGAAACATGGAATGCTCACACAGTCAGCTACTTCATCTTGGCTGTCACAATGGTAATTTCAATACAGCCAGGGGAGTCAGAAAGACAACGAACAGCTGAGATCTGTAACATCCTAAATCATGCAGACACAAGGTGCTAAAGGTGTATTTCCATTAGGTGTTTGCCTGCTTGTATGTAGCAGAATTATGCTACATACTTCACTTTCTGAGTAGTTGAAATCAAAAGGTGCAGAGTTTTTTTAAGATGTAGATGACTGTTCTACGCTGAAAATGGCTATTGTTGGTTGAATGTTGCCTACTGCAAAATATCAGTGTAGGTGAGGCTAGAAAATGTGGATTTTTGCCATTGAGACTAACATATCATCATTGGAGAGCAAACATAAATGCCCCCTGCTCTACTAAATGCTCTCACCGGAGAGGAAATTAAAAAATGGTCACTGCAATGTTCAAGAAACATAAATACACTATTAATTAGGCAAATGAACATTGGAAATGACATTTGTGTTAATGTCATATAAATTTATCATCAGCTATGATCCTTCTAGGGATATGTCACGTGCTAAGGAGGATATACCATTGTGTGAATAGTTCACACCATCCAGTATCACAGAGATTGGCTATACTGTTTTATGGGCTTAGAAGCCTTGTATCAGAACAGTCATATTGTGAAGGTGAACATAGCTCATCTGTTTCCCCAAATTATTCAGTTCCTTCATCAGAAGAGTGTCCATTGCACAGTAGGAAATGCAACTAAAGATATTTCTACTGATTGTCACCTTCTGAAAGTGTTAATGCCATATTCATTCTGGTGGAGAAACTGAGTTTCAGAGCAGTAGTTCAGTTGTAGTTATTCAGCTTTTTCCTGAGAGAAGCCCAGTGAGGGCACCTTCAGGTGGATCCACAAAAATCTTTAAGCCCTAGGTAGACCCTTGAACTATAAGTAAAACCCAGTGTTGAGATTCCAGCTGGTTGTGTCAACAGGAGTATAGATATTAAAAAAAAAAGGAAAAAAAAAGAGAGTGAGGAAGAGAAAAAACAAAAAAAAACGGCACAGTAGTTAAGTACCTTTCTTGGTACTATGGATGAATTTGGACAAACTATGATTGAAACAAAGATGACTTCTTCCTGGAATAAATTCTTCTGTCTACTAAACAATCACTGTATTATTGTTTATTTTATAATGAAATGGCAGTTGAATAAATACAAGGAAAATGGTTTCAAACTTGTTACCCTGGCAAGGATCCCACTGACCGCAATAGTCTTTTACCTTTGCATGGATTAAGAGAACAGCAGGATCTGAACAGCTAGCCACTTAGTTGTGTTGTTGGTATTTCTAAACCTATAACAAGGCACTGCTGAATGCAAGTGTCTTGTAGTCTGAATACAGAGATCTTATAGAATCACTCAAGGCCTCTTGAAGGCAATGCATACAACATAAGAATGGAAGCTGTAATCTATAATACCACAAATCCTTTATGAGGATTATCTCTCTTATCTGACATCACAGAATTACATGTAATATAGACACATAAATGGCTTAGTTACAGAAAGATCCCTTAGAAAAGGTAGCAGAGAGGAAATTTTGTTTGTTTCTAAGCTGGAGAGAAGAGGGAAAACTGCAAATGACAAGCATATCAGAGAGAAAGTTCTCTTTGGGTTCACTGCAGGTCTTACTCACTTGGAAGAATTAGCTGAGGAAACTGAGTCCCCACTATTTTGCTCCACATGTAGTCATCTACAGTCATGCAAAGGGTGGCCTATGCCTCCATTTCTCTTTTGCTAAGTTCAGCCAGTCTGCATGAGACAATCAATGATTAAACCCTGTAGCTTCACATCGGCCAAACAAAAGCCTTAGATTTCAATAACTCCAGCTCAGTATAGGATTGCTTTACTAATGAGGCTCAGTTGCATAACCAAAGATACCTAAACTCATTGCAGAGCCAGCCTAGATTAATTTTTAGTACTTCCCTCGTACTGCCTTCACTTATTTTTCTTTATAGGATCCCTCTGGTTTCTCTAAAGACAAAACTTATTAAAAATGATGCAGTTTCCCTGCTATCTATGACTTTCTCTGTAACTCCTACCTACCTTGTTTCTTTTTCTATCCAGGTTTATGAGATTCTAATCTAGCATTGTACACTTACTCTAATTACCTCATTCTCCTCTTCTTCACACCTGCCTATGACCATATTTTTCTTCTTAAAATCTTACATTGGATTTTTTTTAATTAACAATAAAAAAGATTTGGATTTTTCCTTCTTAGAAATACTTATCAGCATCCCTTCCTTCTCTGCTTACCAGCCAATTACCAAGTCTTTCCTTCCTTTCATGTCTAATTGCATCTCTAACAGTATTTATTGTCTATAAGCCAGTGTTCGAGGGGCTGTCTTAGACCCTCTCCAATCCAGCCTCTATATTTCTCATTCATCTCAAACCATTCTCGCCAAGCTCTCTAACAATGGTATGACAAAAGAAAAGAAGGGAAAGGACATGTTGGCATTCCTTGTTATTGTAAATACCAATCTTGTATTCTCCTGTTTTAGGAACTGATTAAAATCCCACTAAAATTAATGGAGTCTTTCCATTGATGTAATGATCCCTAGACAAGGACCAGCAAAATCTTACATTACGTGAGTCAGAGTTCAAGAAGGAATTTCAGTATTTTCATTCATAGATGGCTCATTTCCTGTAGCTTTCACACTGTCCTTTCCACTCGACTGACCTCTGTCTGATCATATACAATCTCTTTTATATTCCCTCTTACAGGATAAGTAGTTGGATGTGCACAGAAGAATGTTCCATTTTCTGAAAGAATTTCTTGGATTCCCTGAAGAGATTAGTTCAAAATTTTAATTAGGGGCATTGGCAGAGTTCCCAAATGCTGGTATTTTAGGCTGCGGTTTTAATTTTCATCACCCATTTTGGTTCCTATACAATGCATAGGATTTCTGATGAGTAGTTTACTTGAAATGATGCGTGTTTGTCCCTCTAGTTTTTCTTCATCCCATTAATACAGATGAGTCATGATTGGCAGCAATGTCTTGTTTTTTCCTTCCAAAGACTGTGGAGGTTGCCCAATATTCTGAGGACAATTGTCCAAAAGATGTCAAAGTTTGAAGTGACCAGTAAAAGTTCCACTAAAACTCTGGAAGGCATACAGGATGCAAGTGTCATTAATTAAGCTCTGAAAACCTACAGTGCTGTGGGAACCTGGCATAAAACACACAAGCTGAACTTTGTTTGCAACTTCCTTCTATTTAGGAATTCATTAAAGGGCTGAAGCATTTGCAGAGATTTCAGGACCCAGTGCTAGCATGGCTAATTGCTGGCTCAGTCTTTTGTATACATGCAGCACATAAAAGGACTGTGATCAAAGAATGCAGGTGCTGCTGAGGGAAATGAGAATGCAAGTATGGTGATTGCTTGCCGGATAAAATATATAACATTTCATTTAGCTGTGCTTTGCTTTGCTCCATGATAGGATTTTGTAGGAATTGCTGAATGATTTTGACTGAAGTGATTTAGCAAATGCATTGTTTAAGCAAAACTAAAAGTTTATACTTCTTCTTTCATATTCCTCCTGTTTTTTCCTCTTCTAGCACCTGAGGGAAACATACCCACTACTGCAGATCTTATATGAAGGCTTTAGTAAATTTAGGTTGATTTCATCTTCTTCAGTATGTTAGAGGTGGCTATCACACTTAATTTTTGCTGGATCCGTGATCTTGTGGTGGGGGAGAGTGAAGTTATACAGTACAGCTTAGCTTATGTATCTTCACAATGAGAGTGAAAAAAGTCACAAATAACTTTATGGCTATATTTACCATATCTAGATTTTGTTCAGTTCCTACTCTGTTCTCATCTTGCCAATCTTTTCATATATTGCTCTCATCAAATAGCACAAAGAAGTCTATTGTGAAGCTTTCTCCTTTTTTAACAACAATCCTATTTGATCACCTCCAAAAATATGAACCAAGTGGAGCTGTGGACCCTGTCTTGGAGAGCATACATGAGTAATTAAATAATATGTCCTTCTGTCACCATTTTTGCAGGGAGGGGGATTAAAATCTGTGTTCGCAGGCTGAGAGCAGGTGTCTGTGATGAGATCCCATGCTGTGACATGGATGCAGCACATTCTTACATGAAAAACCTTGGCTGATGAAATGACCACAGGAAGACAACATGGAACCCTCCCAGCACAATCACAGAAGCTTAATTAAGATCTGTAGTTAATTTTAAAGTGAGTGTGTGTCTGTTTCAGAAGAGCATTAAGAAAACTGAAAACATGGCACTTTTTTAAATTATATTCTGGTCTTCCTGGCATTCCTTAAGCAAACTGTCTTGCTTCTTTCGTGGTCAAATGATACAGTGACTCGGAAGTGAACACACACATGCTTAAGTAGATGGGATTTAGTCACTTGTCCAGTGTGGGTTTAGAGGTTTTTTTCTTAGTTGTGGACATTTTTTTCTTTGGCAGAAGAGAGCACTGAACCCACAGTATCTGCAGTTATTCTGGACAGTTGTTTTAGTTGCAATTGTATGACTGAAAGCATACAAAGACTACAAATTCCCTATAATCTTGTTAGAACTTTCATTAGAGAAGGTAAAAAAAATAATTGGCAAGACTCAGAGAAAGGATTAATGTTTGTGTTAGAGTGATTAAAACAAACAAAAAAAAGACAGTAGTACTGATGGCAACAGTACTTTGCCTTGTCTTACTATGCTTTTCCACTACAGAACTTAAAATGCTTTCCTGATTTCTGTGTAGCAACTTGAGAAATTCTTTACATGTGTATGACTGTCTCTTTTGCAATAGTGGTAAAGCAGAGGTTTGAAAGTGAAACCACTTGCTCTGACAATGCAGCAAGTCAATGGTGAAACTGGAAAGTCAAGACTAAAGTATCCAGGTCCATCTTAATGCAGAATATGGGGTGAAAAACTGTAAAGTAGCCATATATGGATTGATGGAATGACAAAGAAAAGCTTAAAGCTTCATAGATACCTTTGCTTCTCTCAATAGAATAATTTGTTCTTTCTTTCTGGTCTTTTTTTTTTGTGGTTCTGGCTTTTTTTCTTTAACCTCAATACAGGCAAGGTCCTTCTCAAACATGAAAGAAGACTCTGTCTGAGAAATTCATTAGCCAAATTAGACATAAAATAATGAGGGGATGAGAAGGAGGCAGCAAGGGATCGGGGTGGGAGGGAAAATGTGGACAAGGATAGCTAGAGACAGTTCTTTGCTAGGGTAGCTGATTGAAACAATGGTACAGTACCTTGACTAATGTAGAGCTAATTAAAACTGTATAGGACAAAGCACTTCTAAATATACTACAGGGATCAATCTTTCTATGGTAAATCCATCCCCAGTGAAATTTCATTGACTTCAATGGGTTTTCTTCTGGGATGAATTTGGCCTGATAACCTAATAAGTCTTTTCTGTCTTCAATTTCTAAGGACCTTTTGTCAGAAGCATGGCAAGGAACTTCAGTTTGAATTTCAAAAGTGCTGAACACCCAAAACTCCTACGAAGGTCTCCGGGAATTACAGGTACTTAATACTACTGCAAATTAAAGCTGAATGAACTGTTTCATGTTTGCTGTGAGTTTGCTTTCTGTACCATGCCAAAGGACCCTAAAACAACCTCTTAAATCTTTTGAGGAAGAAACTTTCTCTGCATAGGTACAATACCTAACACAATGCAATACCGAACTTAGCAAAGGCCCCTAGGCACTAAAGTAATAAAATAATTACTAAACCCAAAATAAATTATAAATTCACAGTATCTGTATTTGCAGGGCAATGGAGAATATGTATTTGGGCCGGTTATGTATAGATGAGCATACTTTTGTTACCCAGTTTCCAACTGATTGTCTGTGGTCTGATTTGTCGGATAAATCATGTCCAATGTGTTTATAGTTTCTGTGAACTTAGAAAATATGTCTGTTTATTACTCTCAAAGCCACATTGAAAAACAGTAAAAAATAATTGAATGCATCTTGCAGTGGAAGTTGCAGCAGGCATCTCTGAGGTGTCCAGGACTATCATGTAAAAACCACATAAGACTTTTTTTGAAAAGTTCAGGTGAAACAGAGAACATGTTGTTTGGAACATTTTTCCTTTTATGGCACTACTATTGTAAAGTCTCCTCTGCTTTGGCTTCCACTCCATTGAAGATGCACCCCATACAGATAATGGAAGTGTTTTAATAGCACACTTTTTTCTCATTTTACTTTTTAGCTTTATCTGAGAAAAAAAACAAGCAAACAAGTTTCCAACAACAGAAAACCCCACCATTTAGTGAATTGTGCTCTGGTTTTATTCTGAAGGCTGGCTCCAAAAAAAGGATTACTAGTTTATCTCTGTTACTTTGAAAAACAGATCTGTTCGATTACCCAAATGTTTGGTTTTAAAAAGGGCAGCTCATGGGGATCTTAAAGAAACCCACAGTGCAACAGGGAAGGAATATAGTAGACTGTTTTTGGAAAAAAAATACAATGAGGGGAAAACATAACATACAATACATTTGGTGTGAACTTTTCCCAGAAAATTGCTTGAGCCTTACAGTTCACTTACAACCAAAGTACAGCAACACTGGGCAGCCTGCCAGTGCTTGTTATTGTAGTACTGTGTGAGCCAGTTCCCTGGTGAAGAATGAGAAGGAGAGAGAGACTTTTCTTTGCCTTTCATAAGTGTCCCATACTTTCCTCTCTGCTCTCTCTGAACAACCTCCTGTTCTTTACATCAAGGTGCTTTGGTGCATGCTACACTGTGCAGATGTCATGCTACTAGTTTCGCATGTGGTACTTTCACAGTTCAAGAGGACTGACACAGGGCTATATCGCCTCACTGCACTGGAGGTTTCAGATGACAGCTCTGCCTGACAGTCTAACAGTAAGGCACCCTGTGATATGTGTAGTGAGGATGAGTAACACCTTGTCCTCACAACAGAAGTATCTGGGAAGGGAAGCATTCCTAGGAGTGGGTGCCAGGCTAAGTTGCATGTCTACACTGAATTTTGCAGTCAGATGTGAGCCAGGATAGCTTAGGCTTAATACCATGCTACAGATGCCAGTGAGGCATCTCTGAGTTGTTCAGAGCACTGGCAGACCTCCTTCATGTCAGCCTACAAAACAGTGCACAGACATAGATCAGTTAAAGGCTCACAATCTGGTCCTGAATGTATAGCAAAACTGAGGTATGGAGGAAGGAGGACTCCCACATTCTTGTGCCTATATTCTACCTGGAAATTCATCCAAGAACATTTCAAAATCAGCAAACATGGCATAGGGTTGTTTTTACTCTACCCCTCCACATCCACACACCTCCTCTTCATGCTGATATGTTGCCTTGAACCCTGAAACTACAGTACTCTCTGGGAAGCACTTACACAGCCTCTATCAGAAGCATGCTGGGCTCCCAAATGTGATAAGAAGCTGATAAAAATTATCTGGGCGTTAAAACACCCTTAGTGGAAGAATGTTAACTAAAGAGATGCCATCTGTCCCTTAAAGAGAGCATGTCCTTGTTCTGCCGTGGCCTGACCACTGTGAGCTGTTGCTTTTGTGGTGCAGTCCATGTGTGGACAGGCTGTTGTTCTCAGGACCTGGGGCAACTGTTTATGCAATGTGGACTTTATGAGAAACAGTTACAGTCTCAGGGATTTTTTTTTTTTTTAGGAGCTAAAGATTGATGATGAAAACAACATTTTTTGGCAGAAAAGTACTGGAGTGGATCAGCTCAGCTGAATGCTCGTATTGGCCCGTACAGCACATTTCTTTGGGGTAGCCAAAGAGGGAAGGAATCCTGAAGAGCTATAAGCAGTACAAATTACCAAGAGAAATTTCATGTCAGTAACAAGCACTGCAAATATTTTCCAAGGGACACTGGCAGCTGGCACATTACACTGACTTTACAGTTTTTTGATGCATTTTCTTTACCTCCTCACATAAAGGAACATAGCTTGGATAGCCTGACACCACAGATTCAATGAGCTACAGTTCACTGAACTACTATGCAGACACATACGAAAGAGGTTAAAGACAAGGATCAGAGGGTGACTTGCTCTGCAAATGACTGAGAAGACTTTGAGATTTGTGAGACTAAAGAGAGAGTGCAGTCTACCTTGAGCAAAATCCATTAGATCATGAGGGTCTCAAGAGTAGAACTACTATCATACTTCCCCAGAGAGAGTCAGGTAGTCAGATCTGCAGTGGGGCAGTCATGCCATCCAGCTAATCTAAACAAATTCCGACTATGTTGTACAAGTGAATCCAAAGATAGATAGATCAATCCCCCATGATGGATGTCAGTGCCCTGAGGGCACTAATAGGCCTTAATGGTCATGACTAACCTGGGGCTTCCACTCACACCCCCTGCCATGGACCCAAGTGCCCCATCTCAGCTCAGACCTGGGCCTCCATCTCTGTTTCAGCTGTATTGTAGGTAGGCCAGAATGGAAGCATAGAGTTGGAAGGTACATACAGTGATCATTGAGTCCAACTGCCTGACCACTCCAGGGCTGACCAAAAGTTAAAGCATGCTATTAAGGGCATTGTCCGAATGCCTCTCAAACACTGATAGACTTGGGGTACCGACCATCTCCCTAGGAAGCCTGTGCCAGGGTTTGACCACCCTCTCAGTAAAGAACTGTTTCCTAATGTCAAGTCCAAACTTGCCGTGATGCAGCTTTATAACATTCCCACATGTCCTGTCCTTGGATCCCAGGGAGAAGAGATCAGCACCTCCCTCTCCACTTCCCCTCCTCAGGAAGCTGTAAGGAACAATGAGGTTACCCTTCAGACTTCTTTCAAAACTAGACAAGCCCAAAGTCCTGAGCCGCTCCTCAAAGGACATGCCTTCCAGCCCCTTTTGCCAGCTTTGATGCCCTCCTCTGGGCACATTCAAGGACCTTCACATCCTTCTTAAATTGTGGGGCCCAGGATTGCACACACTGCTAAATACCACAAGAACCACCACACCAATTCTAAATAGTGGAAAACAGGTGTGTGCCTGTGTCTAGTGCTGTCCCTGGAGCTTTCTCCTTAGAGAACCTTATCCCTATGTTAAAAGTGACTGGTTTTCTGGATAGGTCTTTCAGATGTGTGGGTTTGGGGTTTTTTGGTTTCCTACTCCTCTCTTAGGTCCTGTCTATCTTGAACCTCATTGGACTTGTTGTGGTACAAGTACAGGACCCGACACTCTTTGTTTAACTTCATACAATTGGCCTCAGCTCATCAATCCAGCTTGTCCAGATCAGTGCTTATAGTTAAAATCTCACACTGCACCTCACTATCACATCTTCTGGGTATGTCAACAGTGGTATCTCTCAGAGCAAAAGATTTGCTAAATGGGGCAGGCAGGCTCCAGGGAACTGATTGTTCCAGTTCATCTGCAATGGGATTTGAGCTTTAATTGCCTGAAAATGCTGAGAAACTGGGTGGCTGCTCTAAGAAACTGAGATCTCGGGAAAAGGGCTAAGGTTTCTTTCATTCCATGTCTCAACATCCGCAGGGGAAAGGAGGTCTCATAGCATCCCAAGAAGAGGGCATTGACTCTGCAGAGGATTATGAAGGCTTGTGATGCTTTACTTGAAGAGCTTTACTGCTTGTGTGATTTGATAGTGAGGCCACTGTGCAAGTCTGTGTTCCTTTTTCTCTTAATTACTTCTGATTCTAAAGTGAATCTATCACCCTGAAGGTGTATGGCATTGAATAGGTTGTTCAGGCATGAGCAGTCTCAGCAGTGCTTTTAAGGCCTGGAGTAGGAGGACTGAAGAGGCATCTCTTCAGGGAAGAGTAGTCAGAAGGGGGATCTTCACATATAAGTCATCCTGTCATCCCAGAGTTAGAAAAGTCTTCCAAGGTCAGATACAGTCATAGCTGCCTTGGGAGCATGTGAGTTTCCCACTCAGCCCAATTACACTGACAAGAAAGACCAAACAGTATATGCAAAAATCTGTGAAGGTTATAAATGTGTAGAACTTATATATTTGGAAGGATGTTACAAGATGAAAGAATATTCCATAGTTCTGAATCAGGTATTTCTGATATAAGGAACATGAGAAGAAAGTTCAGAATTCAGTTGTTGGGATATTTGGTTTGTTTTGATTTTTCCCTTCCACCATCACAAAGGGGTGGAATGATTAGAGAAGTGGATCCTTGAAAGCTGCTTCATTTCTGTGACTACATATATTAAAAGCCCAGAAGGGCTCTGATGAGGAGAGATACCTGTGGAAGTGACATCGCTTTGACCATTTTGGGGGACTGTAGCATAGCACTAACAGGTTATGCTTTATGAGGAGCATGTATAGCAGTGATATTATTCAGAGTAGTACTTTGAATAAGGTACTCTTTTGATTAAAGCTCAAAAACCCAGGTCTTGGGATGAGGTGCAGAAGCAGAAGTCTGCTAACCAGACTTCATACAAGAAACTTCAAATGTTCGTAACTGTAGTCAGAGGACAGCCAGAAAAGAGGTAAAATTCAGTTCTGTTGTTTGACATTTTCAGGATCAGCCTCTAATAAGCACATTTCTTTCTGTCATGGAGGGTAAAATGAAACTTCTCTTTTTTGAGTGTTTCAGTTCATCCTTTATGAGCTGGCTAGAAAGGCTGATCGTAGGACCTGGTCTATTTTCATTGCATGTGTTACGCAGATTTCCTTAAAAAGGAATGTTGTGCCTTAGCTAGGAAGATAAATAATGAGAAAACATCTGTTCTTTAAGCTCTGGACTGACCTATAAATCTTAATGACGTATGCAATTCCAGAAGCAGAAATCATTTACAGATTGCAAAATTCTCTCACACTCTCATTTTGGTTTTCCTTTTATTCTGTTTGTTGGTTTGTTTTGTGTTTTCTTAAGCAATTTTGTTGTTGTTCCTTTAATTCCTGATAATTTGGAAGCCCAAGTGTGGGCTTTTTCTTCTCACTGTTCCATTATAAATGACAGGAGCTGCTGAGAGGAGGGCATGGCAGTCATAATAACACAAGAGGGCTGGAACAGACAGCCCCTACAAAGAGCTGACAGGCAGAGAATAATGACAGAGTAGAGGATTGATAACTAATAGTTTGGATGATTTACACTTGAGAAGTTCTGGAGGGTGGCATGCTTCTTCGGCTGTTTATTTCAACCTCACATGCTGAAGAAATGAGTTTGCATTGCTGCTGTAATACTTTACTGCATTTTCTCCTATCAGGAAATAGGAATCTGCTTCTCTCTTCAGTGCTTCCCTGTGGCCTGCCTCACAAAGGCAAGACTGCTGTTAAGAATAACAAGAGGTTCCTCTCCTTTTGCCTCTAGAGCTGCAACAACAGCAAACATTTAAAACAACAGTATCAGTGATAATCATAAAATTAAAGAGGCTAGAATTCAAAGTGCTGTGGAGAATGTCAGGTTCAGTATTCAGGGAAGAATATTAGTGTGGGGCATGGCTCACCTGCAGCATGAGCTAAGATAAGGAAACTCTGGGCTCCATGATTCCTTGTTCCAACTCAGAATATTCTGTGATTCTGATCTTGAGTTTGCCTGAGACACTGCATAGAAGTGAAGAGACTTTCATGCAGCGAGTTGTTCTGTTATCTGTTTGTTTACTGCAAGGTCAGGCCAATTTTATTCTCCATATTGTGTTGCTTTAATCTAAATATTGGAAGAGGTGATGTTGGGGTAAAAGTCTCAGGAGATTGTGAACAGCATATGGAACATTTCTCTTGAAAAATCATAGAACCATCTGCCTGCAAGTGGGCAGGGATGGAGTAATTTTTCTCCTGATGCAGTTAAGATATGCTTGCTTCCCATGAGTCAGTATCCTTGATCTGTAATTTCACTCATAGGTTTGTGGGGAAGATGGCTATGGAAATCATTCCCTTACCTGTCTCAGACTGAGACAGGTGGGATAAGTAAGCTGGGCTGGAAACTCAACCATCTTCTGGGAGTGGTGCTCCCAGAGCAGAACTCACCCCATTCTGAATTACACTAGAGAGACGTGACTGCAACTCTGGAATGGCAGGGCTGATGCTATTCAGGCACAGAAGCAAAATAAAAGTAAGATAGTGTTTTATAGTTGAAACAGCAATTCAGGGAGCAAGAGCTACAATTAAACACGTGGTGATACTCTCTTTTGTTGTTTCCTGTACCCTGAATACCATCTGCTTGAAAATCAGGTGAATCCAAGTGTTATTCTGAAGGGCTGTTCCTTACTAGATTGATATTTTCTTTAGGTGGAGCAAAGAATTTTTTCTAAAAGAGAAAATATTTAGGAGCCTAATCAGTAAATGCAGAAGAGACTGCTGATCAGTGATCAGAGGAGGGTGAATGGGTTTGACTGACATCTGGAGTAAAGCAGTGCTCTGCTCTTTCAATTACAGGTTTAAGCCTGCCACAATTGACAGATTAAAGGTGTTCATCCTAATCCAAAATTATACTTTGCCCAGTCAAATTGACCATTGTGTCAGTTTCAATTTGTTCAGATACGTCACCCACAGTGACTGATTGGACTGATTCACTTGCACACTCTTTGACAAGGTCCTTGTTTTGTGTTCACTCCTTACTCTTGCTATTTCCCTTGTCAGACAGATACTCTAGAGGCATTTCCATTATCTCCCATGTAGCTGTACCTCAGAAATGTACTGGACTGGAAAGAAAAATCCTCAGGCCAATTATTCTGACATAAACTCTACTTATCAGAAAGCACTAGAATATGAAGTGTAAGTTAAAATAGCTCAAAAATAGGACACATTCATGCACACATATACACCCCAGGCAGACACCTAAGTAATGCTGTGCTCATAGTCTCTGCCATGACTGATAATGGATGAGCACTTTTAAATAAGAAACAACACAAACATTGCCTCAACATCCAGACTGAAACAGTCTCTCTGAGAATGGAAGTGCTTTAATTTAAAACAAAAGCAACAAATTCTTTGCAGCGATCTGCCCTGTATTTTTTCTGTTAGAAGCAGAAGTAACTTACTCCTTGGAGAACAGTTACCCTGAAATCTTCCTGATTCATTGAAAAAGGAAGAAAAAAAGATGTACAAATTTCTGAGAACCTTGCTGATGCTCTTCGGGTGAGGAAACAGGAAAGAAGACATGAGTTGGATTTCTTTTCCACAAGATAAAAGAAGAGGAGGTACTCATCTCATAAGCACAGAGACGTGAAGTGGCATTCAGCTAGGGAGTTTCAACTTTAGCCACTAAGTGCCTTTAGCATCAGGTGGGCTCTCCCTTCTGAGCCAGACTGAAAGCATGTGACATCTCCCTGCAGAAGGTTCACATGGGGAGGTTTTGGAGAGTTCTTAGTGGTGTACCCTGAGTCATGTAGACAGCCATATATTAACAGTAGAGTGAGCAGGGTGCAATCTCATGGGCTGTGGACCTGTAGAGGTTTCACCAGAGTGGTCAAACTCAAGGTAGTGCAAAAGGGATGAATTTGCTTTGTCCAATCTCCCTCCAGCTTCATGTAAATAAACAAAAATCAGTTCTTAGCTCTACGTACTAGCAGTACATGATGGTGTGATTGATACTCAAGCCCCAAGCATGATTACTGATGAAAACTTACTTGAATCTTATTTTTAGGTGAGGTAGATGCTTGTATAAATAATGTCATTGTCCTCTCAGATTCTTTTGCATTTCTGCGAGTGTTTTGGTTTTGTTGGTTGGGGGAGGAGAGTGTAGGTGTTGGTTTGGTTTTTTTGTTTTGGGGTTTTTTTTCTTTTTCTGTTATTTTACTCTTTGAAGCATCCATAGACATAAAAATGAAATATTTTTTATCAGATTACAAGTACATAAAAATGTCCAGTGTTACCTATCTTTGTAATCTGTCTGTCACAGTTTCACACACACAGCCATTAGTAGAGTTTCCAGGCAAAGCAATATTTAACCTTTAAAAAAGGTACTACAGCCAGAACAAACACTATTTGCCTATCCACAAAAAAAGTCTTGCACTAAAGCTGAAGGCAGCTTTTTTCACTCTGCTTGCCATAGCAGTGCTGAGTGGGATTCATGCACAGGTTCTGTGTAGCCCACAGGACACCAGCATGCTACAGAGGCTTGTGAAGCAGGATACTAAGGATTGACTATGGTACCACTTGTTATCAGTGCTAGAAAATCCTTTGCTTTATGTTCTGGAGATTCCCATCATTAAAATACTTTTATTCTACAGGGCATTTGCAGAATGTTCATAATTCTGTCAACATTTTGCCCAAAATATTACATATCCCTTGAAGGACACAGAAGGAAGGTGCTGGATTTTGTCTTGTAATTGAGTTTTGAGTTATAGAAAATGGGGCGGAAATACACTCTTTCTGTTATATTTTTAGGCAGTTTTAACACCTTAGAGAATTGGTGTAGATATTTGAACTTTAGCACATGCATTATTCCCAACCACAGCTGCCTTTGGGTTTTCTGTGCAGTTAAAGTTATCAAGAAAAGATATGAAATGTGAAATATAAGAGCACAACTGTACCTAGTACTATTTATCTGATAGTTTCATCTATTTCTATGAGGTCTTAATGACATGTCTCATACATAACCCTTGGGATTTGTGTACAGTGGCAGAATTTGTTTTTAATTACCAATTTTCCAGTTTCCCATAGTCATGGCTTACATTACATGGGGGTAAGTAAGGCAGGAACCATTCCTTTGGGTATCCTTGCAACCCTCATGCATAAGAAGGTTGAGCGGACACTTTTCATTAAGATATATGTCCCCATGGGATGCAATCTGTGAGGGGAAGCCTCGGAGCAGATAGGGTCCTTGAATGTTTGTTGACTGTAAAAACAAAAGGTACCACTGTAACCATTTTTGTGACTCAGGGTTCAGTTTTCATGGAGCTGAGCTGCTACCATCACTCCCACTTTAAGGTAGAGGTGAGAGATTTTTATAGGCAAGAAGGCAGAAACAAAGAGGGACCACAGAGTTGAGCTTGTTAGGTCAGTGCCAGTTAGTAACGGTCAGAAGCAGAGAAGTAAAATCATCAGAAATTCAACAGGGAAAAAAAACAACAGAAAATCATCACTGACCTGACAAGACCTAAAAATCTTATGAGAAGAGGCAGAAAGGAGGCAGACAGTGCATCAACAGGACTGAGGATCAGTCTGTTCTAAGGAAAAACAGAGGTTGGCAAACATCTGCTTGATTGACAGCACCTTGGTCAGCAGAAACTCACAAGATGGCTGCCCTGTGGATACTGAGCATATGAATGCTTAGCCTAGTAATATTAGTCCTGGCCCTCTGCTGTGTGTGTTAGCAATAAATAAGACTGGTTTTATATATGGACAATCCTGTTTTGGGGCGTCTATGACTGTAAAATATGCTCAAAACATCAAGGGTTACGTTTAATGTGATCTCCTGTATTGTGAAGACTGCAGTACTGGCCTCAATTAATTCCTCCTTGAATTAAAGCATATCTGTTTGGAAAACAAAAACTCAATCGTATTCTTTCTTGATTGAAGATTTCCAGTGACATATACTCTATTGTAGCCCTTGGGAAATAATTCCACTTTCATTATCTTGAATGTTAAAAATCTGCATGTCAGTTTTATTCTGATTTTGACTGGTTTCAACTTCCAGCCACAGAATGTTGTTACATACCTGCTAAATTGAAAAACCCACACATTATCAGGTTTCTGCATCCTGTTTGGTGATTAAATGTCTTCTCCTTGACATGCTAATCACACTTCAGTCTGCATCGTAGCCGTATGCCCCAAACATCTCATCCACAATAGATACTTTCTGAATGCTCATCAGTGCTTCAACACACAGAAACACAGTATTGCAGAGATCATCCCACTACCAAATATATAGAAGACCCATGAGTGGCAGGAGAAACAGTGTTTCCTGTTCATAGAGTCATAGTATCATTAATTTTGGAAAAGACCTTTAAGAGCATCAAGTGCAGTTGTTAACCCAGCACCACCAGCATGTTTACTGTTAAACCATATCCACATATTTTTTGAACACTTCTAGGGATGGTGACTCTACTGCTTCCCTGGGCCTGTCAAGCCTGTTACTATGCTTGACAACCCTTTCCACGAAAAAATTTTCCTAATATCCAACCTTCACCTCCCCTGGCACAACTTGAGGCCATTTCATCCTGTCACTTGTTACTTGGGAAAAGAGACTGACCCCCACCTCACCACAACCTCCTTTCAGGTAGTTGTAGAGAGTGATAAGGTCTCCCCTGAGGCTCCTTTTCTCCAGGTCAAACAATCCTAGTTCCCTCAGCCACTTCTCACTAGATTTGTGCTCCGGACCCTTCACCAGTTCTGCTGACCTTCTCTGAACACACTCCAGCAGCTCAATGTTTTTGTTGTAGTGAGGGACCCAAAACTAAGCACAGTGCTCAAGGTGTGACCTCACCACTGCTGAGTACAGGGGGACCATCACTTCCCTCATCCTGCTGGCCACACTGTTGCTGACACAGGCCAGGATGCCACTGGCCTTCTTGGCTACGTGGGCACACTGCTGCTTCATGTTCAGCCACCTGTACACCAGCACCCCCCGGTCCTTTTCTGCTGGGCAGATTTCAAGCCACTCTTTCCCAAGCCTGTAGTGCTTGATAATCTTAGAGGTCTTCTCCAACCATGATGATTCTGTGATACTAATGATTCTATGACTTAGCCCATAAAGCAGTTATGTTTCCATCCATGTGATTGATAAAAGTCTTTGATAGCAGAGTGGCAAAAAATTTTTAGGGAAGCTCACCCAAGTCTCACCTCCTTCACTGGTGTCACTCTGCTTTAATTCTTCTGAACTGACCCTCATAGTACGAAATGCTCCACTTATCTGATTTTTATGCAGCAGGGAGAGGTATGTCTCTTGAACCCTGCTGAAGCAAACACGGAGACATGACATCCAGACAATGCAATGCACTTGCTCTGCAAGGCAGGTGAAGTCCTCCCCACTTCTCATACCAGACCAACATATTGTTATTGGATCTGCTTATTCTTATCTTTTTGATGTTGCTTCTTAAACCCGCAGGTTGAAATAGGACCAAGAACCCATCCTTGGAGGCTGGCACTCAAAACTAAGTGACTCCTGTTGCTCTTATGTTTGCTGGTGCCAACAGGCTCACTTCAAGGTTGCCGGCTTATGTTCATGGGGCAAATGGCAATTTAAATGTTTCCTGACTTCCCACTGCTTGTTCTTGCAACCTCTATGTTGTTATGACATCTGCCATAAAACCAGAATGATATATAAATGTGAAAATCATTCTTATAGAGCAGCAAGCAACATAGCAGGGGACTACATCTGTCTCATACAGGGAATATATTGTATTAACTAAATACAAACATACATTTTCTTGTGTTTTGTCTTTTGGAAAGACAACGAGGGGGACAAACCAACAGAGCAGGGATATTCCGGTGAAACTTCACTGAAGTCAGTATAGTTACACACCAGGGATACATTTGGCTGATTCTTTTGCTAAGGGCTGTATGAAAGCCTTAATATAGAGTTTCTACATGTGTGAAATGTATGCCAAGAAAAACGCAATGTGCTAAATGGAACCTCTTGATTTATTTAAATAAAAAATATGTTACAAAAAAAAGAGTAGATAATTGGAGTGGAATGGATCCAGACTGGAATCGTCTGTCTAATGTCTCCAGAGTGTCTGATGGAGGGGCTGTAAGGAATATCTTACTTGTATACTTAAGCAATATAGGATATGCAGATAGTAGATAATTTCTTGAAACTGCTAAGATGCATCAAGGGACTCAGAGCTCTCTAGAAGACAAAGGTTATAATCAGATGTAAAACAGCTTTTTTGGCTGCAGCTGATATGAACTAATAGATAGCAAACACTGTCCCTTTTCAGCTGTTCATCAGTTATCTTCCTTTGCCTCCCTTTTCTCTTGAGTTCAGATCTGCTGCCATTATCATTGTCACTCCCCACCTGGCCAAAATAGTCTAAGTCCAAAAAAAAAACAACCAAAACCAAAAATCCTATTAAAAATGTTAAGGATAAACAAGAATGGTTTGCCTTAATTGTGTTGGAGTATAATCCTGGAGATGTGTTATGGGCATGGTAGCCAACCAGTCGTGCCTGGGGCTGGGCTAGAAGAGACAATATCTTGGTGTGGATCAGCAGCAACTTAAACAGCAACTCAGAGCAGCCTAACTTTAGTTTATGAACATCATGGACTTTGTCCTTACAACCCTTAATTGCCTGCTAACTGTGGAGGTACTTACAGCCCTCCAGTGGCCACCTTTCTGCTTGTGCTGACCTGCAAAACCCTTTAAGCCACATAACTGTTGAGCTGCTCATCAGAAACCTACTTCACCAAACCAAAGGTTTAGTGGGTTTCTCAAGCTCTGGGTTTCCCTAGTGTTTAATAGCTGGTATTAAAGCCCAACCAAATAGGAGCTACCAGAGCACACCTAAATTCCATTTGAGAGCTAGTGCTGGGAGGAGATAAGGGGGAAAGTGGTCGTGTACCCAATATCTTCAGGTATGAGAGACCCCATTTTGAAGGAACACTGGAATTTAGTGCTCCCATGTGCACTGTTGGAAATGGTGCAAACAAGCTTCCTCAAGACATGAAGCTGCTCTACTTAGCATGAAATAATTATGCCCATAAATATTCTTCTAGGTAGAGGTCAGAGTAATCATAAAAGCTAATGCCCATATTAACAGTGCACCAGGTACACTGAGTGTATATAGCTCCCATGAAAGAGCATAACAGAATAAAAATCCTCAGCAAAGTCCTCAGACAAGATGGGTCGCTGTTAGGAATAATAAGGCAACTTTGTGCCACGTATGCACTCACAGCTGATGGCAGAGTATTTTAACTTTAAGGGACAATCTGTGACAGGAGAAAACCAGCAAGAGAAGAGTGACAAACTAGAGAGAAGCTAAAGCACTCCAAGAAATTCCATCAAATCCCTGGATAGACATTGTCTCACATGTTGAGAAGTGTGATGCTGCAGTACTGGAGGAGTTATCTTGGTTACATGAGTATTGCAGTATTCCTGTGTTTGGTGAAAGTACCTGTTAGAAGAGCAAGATGGAGCGACAGTTCGTGCATAAATGTATTGGAATGGAAAAATACTAAAATTTAGAAATCTAAAAAATTAAAGGTGAGATTTCCAAAACCAGTTTTAGAAAGTTGACACTCATTTCTCCCTCATTTCTAGTGGGGAAAGGGTATCCTAATTGGACACTATTGAAAATGCCTCCTTTTGTTGAAAATGCCTGTTTGTATTCTTCAGCTGTTTAAGCACTTCAGAAAATGTCACTGTGAGTCAACAAAGATGTGCTAATCGATTACATCAGTGAGTTTAACATTAGCATCCCAGTAATAAATTATTCTTCAATATTTATTACGTGGCTTTTAAAAGAAGTTGTCTCCTATTAGAAGGGTAATATGAAGAATAGTACTACCAAATCCAAATGCCTTGAGGCAATGTAAATATCCTAACTTTGACATCCTGAAGTTTGAATACTGACCTGTGAAATCATAATGTTGTTTCATAGACTGATCCAGGGTCCACAGAAGTCAGATAGAAAATTTCTGATGACTCATGCAGGTCTTGATTCAGGATTTTAATATGATTTTTTCACCCCATTTAATGCCTGACCTCATACAGCTTTGTTCCTGTAATAAAACTCCTAGGGAATCTCGTTCTGTCTAGTACCTGACTTCTGCCTGATTTCTTAGAAATGTCAAGGTCGTTTCCTAGCAGGGTTGAACTCAGAACAAAGCCTAAAAGCTGGTGAATATTTAGCTTCTTTAATCACATACATATCTAGACAATAAGGTTTATATAGAATAGGATTCGTTGGGTTTTGTTCAATACTAAGCAACTCTGGTGAGAGAGTGAGAGCTTTTTGTTCCAGTTAAAGTTTGTGAGATACAAAAGTTATGCACATCCTAAAACAATAAATAAGTGTAGTGCAGAATGGGACCTGTAATAATTTCTAATGTTGGGAGGCCATCCTGCAATGAAGCTCATCACAGGAGGGGACAACAATGCAGTCTAGCAGTTAATGTGCTTGACTGGGCCCTTGGATCTGTGTACTTTACTCCTGGCCTCCAAAACAGATCGTATGAATTACTAAAAGTCTGCCAGCCTGAATTTCCCTCTTTTTAAAGGCAGAATTTTTTATTTTTTTTTTTTCACAAAAATCCATGGTATGTAATTGTTTTGTTCGATTAGGACCAGCTTGTTTGTTATTACTCAAACAGCAAGAAAATTTCAAAGAAACAAGAATTTTTTAGACAGTGCCCTTAATTTTGTTTATGGCATGTTCTACATTGGTAGTGTAACAAACTGAAAAATGACAGTTCTTTTTGGACCTCACTTTATTCCTGCACACATAGTTTTTCAATTTCACAGCATACAGATGATTTGGGGGGGGAGGCAGAGAGGAGAAGAGAAGTGATGATTTTGGCAGCAACACCGTTATGATTTGATAAAATAGCGGGTTGGCAAATCTGGTTTCTCAAATATCTCATGTTTTGTTAATTACTGACAGCTTTGTTTTTAACTGAACGTGAAACAATGTTGAGAAATGGGCAAGCATGGCCCCTGACTCACCACTGCCTGGCTGAGCTCGGCAGGTGGGAGCAAGCAGTCTCCAAGAAGGGGCCCAAGCAGTAATTGCTGCCCCAGTTCATGAGACTTAGCAGACAGATGGAATGGGAGAGGTCCTGGAACTCAGCTATGAGATGCCCCAAAGAGACTCTTTCCACACCAGGCTCACCGGGTCAGTAAGGCTTTGGAAATTGTGCCAGAAAGGAATGTGAAGCAGGGCGCTCAGTTCCCATGGTTGATGAGGCACCCCCTTCACCAGATATGGTTTTACACAGGTAACAATGAGGCATAGGATAACTTGGGAGAACTGTTGGCCTTGGTTCTCTTCTATGTGAAGAACTGGGGTGATCTGGCCACTCTAGACCACCAGTGGTTGGAAGCATTCATTAGGGGCCCATGTGTTTACCTGGAAATACATCTTCAGGCATAGGTGGAGCCAGGTCACTCTACCCATGTTTGCTTCAGACTAGGGACCACATCCTATGAAAAGCAGCAAAGTGTGAGATAGATGTCTGAAATAAGTGTGGGCAAAGTGGGCCAGAGTAGACACTCCTCTTGCATTTCTACTGTAAGCATGTCCTGGCCACCTGGGAGTTCATGTGGAGCAGTATCTCCCCATATTTTCATCTCTATAAAACCTGAGTGATGTTCAGCCTCCCCAGGTCAACCAACACAGGGCTTGCATAGAGCATAGAGTCATTGGGCAAGCTTGAGGGCTGCACTTGGGCTGGGATCTCCTAGGCAGAAACACTGGAGCTTTGTATGAGCAGGTACCTGTTCTTCAGCTTCTACCCTCCCTGCTACTCTCCTAATGAGCATGAGGGACTCTGGTACCAGAACATGGGGAAATTCAAAGACATAGAAAACTGGAATATTCAAATCTAATGAAAGACAGATGATTTATTCTGCCTGCATGTACATAGCTAATCTATTCACTGCTCCAGGAGATCTCGGGCCAAGTACGTAGCTGAGTTGTTGGTTTTGTTTTAAAGAACCTGATACCTAAGGATATAGCAAAAGTATCCAGCCAGGTTAACAAATTTGACAAAAACAGAAGAAACTCTTCAAATTCAAGGTTTATAACCCTTTTGAATGTGTGAAGACCAGGGTTCCTAAGGATGCTTGTGTGGTGACAAAGTAGTGGAGTAGCAAGACTGCTGAACATGTAAAGCTATTCATGCATAACTGTGCTCCTAATGATCCCGTGGCAATTTATTTTTTTGACCTTTGTTTATTGTATTGGGTAAATGTCACATCCACTTTTTGTCTCTTTATTAGCATAACTCATCAGGTGCCGTGTATGTGTGTGTTTGTATATGCACAACACATAGACATAATTACACATAAGTCCTTCGGTGTCACTTTTCCCAGAGCAGAGTAACACTTCGCATAACAAATGAATTTTTATAGAAATAATACTATAGAGATAATTTTTTCCAACCATTTTTTTCCTTTTTACTAATACATAAGAGAAATGGAAATAATGAGTCAGAATATATCTGTAATCACGTGGCATGAAGAGAAATTCAATTTCCAAAACGCTGAGCTTTGTGTCTCAGTTCAGAGAGAAATCTGTAAACTTGGACTGTACAACATACATCACAGATCTGGCATTTATGACTGATAAACTGTTTTGAGAAGCAGCAGCATCTCAGCCCTGAGGAGACAAAGATATTTTGCAACAGTCCTCTCACTGAAGTTAGCTGGAGCTAAGGAAGTTTTCTGGAAAATCAAGCCTGTACAGTGAAGGCAGAGCACTGGGAATACAGGTTGAGAACTTTGGCTCTTCCACAAACTCATTGCTTGACCTTCAGCACAACAGAAAAAGGACAGGAGTGCAAGAGTGACCTGGGACTGCCTTTCTATCATTGGGCTGTCCCTCTTTAACTAGACCTTGTTTGTCTTGTTATCCATCAGAATCTCATTTCCTCAGCCCCCCAAAAAAGTCAAGGCAGGGAAAATGCCCTGTAAAGGGATGCTTTATGAGTTATGAAGCCCAAGCCCTAGACCCAGAAAACCTCGCTGACAGGTTTCCCCCTTCTTACACAATGCAGAGGAGGAAGTATTACTCCACAAAATAAGATTTCACTGGATGAAGCACTGGATAATGTTTCAGTCAGACTTCCCAACCTCCACAATCCCTCCTGCCCCTCTGCTGCTGTCTAGAGAAGAAAGACATGTGCTCCTGGCCCACAGGTGGGGAAACCTCGTCATCCCACCACATGGTGCTCCTCCAGGATGCTGCCGCAGGCCCCAGGTTGAGTTCCGCACACCCACCGCTGTCCCCGGCTGCTCCACAGCACTGTAGGCATGGGCGCTTGCCATGCTTCCCTCTGGCAGGTCATTTCCTTGACCTCTAAACAATGAAAGTCTATGCAAAGAAGGAAAGGATTAAAAAAAAAAAAGAAAAAACTGTATGATGACTGGGATTAAAGCAAAAAAAAAAAATTACAGGAGTGCAAAGTACAAAGGGGGTTAAAAAAAGGAAAGAGACTTTGAATATTTGGATTCCTTTTGTTTGAGAGGTGTTTGTTTTTTTTAAAGCTGCTTGGAAATGTAGACATTTTTCTTTTTTTCATAAAAATGTTTCATAGACATTTTTGCAATTAGAAGAATCTCCTTTATATATTTAGCACTATTTAGAGGGGACTGGGAAGATAAGGCTGCTGCGGAATGCTGCAGGCTAAAGCTAGGTTCTCCAAACTGGCTTCTGTTGCGCCAATGTGAATCACTTAATAATTCATATTTCAGAATACATTAATGCAAATTATAATTTTAGCTTGCTACTGAATTTTTAAATATGCACTACAAGCAATTTATGTTTCTGTTCATTTTCCCAGGTAAAACTGTTTAGACATTTTTAACATATGCTTGGTTTCATTCATCATATATCATTCCATTGTTTTAATTTGGGGTAATTAAAAATTAGGAACATCACAAATAATACATGGAGCCCTATGTTCCTGGAAAAATAACATGGAACTGATACTCAGTCTTGCCATTTGAATGAAAGATGTTTTTCAGTGATGCTGTAGTAAGAAAATAGCAGTATCCTATGTTTCTGTGGATAATCTGTATCTAAATAGTAATTACTGTGATTAATCTGTATGTATCTTTTTCTTTAAATCAGTAGATTTTTTCTGGATTTTTTTTTTATTAGATTTACAATATTTGGTGTAGGAAGGACAAACATTTTGTTCCTTTCCTACTGGGCTGGCTAGATAATTAGAAGACTCAAAATCAGAGGTTATTGAAGATTCATTTTCTTTGTTTTGTTTCTGGAAACTAATTGTCAGCTTTGACCCTACATTTCAGAGACACAGCGGGAGCCCAAGTGGCATGCAAGCTGTGAGACCCAGAGACCCCAAGCTGGGCTTTGCCCCTCACCCTTCCAAGGTCCCCATGGCAGCCAGTCCTGCCCAAGTGAAAGTGGTTCAGCAATGTGCCACTTGGTGGGGATATATTTAAAGCAGCAGTTGGGGAGAGGGGACGCAGCATACTGGAGTATCTTGCTCTTCCATGAACAGTGCATGTGCCCTCCGTGACTTGTTGTGAAGAAATAAAATGCCTATAGAGAGGGCCAAGGAGTGAGGAGGACATCCTGAGGCCTAGCTGTTCATTCTCTCTTCCTCATGTTTCTGACTGTGGCTCTCCAGCTCCAGCATGTCCGTGAGGATGTTAACTTGGCTCTTGCCATTGTCAAGGGGTCACATAACTTCTTTCCCATTCAACCACTCCTCACCACTTCCACACCCTCTTCTCCACCTCTGGGGAAGATACACCACCACCTCACCTTCCCACTTTTCCCTTCTGGGCGAGGGAAATGAAAATTGCTGCCTTCCATCCCTTTTCAAGACAGCAAAGCCATCTCTTACCACCAATAGCGTCCAACTGCATACCACAGGCACCTACTAGCCCCTGGCTTCCACTCAGCTGCTGTGAGTGCTCAACTGTGATAAACTGGTAGCATTTCCTAGATATGAGATCTATGGACAGATATGACTCGCCTAACTGCTGGACATATCCCAGAGCTCCCATATGCAAATCTCATCCTGTGCTTAATCAAATATCATCCATCTGGGGGGAAGGAAAGAAAAAAAATGGAGGTACTATTAAAAAAGAAATGGTAATGAGAAGAAAAGAGATATCAAGGAAAGAAAACAATTTGTTATAAATTAATATTGCAACCTGGGGATATAAATATGTCTGGTTATTGGAACGCACATTCTCCCCCTTAAACCATTGCTAGAAGCATAAAACTTCCCACGACATGCTGTATTGGTCAATGTATCTCTGTAAGAAGGTGCTTTGTATCTCAGAGGTAGCATAAGGGCCATTAGATGTGGGTGTTGCTATGGTAACTGCTCTTTTTTTTAATTGAATAGCATAGTAAGTAGTCTTGTAAAACCCACCAACCCGTAACTTGCTGGTGCCCTGAGGTAGCATTAATGCAAGCACCTTTTCTTTGTCTTATTTCCTTCCTAGAGAGATGCAGGTATCTCAGCATAAGCTACATCCTTACAAGGGTAGTAACTTTGCCAGCAGAATATGTTCTGATGCCTCTTATTAAAGAGACAGTAAATAGAAGGTCAGGTAAGATACACCAGTTTTATTCCAGGTCGTGTTATATACCACGGGGTCAGGTGGACAGAAGACTCTCCCCTTCTCTTCCAGCTGAGATGGGGAGCCAAAGTCTTTTGCTAGTGTGCCATCATTCCCTTCTTTAACACTGCACTCCTACTCCATCGACCCCAAGCCATGGAGCTGTACTGCAGCCAGCTAGTGAACAATCCAGATGAAGCCTTCCAGTGCACCAGCCATTTGGATGAGATGAGTTTTGTTTGGTGTAAGATTTACTGTTTTTCTCTATCTGTTGACACTTGTCAGGTGTGACTCTTTCTAAATCCCCTAGACCTTCTGCTTTTACAGTACTTTTCAGAAGACCAGTGATCTATTCGACTGCAGAGTTGGGTCACCTGCCTGGATTTTGGATCCTGTCTGTTCTTGTCTCTTTTCATGTTTTAAGTCAGTAGCAGGATGTTTTTATTAGTACAAGAATATCAGCCCTTCTCCAAGCAGGAAACTCTCTCATTAAACAATTGTTTAACTCAGTCAAACACATCCATTTTTCAGCTTCAGCTCCAGAATTCCCCTTGCCACTGCTAATAGGCATGCCTTGCCACAGTTTTGCTGTGAGATGCTCTGCATGGGGCTGTATCTCCAGTTTCATTGTCCTTGGCACTTGCAGCTCTCTCCTGGAGTCACTGTCAGACCGAATGCAGTGCGTTCATACACCGTCATCCTTCCCCTCCCAGCCCAGCCACTTGGCCTCCAAACAGTTGTGATGTTGTAGATGGTGCGCTGGCAGTTCCTGCCCCTGTCTGACCAGAAGAGCTCCCACATGAACCTGGGATTGCTGACATTTCTCTCTTTCTTCTCTGTGTTTTAATGTTTACAAATCCACATGACCAATCATCCCTATGCTAGTCTGTGGAAGCTCACTTGAAAGGACCACTTCATCACGATAAAGAGGAGATAACTGTCTACAATGCCAAAAGAATCGCTAACCTTAAGGCTTCTTTTTTTTGGAATTTTCATTGATATGTTGTCTGGGGCAAAATCCACAGCTGAGATCTTGGTAATCCCCTTTCAGGTGCTGTCAAACAAGGGTGGCACTGACACAGATATTTTCGATAAGAATTTTTACCTAAAAATGTTTCCTGGTCATCTAAAAGTTCTGCTTTGAATATTGCATGGTTTCAGTTTTGGCAGGGCTCAAACTGTTCAAATCCAAACCTATGGGTTATCGTATCTAAGTCTACCAAGAAGCTCTCAAAGCACCTGACACGTGCCAGCAGGATTGAGCTGCCCACATAATTCCGGTTTCTTCTAAAGTGCTGCTGAGGGAATGGGCACTCTCCTACCTCCAGACTGTATCCCAGGTGCAACACGGCAACCCCCTACTTCTCCTAGCAGTAGTTCCACTGTGGGAAAAACAATTCAGAATTTATTAGGTTAGTCTTTGCTCCAAGGCCCTTGCTTATGTATTTTTTCAATGGCATTTTGACGATAAATAAAAATAGGTTAGCCAGAAATGCTGCCAAATACAAATCTCAGCTTCAGACAGCTGTAAACTTTGAGTACATTAGAGATAGGAGCTGAGCAGTATTGTCAGAGCCCATGATGTATTTATTAACCAGAAGTGAGAGAATTTATCCTGCTTCAGAGAACTGAACTTTGGGTGTCACATAAGCCTGGTGTTGCTCTGCCATTTGGGAAGTTAATTTCCCGCTAGAAGGAAGTTATGGCCTTTAATCAAAGGCTTGTGAAAAGTGACTCATTTTGCTAGGTCAGCAAAGGTCTCTAATTTGTTTTGATATTTTTGGTCCTATCTACAGAATGTCCCTTATTGGAAAAGACAGATTAAAGAAATAGATTAAAAAAAAAAGGGAGGAAATGCTTGATGTGCACTTGAGGTACCTGGATTTGTTGAAATATGAGCTTGAGAAGTCTGAGTGATCTTCACATTCAGATCACAACTTCACTGTAAAGGAAAGGTCACTTTTGCTTGTGTTCTGGGGCAGCTTTTTCTCTTTTGTCCCCTTGGTAAGATCTCTCCTTTTGTATTATTATGGATGTACCTCGGTTTTGAACTTTTCCTTTTTTATCTTTTTTTTTTTTTTTTGGACCAAGAACTGATATTTCACCTTTTAAAGGATTTACAAGAAAAAGAAATAATATATGCACCACTGTGGAAAAGCATGTCTCTGTTCATACCTTTGCATTTTGCAGGAAAATATGTCATTCCTTTCAGATCCGTGAATTAAGATGCACTATTTTTTGCTGAAGGCTATTTTAAATTAGGCTAATAAATTGCTGCTCTCTGCCTTGCGTGATAATGCATTACATTATCTACTGATGTACACGTATTGTTTGACTCTAATGGTGTGGAAATTAAATGTTAGACATGGGCCAGATGTTCCTATAGATGAATATGAAGTATGACTCTGTCGTAGCTGAGTCTCAATGGGACAGAAGGTAGATGGTGAGGTTTTCTGAACCACAGCAACAAAAAATCTTAAGTGGGTCACTTGCATCCACACCCAAGATCCAGCCCTAACACTGAACAGTTGGAGCAGCATTATCAACCTGAGCTCTGCTATTATTCCTCAGCCAGAATTAGTGCCTTTCTTACTTCAAATGCCTCAATGTTTATAAAGCCACAAAGAATGGCTCACAGAGATAGTAAATGTTTGCTGTCCTTGTCAGACTGACAGACACAGCTGGGGTGCATCCCTGGCTCCTGCCTTAGCTACAAACATTTTGAAGCTCTCCCTCTGCCCTTCCCCCTCTCCTTGTGTATTTTCATACAGTGGCTGAGGGGACAAACAGATGTACATTACAGTGAATATTAATGAAGGTCCCCCACTGGCATCTCCTCTCTGGAAAAGGCAGGGGGAGAACAGTTTACAATCTCACTCACAGGGCTAAATTACCCAGTGACTCATAATGTAAGTACCAGCAGAATGCTGTTGAACATGGGTATTTAAGATATTTGATAATGATGGACAGAGGCATTTTAAAAATTGGTAATAAAGCAGCTTTGCTTTGGGAATGCTCTGACTCACTACAGCTCACTAGCGCCTAAAAAAAAATATTAACCATGAGATTAACTGAATGTTTATATTTGTGTGTGAGTATGTGCATGTATGTTCATACTGTGTGTGAGGCAGGAAGGAAGGACAATTCATTTTCAGTAGAGGTATGTAAGTAAACCAGAAGGACTTTTGGGAGCACTGAGTTGATAATACATGAATTCCTTACCACTAAAAGGGAGAGATGAACTTTCTCCTCTTTTTGCCAGCCCTGCTTGCAGGAATGCTCCCGTTTGACCACTGAGGTCAGTGCAACTCTTTACTGAGAAATTTTTAACACTGACCCAGCATGCGGATGGCCGAAGACTGGCACAAGAGGGAAGATCATGAACTGCAGGATAAGTGTGGGAATGAGCAGTGGCATGCAGGAGCAGAAAACAGCTTTGCAGCCAGGGAAAGGGTTCTGGAACTGCCTCTGGAACAAGGTGCCATGAGGTGCCCTGTAGAGTGAAGTGAGGGGAAGGAGAGCTGGGCATGGCCATGGCACTGCACTGCTGCTGAATGGCCAGTGGTCCTCAGCTGTGTCCTGCAAGGGAGTCAGTCATTTCTGAGGCAAAGGGCACGTCTGTTTTGAGAGTTCTGAGCTGCTACTGTGTCCTAAATCGATTTGCTTCCAGGCTAATATTTCTGCAAAGATTTTGAGTATAAGCTTGTTTTTGTGTGCCCAAGCTCACTGAAGGCAAGGGATTGTAAGGAGTTATGTTATTCTCCCTGCTGAATGTGGCAGTTACCCCCAAGAGCATCAGGCCCTGACAGCGATCTCCATGCCATCCACATCTATGTCTAAAACAGCTCTGTGAGCAGTGTGCTGTGTTGGAGGGAAGATGGGCACAGGGTGTATCCCACTGCAGCCCACAGGCATCAATGCCTGCGTCATGGCTGTCAGAATCATCAAAGGGATCTCACCATGAACAAGCCAGAGTCCCTACCAGGGATGGTGTCACAGCACTGACCCCAGGTGAAAGCCAGCATCGGGTCTTCAGTGTGTCATTTTAGAAAGCAAGGCTTATTCCCCATCGAGCTTCAGTGTTTTTTGGGCCTCTTCACTGGCAGGCACCATCAGATATACTGGAGAATGTTTTCATCACAGCTAACAGAGGGCTATCCAGATTGCTCGTAACTGTTTTTAGCACAGTAAACATGCAAACCAAGTGCCTGGGGAAAGAAAAAAAAATTGAAAAAGCCTGTCCTTGCAATAGCTGATCATTTTTAATTAAATCTCAATCTACCAATCTAGTTACTGTGTGAGAGGGAGAGAACCAGCCTTGAATGATTTAGGATGTGGGTGATCTGAGATGGCTGCTAGCTCTGTGACCCTGTGCAGGGGCCCAACCCAACCAAAACACTCCCGCTGCCAGCATGCAGACAAGGCACAAGGACAGGATGGTCCAACCAGCCTGGCCTCCGTCATACAGTTCATGGGCCAAGAGAGTCTGCCAGAGCCTGAAGTGACTTTCTGTCTGCACCTCACTGAGCTTCCACAGAAAGCAGGGTTTGTGGCAGTTGGGTGTCTTTGATGGTACCAGGAGAAGCACAAACACCTCTGCCCATGCTCCTGCAATGCTGGTTTCCTCCTTGGTCAGACCAAGCTGAGCATGGCTCAGGAGTATTGGATGCCATGGCAGGTGGGCACCATCTGGAATGGGACCAGAGATTGGGGTGCTCCTCCTGGCACCCTTCACCCTTGACATCTGCAGTCCCGCTCCTCCGTGGATGGGGATAGAGTGAGGTGGGAGTGAGTGAGTTACCTTTTGGTCTCTGGGCTCAAGGATTAACCCTTTCTAATGAAGCTGGTCCAAAGTATTTTAAAATGTGAAGGTAGAGAGGGTTCATCTGATGAAATGTGATATTCATATCTTTTCTCTCTCAAAGTCATTGTTAGCCGTGTTGCTCATGAATGAAGAACAAAAGAAAAATATAAAGGCAGCTGCCAGTTCTGATACCAGTTTTGGGTCTGAGTGGAGGCGGGAGGGGGAGAGGATGGCATGTGTTCATCTGCGTTTCAAGAACAATGAGCCTCAACCTGAAACTATTTCCTATTTGAAAATGATGATTAGATAGAACCAATTTAGCTTACTGTATAGTCCCCACCATCTGAGCATCTGAGCCATGGCCCTATTTGAGCAGGGAGGCTAGGCAAGATGACCTCCAGAGGTCCCTGCCAACCTCAACCTTTCTGTGATTCTGTGATCTCAAAGTTGTTGCCACAGATGAATAAATGAAGCCTATGATACCCTGTTTTATTAAGAAGTGTGCTGTTGCAACAGGGAACAGAGGCATGGAATCATGTAGTTAGGTGTACAGTGGTTTGGTTGAGAAGCACTAGCAGGACAACTAACGTGCAGCCTTGTTCCCTTAAATAAGCAGTCAAAGATTGTCATTTCACCTTTGGCACTTGTGGTCAAAATAAGGGTAGAGGCAGCCCTGTCTGATCTATGAGAGGACCTTGATTACCTATTGAGGCCTCTTAGTTCAAGAAAACAAATTTTTTTAATACCTCATAACACCTCCCTTGTTTTTAACACAGTGTGTGCCTTACGTATTAATTAGGTTTCTTGTAACTCACATTTCAAAGCTCCTTAATGCACCTCACAAAAGCATCAGATTTTCCATACTTTCACAGTAGTGAGTTTTTTGGCAACAGCACTTTCCAGCTACTGCAGTGGAAGGAAACGTCATCAATTCAGTGGAAACTACTACATTAAAAATCCTTAAAGTATCTGGATCCAGGGAAATCCAAGGCATGATTCTGCATCTATCAACTGAATGGTCATATTCCTCTTATACACTGTGGGACCCCTGGCTGAAGGAGCTTTAGACTAAATACAAGCAGTATTTATGATGGTGGTGGTCGGGAAACCAACTATCTAAATCCTTTCCTTTTCTTATAAAGATGAGTTGTCGTTCTGGAAACCCTGACTTTGCTATAGGTCTTTACATGCAACCTTCTCTGAGGGAGATGAGTGGGGTGTTTCTACATATTTGCCTCATAATTCTACATTCTTGCTGGTTGCATAAATTAAAGCAATGTGATAATGATTTGTTATAATGATTTCTTACGGCTCAGAGGAACTCTCATGGCAGCCAGACAGTGATAGAAACTGAAGGACAGGCATTTTCTATCTCTTCACCAGAAGAAGGTGCCCAATGATTTGCACAGGTTTTCTCCTGTCTGTGACAGGTTTGTGATGGGCTTGCCACCATCTAAATGGCATGTTGTCCACTTTGTAGGATTTTCTCCTTTATGTCTCTGCTTTCATGGCCTCTGCAAAAACTTCCATGGAAATTCTTAAATGAGAGCTTGTCCTTCCTTCCTTATTATGACGTGAACCTGTGACCAAGGAGAACTGAGCAAAGAAAGAAAAAAAGAAAGAAAGAAAGAAAGAAAGAAGAAAGAAAGAGTTTTCCGATGGTCACCAGACTGTTATGACAGTACAAGCGTTTAGTGTGGATTTGACCTGCAGCTTCATCCCAGGACTGTGAGCCTGAGCTCTGACTGATGATGTGAGCAATCTCTCAGTCACACTAAGCTAATCACAAGCCAGCTTGAAGTGTCAGTGTAAGATGAACAAATGCTAAATGGCAAAACAGATTGGAAATAATAAGTCTCTATTTTACACTGTGAGCCTACCAAGTATTGTTTGCTGATGATGAAACCTCTGCAAATACATCCCTGCAGATAGCCGGAATATCGTCTCATTTCAGAGCTACTAAGTGAAATACTGAACAGTGGATTCCTCTTTAAACACACATTTTTGTTAAAAAAAAAAAAGTTGAGGTTAAACTGTTCAAGAAGAAAATGCTTCAGATTGGTCTCCTGGCCCTAGGTGTTGGGAACTTTGTCCCACCGAAAGTGACTTTCACAAAATGCTTCCAACCATGCTCATCCTCCATGACAGGGAGGGCAGCCGTGGTTATAATAGTTGCATTTGAAGGAGAAAGTTCAGTTAGCTGGTGTAAGAGATGCCACCAGAGAGAGCTTTGCTTGTTCTATAAAGCGTGAGGGCCTACTTCTGTCAGAGGAAATAAAAAGAAGTTGCCTGCAAGCTTATCCTCCTACAGTGCTAAAATATTTCCTTCCTGTACTTGCTATCTCTATATTTTTTACTAAATGCCATGCCTCTGCTGCCTGCTGCTCTCTTCTCCCTTCTCCAGTGGTTCTCTTTTCTTCCAACTTCTCTTTTCACTATTGCCTTCTCACATTTCTTTTCCTTTTGTGCAACATCCCATCATGTACCATCATGTTTTATCCTCTCTCTACTCTATAGACTCCAGCTAGTATTTGTAAGCTCCCCTGGCAGTTGTCCTGCAGCTTTCCATACTAGCCCTTCCTTCACTCTTTGTCCAAAGCCAATTATGGACATTTGTTTGCGTATGCATAAGGTACAGGCACATTCTTTTTTAAAGATCTTATCCCACAGCGATGTCAAGTTACTAATACCATTTCATCATCTAAAATGTTTCATTCTTCAGAGATGAAGTGTGAGCCTGCTGTATGATTACAGTGACTGATAAAATGGCAACCACAAGAAGTCTAAACCATAAAATTAATCTGTGTAGGTTGGTTCATAACCCTGACAAAGCATCCATCCATGTAATAATCCTTGTCTTTGGTCTACCACTGATCAAGCCATAGAGAAATTGACAGATTTTTGTTACCTAACAGCACCCTTTTCTGAGAGATATATAAGGAAACTTAAATAACAGACCTTTCTGGGAAGCAGAAAAATTTGACTCTAGCAGTGGGACTCTGCCATGGTAACCTCACTCAACATGGGGAATACTGTGTCTTCTCCTGGTTGGCCTGTGCTTTCAACCTCTTTTAAAGAGACACTGATTTGCTCAGGAATTATTTCAGTGGAGAAATCCTACTCTGCAAAAAGAGGTCACTTTCCCAGGATAGGGCTGGACTTCAACATGCCTATGGAAACTGTTGAGTTTCTACGCTTAGGGGAGTGTGAATGGTTCCCTAGTTCATCTCAGGCTCAGAAAAAACCTCTGTTCACTTTTTGTCAGATCCTGTTGCTTAAACAAAAACTCGGACACTTGGTTGGTTTTACTCATACAGCAGCAACCAGCATCTTCTCCTGCAGCCTCTGACATTATAATTGACACTCACATTCTTCTGGTGGGGAGAACTGGCAGCAGGAAACTCAAGGGGATCAGTGAGGAAAAGAAAGAGGAATTCCTGCCAGATACTGTAGGGATGTTGAATTGTCTCTCTGGGTGTGTGCCACTGCACACATGTCAATCTGTGGAGAGGGGTTCACAAATCTACCCCTTCTCCGGTGCTTTGAGCTAACTCTTGAATTTCAGAAAAAGACATACTAGGAAACCAATGTAAGATGAGTAAGCCAACCCATACAGCAAGCACCAAGCTACACACATGGGACTGACAGGCAAGTCAGTCAGTGCAGGATGTTATTGTTGACAGGAGAGAGATGTATGTAAACATTAGTGGACACACAGGACCCAGTTTCCCTGTGTGCTTTAGAGAACACACAGGTCCCAGTTCCTACTCTGAAGATCTTACCATTGAACACCCTGCTCTTATGTTCTCAAACTTTGCCAAACTTAATTGTTTAAACCAAATCATTAAGATGAATATTTTTCTTTTCCTGTTATCTATCCAGAGGTAAGGAACTGGGAGAAGTTCAACCAAAGTATTTCACTCTTTTGTTTTCTTGATTAAGATGATATTGAAATCAAGGAAAATTATTTGTTTGGAAAACGGAAAATCATACAGCCTTCATCAAGATGTCCTAACAGTATGCTACTTGAATGTGAGTATCTGCTTTCAGGATGTTCCTATGCATATGCTTGTTTGCCGTTTTATTGGACGTTTTTCTCAAACGTTGCAAATTATGTGTGTGTGTGTGTGTGTGTGTGTGTGCATGCGCACGTGTAAATGAAAATAACCATATATCTGTGTCTGGAGAAGACTTTCTGAAGCTTAACAACTGAAGTATCTGAAGAATCCCACTTTCAAACCCTTCCAGTGAGGATACTTCATTGTTTCATGCCTAGAGACCAAATTATAGGGTCAAGCTATCAAGTGACTTGGCATGTTCCAGGCAACAGTGCCACCCAGTTCTTCCTTGCAGTGACTGAAGGATACTGTGTTACTGTCACTGGACTAAAAAACCAGGGAATTTTCTGTTTCAATTCCCATTTCTTCAGCTATTCATGTCCAGAAAGAAAAGGGATGAGTGCGATGAGGTAGAGTTTTGGGCAAAAGTTGAGCAAGGGAGATAATCTCAACTTTAATTTCATTATTTTCTCATTTTTAACTTGTTTGATTCTGATATCTTTGTTTTCTTTCCTTATTATGCAATTATATGCTATCCATTTAAAATATCCTTTTTATTTACAGGCAAGTATAATAGTAAAATAAGTGCATTTTCCTTGCACTGTAGCTAGATAAAATGTTTAAGAGATTGTCTGTGACAGTTCCTTGACAAGGAAAACCACAGATATTACTATAGTAACATTCCAAGGTGATTGCAACAAAAATAAAATAATTCAAACTAAGGCAATATTTGCTCACATAACATGACTCATTTGGATTGCGAGTTCCTGACAATGGTGAATAAGGCGAAAATTATCAAGGAAGAGTGACAACGTGTCCTCATTCCATACGGCAGAATCCAAAGGTTCTCACTGTCAACCAAGGAAAGAATAATAACACAAAAGTGGAACATATATTCCTCTTTAGCAGACTTAAGATATACACTAACAGTGGCTGAGTTCACTTTCACATATGCTTTGGATTGTCTCTTGATTCCTGTACAAGCGCCTGTTTATAGCAGTGATGTGTCTGCGCAGAGAGGGACTCAGTGCCCTTTGGATCAGGCTGTGAATATGAAAGGCAGCACAGAGATGTTCATGACACATCAGAATATACAGAAAGAATCTGAGAGCAGATTTTACCCTACACAGGAACATGGCATCAAATGGGGTCATTCTTGATCTGCCCCCTGCAAAATGCATATAATAATAAAAAAAGAAATGTAAAGCCTCTGTGCTACTGAAGACCTCTGAGCTCTTAAACAGCTAAACCCAAGGTGCTGAATTCTGGTCTTCTTGTGCAGCTCCACTGATGTGCCGGGGATACAGAGTCTGACATTAGGAGCTTAGCACAGTGAAGGTAGGATGCAGAGCACCACAAAAAGGCAAGGTTATGATTTTGCCATATAGAAAGACTAATCTGAGTGATTTCACTTTAGATGACAGGCAAAGAAAAAAATTGAGTAGAAGACTGTGCATATCTCTCTAATGTGCTGCAGCAGTTTGTCTTGATACAATGGCAGCTGTGAGTTTGGGGAGTTACTCCTTGGAACTGCAAAGACATAGGGAAAATGCAGACATATCAGACGCAGAACCCTTAGTCTCTCTACACCTAATTTATGCTACATTCACTCAAGAGTGGGCAAAACACACTTCAGATGTAGTAAACACACTGAAATAAGTTGTTCCTCAGAATAGGTGTCTTGCCTCGCAAAACAAGGAATGGCACAGATACAAAGTTGATTTGTCCAACTGCCATTCCCAGCCTACCAGAGAGTCTGAATCCAGAAGAGGCAATTCCACAGGCAGCTAGCTGCCTTGATAGAGGGGAATGGAATGCATCCAAGGGCATGAGGTGGGTGGGCAGAGGAGAAGGACAGGACAGAGGCAAGGGAAATAGTTTAGCTTTAAGAAAGAAAATATTTCAAAATCACCTTGACAGCCAGCTTAGCCAGCTCTGAAGTAGGACAGTTCAAAGATATTCTGCTTCTATTGCCGAAATTTTAATTAGTCTGTGGGTAAACGGGAGCTTTGAAGTTGTCTACACAGCAATTTTCATGTGCCCTGTTGACTTGAAGAGACCAAAGACTCCAGCAATATTCAAAGCTACCCTCTGCACATGTGTAAATGATTCCACAAAGTGCAAAAGTGGTGATTTAGGTCTTTTTAAGGATGTGCATGCTAATTCCAAAAAGAGACCTTCCATGCAGACCTATAGGTCTCAAAAGAATAGCTGCAAAGTCAGGTTCCCAGAGGTGCTGAGACCTGCAGACCCAGTACAGACCACTGTGTCTTAGTTTACCCCAAGAAGCTCTGAGCAATAAAATAGTGTGATAAAATCTTCCAGTTTGTAGAAAAATCAGATTGTGTTCATTTCTATGAAAATTCCTGCTTTGGTTGAGCTACTTTTGACTTACAGCGAGAGATGAATTTGACCTGCTCTCTTTTCTCATCTGCTGGGCTGCAGCTGGGCCCTCTAGCACTGTGTATGTATTCCAAGCTCATCTAGATGTTGAAACAAAAGCACAAATTAGATGACAATCTTCCATTATTTCTGTGTGCTGCCAATACCTGTTTGTCACTATAATGGTATTAATCATCTTTTATTTATAGCAGAACATTGGAAGCTTCCATTTTTCCCTTTTGATTTATTTGTAGGACAACAGGTGCACAACTTAAGCAGGTGTATGGATGTGTGCATATGCTGTGAGTTTGCTGATAGCCACAAAATATCTTTGGTAAATTATTACTTGTATCAAAGCTGCCATTATTTTTATTTCATGCCTAAACTTAATTCCACAGCTGTTAGCTCCCACAGTCCATTAGCTGCTTTGTGTGGCAACTGCAGTAATGCAACTCAAGGGTGCAAGACCTCTCACCCTCCAAAAACCCACACAAACAAAACATCTCTAAACCACACACTGCTTCCAGTTTCTTCTGAGACTTGGGAGAGGTGCTGAAAATGTATCAACAGTTTCCATTGGCAACTGCTGCAGAATAGCTTGTTACCAGTTCAACAGCTGACATGAAATGCCTTTCCATATGTAAAGCTGTGCCTTAAACACACAAGGGACACTGAGAAAAAACGTTGTACTTTCTTTTTCTTTTGTCTAACAGTAAATGGCTAGTGAAGAAGTGCTGGATGCTTTAAAAAAATGCAGTTATAATTTTGGATCCAAGCTGTGAGAACACTCATTGGAGACAACTGTTCTCCCATGGGCTAGCCTTGAATAAACAATCACAGCTCTGTGTGATATTAGTTCTTAACCAGATTCTAGCATTGAGCTGTTGCCTCGCCATGGTTACTTGCCTTTTAAATCAATGTTTCTTTTCCTTCTTTTTTTGCCAAGATTCTTGCTTTCTTGGCAGTGGCTAGTTCTCATTTGAACTTTTGCCCCATTTTAATCTCCACCAAATTTCTACTCTAAAAGAACCTTTTCACTGATATCTCTTTGTTGTCCTGAGTTTCTTTTCTATGTGTGAGAACTTTCTTGGGGACATGGCTTACGGGAAAGAGCCCAAAGTGACTGTCTTCTTCTGAGTATCCAGCAGCCAGCAGGCATCTGTGTGTTTAGAAAACAAAGCCACAGCAACACAAGACAGTAGCCACTCCCAAAATAAAATCAAACAGTAGAGAGGGACACATACAAACCACCAGGACATTCACTTGGAGATTTATTTGTTCTTGTCAGCTCCTGAGCTTGCCTCACTTGAATTCATCTGAGGATAACACTGTTAAAACCCATGTAAGAGCATCACTCTGACACATAGGGGTCCAACACAGAATCCATTACATGTATTGTGCCTCTGGAGTCAGCAGAGCATTGAGGTCCCATGGATCTTATTAAAGCCCTAAGGAAGTGGAACATGTCACTGGTTGCTTTGAGGCACTTCTCCAGGCAACCTGAAAGAAGCAAAGCATCAACTTCTGTAAAAAAGCTAAAATTTTTCCTATACGAGGAGAATATATCATCTTGAAATATCTTGACTACTTTTTTTGCTGCCTTTTGTGGAGACTCTGAAATGAGAAAATCAATGGGAACTTGCTGAAGGTTCTCTCCACAATATTTCTAGGCACACAGTTGACAAATATTATTCCCACTGCTGAAAAAATAAAAAACACAGTCTTGTCTTAGTTGCTCATTCTGTTTCCTATTCCTCGGAAAATATCACTGTATGGTTACCTAAAAGAAAGGCAAGTGCATTGTGTATAATATACATGTACATATGTGGATACACACATACATAAGTACAAAACCACAGCAGAAGTATTTCTTACTAATATTTGGTTTTGTTAAAATTCATTTGCTTACCAGAAGCATAACTGCCAAATTTCTGGTGTTAATGAAAGGACAGTTATTACAAATTAGACATCTCTCAGTCTTTGGATGTATAATTTTTGGGGGAGTTTTGAGCATAAAGTAAAATGTAGTTCAAGCCTCTAGGAAAACAAACCCCTTAACGAACCAGAGTAATGTCCTGTTGGTATGTGCATCAGATATTCTGACAGGCAAACCAGAGGCCAATGACTTAGTCATCTCTATTCACAGATTAATAAAGAGTTCTGTTCATAGACTAACTTGTATTTAAGACCAGCTTTTCACCATTTAAAATCTTCTTATTGTCATTTGAATGTATAAACACCAGCAAGTTACCTCTTTCTTTCAAGGCATAATCTTACCAATATTCTATAAGTTAGAAGATTTAAAGTTAAATCAATTAAAAGTCTATCCTTGCTCGCTTTTAATTATTAACTTTTACAGAGCAATTTCTTCACAGTAGCAAAATCAATATTCTGAGATAAAATTTCAAACAAGAATTTCCTTTCTCATAAAATTTTATTGGCAATTTAATTATTCATCTGTATTGAAATGGTAAAATGTAAAGAACAATGCTCCTTTTTTTAATAGTAAAAAGTCTTTATTTACTTTAGAACCCAAGCAGGAGGTAGATTTTCAGCTGAGTTCAATCATTTTTTACATCCTTGGTTTCTCTTCATTTGCACAGAATCCTGGCTGACAGAAAAATCACTAGCTAATTGACTAGAGGATGTTTCATATGCGAGTATTGGTTACAGTCTGCTTCACAACCTCCTTGTGTCTGAGTTGCAAGTGGGCAAAAGTGCCTCTCCAAACTCAGCACCATATTGCATGCAATCCAGCTGTTACCTTGGGCAATTTTCCCCTTAATACCTAATGTTTTCCTGCTGCGTATGTACAGCAGGATATCATTGTACTTACTACCTTGGGCACAGAAGGAAAATAAAAGGGCCCAATGTGTCAGTCCAAGACGGGAACACTGATGTGACAAAGACAACAGTCCCTTCTGGTCCATTCCCATAAGAGAGCAGGAGACAGAAAAGGAAGGCTAATCAAAGCCTTGCATAGGGTTTGGCATCATGCTTTGCTTCATTCTAGGCTCTCACATCTGATGATTTCAAAATTATTTGTATAGTTGGAGTCACCAGAAGATGCCATGGTGGACACAAATATTATGTCAACGTCATGGCAGGGAAGTGGGGATGCAGCCAAATTAGGTAACTTTAGTTCACGACTCACACTGAGACTCACACCTAACACAGCTCCTGCTGTTTCTTATGCTAGACTGGTCTTTCTGGTGAATGGAAGCCTCCTTTTATAGTTGGCTACTGCATGGTGAGCAACACAAGAACAAAACAGTACCTTGCAGAAGTGCAGATGGGAGCACACACACAGCCACTCCATCACCAACTGTGTGGCTCCCACCAGGTACCAATTAGCACAGAATTTGCACCACAATATGTGGGCACAATAATCCTACACTGCTGGCAAGCTCCCTCATCTGGCATCATAGCTGTTCTGGTATCAAGTCAGACAGCCAGCATTGCTCAGTCTTTGGGGAGGGGGCTTCTCCCCATACCATGCTGACTTGAGTCTCAGTGTGGAGTGTCGCTTTCCCACACTGAGTAGTCCCTTGATTTGTGAGTAGTGCCTATGACTTCTACAGGGAGCACTTGCAAAGGACAGTTTGGCTGAGCAGGCTCTTTGTAAATGTGTGGACGTGACACATTCATCAGTAACAATGACCCCCATAATAATTTACAATGCCTTTGGGCCTCCGTGGGTAACGAAAAATGCTGCTATGCCAAGCCAATGGGAGAAAAATTTGTGCCGTGGTGGTGGCTTTAAAACTGGAATTGTGAAGCATTATTTGTATTGAGAGATGAAAAAACAAGTGGGAACGGCGAGAAAACTTGATAGGAAATAGGCTTAGGGAAACAGAAGCTGGAAGTAATCAATAAATCACAGAATAAAGTAAAGAGAAAGAACCTTTAAAGTGCCCAGCTTAAATGTCAAGAGTATTAGAACAAAAGATCTCAAAGCAGGAGAATGTGTGACAGCAGAATATGCTGAAACTCTGACAGAAGGTATATTCACTCCAGAGCATAGGAAAAAGCACAGGCAATGAAGGGCAGCAGAGAAGAACAGAGTAAGAAATCAGGCAACTGTGTAGGTTTCTCTTCCCTGTATAGTTTAAACACACAGGATCAATATTACTGTTTCTAGAAGATTCTGAGGAATAAAACTGAAAAAAACAAACACCATCACAGCAGATGAAAAGATCAATTTTAAATTTTATAATGTGCTGGGAATGTGTTATCACTTATGTGTATGCCATCAATATTGCAGAGTAATAGAATCTTGCTTACATTGTACTACACCAAAAAGAAACAAGGCCAGCCAAGGCAGAGCTGTTCTTATATTTATCCCCCGACAAAATAATACAGCTAAAATTTAGGGGTTTTTCTAATGACACTCTTTCAGTGATGCACTTAGTCACACATAGTTCCAGTCACACATAGCTCTAGGCATACATGTTAGCCCCACTAAAATCAATGTATATAACCATATACTTAAAGTTAAGCTGGTACTCAAAACATTTTTTCAATCCGGAGCCTAAGTGCTGATTACCTAGTTAGGTAGGAATTGCATGGTTGCATCTGGTTTTGGCTACTGGCTCAAAAACAGTTATCTATTCTGTTGGAAACAAACTTATAATGACTGTTATTCATGTAATACAATAGATCCTTCTGGCACCCCACATATGCATATTGTGAAACAAAATTTTCTGTTCAAGTAGGGTTTGCAGTCAACTGAGCAAAGGCTGCTTGTGTTCTTCTTAGCTGAAAACTGTACTGAAAGAAACTATCACACTTTGGTATACCTTGAAGAGCAAAATTTGGGAAGCCTTCATAGAGGCTGCTGGGACACACCTGTCCCAGTGAAAGGCAGACAAACCTCTAGCCCTACGCTTTGAGTGACAGACTTCATCAAGCATGGCAGATGTCAGGACTCCTGCACCTATTGTGCTTCACTGATGGGCAGCAGATCTGGGCCACAGCTATTCTTAATAGCCCTGGTGGCACTGCCCACTATCCAGGCCTTTTGTTTTGGCCAAGGGCTAGACAGATACCCTTTGCAACATGTGTGCGGTCAGGATATGGCTGAAGTAAAAAGTCATTAAAAACCACACACCCAGGGTATTTCTTGTTATGGGACTAAAGCATCACCTTAAAACCACGTGGACCACTCATGCAGTGGCAGGGGAGAAAAAGTACATTGAACTGGTTGTGAAATATTGTCAGTTTAAATCAATTAGTGATATTTGATAGGGAAACAGAGAACCTTATTCCATTTTAAAGAGTCTTCGTTAAACTATCTTGCCCTTCTGCTGTATGCATACAAGTGACCGTACTGATATACAACAGTAATGTTAGCAGGCAAATTGAGTGTTAATGCTGCTGTTAATGTTGCTGAGCATGCCCCCTAAAAAAAGGAGATGTTTCCATAAACCTTACAGGTCTGACGTAAGCAGAGTGATGAGTCAGGGAAAAAAAACCAACTTACTGCAAGTGCTCATTTGACAGCAAAGGATTTTGTGGTATACCTCAATAAGACATTTAAAATTTCACTCGTCATTTTATGAAATCTCTCATTTAAGTTGTCAAAGCCTGACAGGCTTGTTAACAGCATCAAGGGGTGAATGGTCCTTCATCTTCTTGCTCTTGCTCAACTGAATGATCGATGAACAAACTAAAACTGACAGCTGCTGCAAAGATACCAAGAATTAAAAGAGTTGCAGAAGATGTTTCTGCTCCTTCCTGTCTAATTCAGTCTAAAGAATTTGATATTCTGTTCAAGAAAAATTTGAACAGCAGTAGCTTAAATCCTGGCCTTAAGTCCAGCTCTTTTGCCTGCTCCAGCAAGGCCACTAGACTGTGATGAGCAGGGCAGCTTGTGAGACTGGGTCCATTAGTTATCTTCTGTTTTCAGGTGCCTATTTCCACCATGAACCAAGGAGCTGAGAACTCACTAAAGGAATAAACATGAAAGGTTGTCAGAGTGTCCCCAGGATTTACACAGTGTCTTGAAAAATTTGAGCCTAAGAACAGCAAAAGCAAACATTTTTCTTAAGTAATTGTCCTCCATTAAAATGTGAGTATTTTTGGGGTGATGTTAGCTCTCACTTTAACCTAATGTCTTTGGTCTATGTCTAAGTTTCCCTGAATTTTCCAGTAAAAAGGAAAAAAAAAGTAGTGATGCATAAGAAATACTGTGGTTTTTCACTGCATAACAAGGCTCACTGAAAGACAATTTTTACCAGATGTACTTGAAACCTCATTCTAAGAGTTAACAAGGGAACTGAAGCATGTCACTTCAATAAAAAACCACGCAGATTGGCTAAGTTTTGAGCATTAGGTCAACATTATAACACACCAGGTGGATGACACGCAGACCAAGAATGACTCCAATCTCAGGATGTGTAATACCCGGGGAGGGGACACACAAATAGCCTGCATAGCCTGCTCAGGGACACTTTGAGACCAGAAAGCCAGACATCATTGGATAAGTGATTCCATAGAAGTTATTCAGCTCTCTCCTATCAAGCCATCAAGGTCTACTGGCCAAATTGGTAAACTTCAATGATTAGGTGACAGGCTTGGAGTATTAGGGGAGAACAGTGGACGTGATTTCTCTCAACTTTGGCACAACTGACAGCACTGTCTCCCATAACACCACTTGCATAACTTTCAATAAATTGTAAATTACATAGGAAGTAAATGGACAGTGGACCATCCATTTAAAGGTGGACTGTAAACTGGCAGAACTGCTGGGCTCAAAGGCTTGTGATCTGGCTGGTGTGTCAAGCTGGAGGTCAGTCTCTAGTGGTGTACCCCAGGGAAGGACACTGGGACCATAGCACAGAGTACATTCTCAGCAAGTTTGCAGATGCTATAAAGCTGGGAAAAGTGGTTGCTATACCAGATGATTTTGTCTCCATTCAAAAGAACCTTGACACCCTGAAGAACTAGGCTGACAGGCATCTCATGAAGTTAAATAAAGGGAAACTCCAAGTCCTGCCCCTGGGGAAGAACAGCCCTCATGGACCAGGACAGGCTGCAATCAACCAACTCAAAAGTAGCACTGCAGAAAACTCACTGCGGGTTGTGGTGAACAAGTTGACCAGGAGCCAGCAATGCACCCTCATGGCAAAGAAGACCAACAGCCTGCTGGGTTGCATGAGGCAGAGCATCACCAACATGTGGAGGGACTGGATGCTTCCCCTCTGCTCAGCACTGGTGAGACACATCCTGGAGCACTGGGTCCTGTTCTGGGCTTCTCAGTGCAAGCGAGACAAGGACTTACTGGAGCGGATCCAGTGAAGGACCACAAAGATGATTAAGGGTTTAAGCATCTGACATACATCTGAGAGCTGGGACTGTTCAGTCTGGAGAAGAGAAGACTCTGGGGGATCATACCAATGCATATAAACACCTGATGGGAAACAGCATGGAAGCTAGAGACAAACTCTTCTCAGTAGTGCCCAGTGACAGGAAAAGAGGTAATGGGCATAAACTGAAATGCAGGAAATTCCTTCTAAACCTTTTTTTACTGTGAGGATGATCAAACACTGGAATAAGTAGCCAGAGAGGATGTGAAGTTTCCCTCCTTGGAGATAATGGTCCTCAATGGATACAGCCCCAAAGACAAGCACTGAGTTTGAGTTTCCCCTGCTTTGAGGAGAGGGGTTGGCGTAGATGATCTCCAGAGGTCCCGTCCCACTTCGGCCACTCTGTGATTCTGTGACAGCCTCATCTTCATCTACACCTTGCAGATATTGGTGAACTGAATGTTTGTTACTTTTATTTTAGGAATTACATATATAATCAGTGTTTTTTACAGAAAGTGTATCAGTGTATTGTAATTTCCTTAACATACAAGCTTAATTTACAACTCTATTGCCATCCTTATTCTTCCTGTTTCTCACTTCAACTTTGCAGAGTACTCTCTAATGAATAAAGTCTATAGAGTACCTCACACAATGAGAAAAGGCAAGAACCGATTACCCTTTATTGAGAAAGAGCTATTTTTAAAGCCGCATTTGTTACGTAGTTCTGTTGAGTCAGCACAAAGCCTTTCTTACTTTACTACAGTGTGTGTGCAGTGTGTATACCATGGTGCCCTTTGTAAGCATGCAATATTTAAGGTCTGGTGTTACCACTCCAGAGTTAGCAACTCTGCATGGTGCCACTGTCCCAAGAGAAACTGAGAGATAGAAAGACACTTTCAGGACCTGCAGTTCTCTCCTGTTTCATAAGGTCAGCCATCCATCTCTGGCTATCACCAATAGTGGATATTTCTTTTGTGCCTCTGCCTGTTCCTTCTGTATCTGCATACAGCACAAAAGAGTAGTTTCCTACTCTCCACTGTGTTGTTTTGCTACAGGTAGATGCTATTTTTAAGTGTAGTGGTAGGTTTCAAATCAAATATGTATCTGTTTCCCCTGCAGTTTTAGAACTTGGGATAATCCATGGGCTGCACACTTAATGCTTTAATTCTGATTCAAATGCTCCCCTGAACCAATATCTTTTTCCATGTCCCCCAGGGTGGATCACAGTTGTATAAAACTGCAACGTTGCCAAAAGTGGGAAACCTCATGTCAATTCTGAAAAACTTGCATGGCTGCTACACAGACATCTCAGCTACTTCCCAGATAAAAATCTCACTGAACTTCAGACAGAATTTGAAGTAAAATTGACACTTATGTTTGAGGATAAGAGGGTGGCGCAGGGAGCAGGGGAGAGAGAAGTGCTTTTGAAAGACTTCAAAATGGAGGTAATTCATTCTTGCTGATGAGAAGGCCTTGAGGAACTCAAACTAAAAATTATTGCATTGTTGCAAGAATGAGAGAAAAATCACTCATTCCTACAAAAACATCACAGGGCCATTCAGGCTCATTGAAAGCTTTTCTGAAACACACCCTCTGTGAAGTTATGAGGCTACAGAAAAAATTTTGGATATTTTACATTTTAATTTTCCCTACTGTGTTACCTGTTATTTAATGTATGTCATTATGGATATCCATATATAAATGTAAGTGTAAACATAAATATGTGTATGTGTATGCAAGAATATAAGTATATGAGCATATGTTTGTTTATTTGCATCCTGTGTGTGTACGACTACTATAGCAGAATTATTTAGATGCAGAAATGTTTCGCAATCCATTAATTTTTGCCTCCTTTCTACACTTGTTATGCCAGCACCAATTATCTTACAGGGATTATTTGTAGTGCTAGACAGTGGCAGTGGTCCCCAAATGACATGGCAGTGAGCACAAAAATAATTTTAAGCCAGTATTTAGCCAGAGCTGTGTACTAAAATAAACACAGGGCATGTGTATTTGTGTATGGGGCTCATCTTGCCCTTCATTGATGCCCAGCTACTAAGTAAACGGTCCTCAACCCTTATTCCAGCGCGAATCAGAAAGTTTGGGAGCAAGGAGGTAGGGTGCTGTTCAGCACCTCATCAGATGCATTTAACAACAAGCCACTCGTGCTGTCTGCTAGTGCTTGATGCTGATTATAAGCATCTATGTTGGGAACTGGAGACATGCCCACATAGGAAGATCGGGGCCCAGCCCCTCTGGGCACTGATGCCCCCCCTGTTTGCAAGAACCATACTGCTCCATCCAAGGCTTGGGGTGGCACAGGGCTGAAACACGCCTAGGAGCATCACTGGTGGGCAGAGGATCAAGCAGGTCACTGAGTCCTCTTCAGTCAGCTCAGTGCATGTGCTGAAGTTAGTCACTACCAGTAGCTGCTATATTTGTAGAGGTATGTCGCAAGTTTGACGTAAAATATGATTTGTTTTTTCCATACAGCAGGGCAAAGGTGCCTTTCTCCTCCCCTTTTTCAGTTTTTGGATAAACCCTTGCTTGTTTTCACAGGAACATTAGCTCAAATCTGCTGCTACTGTGCACAGCCGATAAAACTATTGCTTGGAAAGACCATATGTCACATGGAACTACTCAAAGAGACATAAAGCCTTGCTTTTTGCCGATCCTTTAAAGATGTGATTTTATGCTCAGTTAAAATGGAAAAGAGCGTTATGTTTAAAGATAAAGCCATTTACTGTGTAACCGCTTTGCTAAATTCTGTCACCAAATTACTTGTTAGTAAGACATTTGGACTGCCTTTAAAAAAAAAAAAGTTGTTACACATCTCTTTTTCCTTGTTTATCTGTTGCTATGACAATGCTAATGACAATATCACCATAGACAAGAACTAAAATCTTTTACTAGAGACAAGAAAAGACAAAATCAGTTCTGAAGAGAAAGTTTGTTTGTTAATATACTTCTTGCTACCCTCTTTGACCCAGGTAGTTCAGGGTCCTTGCAGGTTGTTTCTGTTTGGAGAACAAATAGCTAAGGAAGTGAATTGAGCTTTTTAATGTGCTTCTGTTTGTTTAGAAAGAAGGTACACAATGTCCCGTTACTCTGGGCAAAGCGGCAGTCAAAACAATAGGCAGCGTTTTCTCTTTTCACACTTTCAAGCTTCTTTTGAGCCACAACTCAAGTTATCTCTCTCTTAACGTTTCTCTCAGGGTCAGGCTACAAAGGTTTTCCTTGCTGGCTCTGGTGTGTCCTTGCTATTCCCTATGCCTGCTTCTCTGATGTTTCTGCTGTCACTTTCTGAATTGCTCCATTTCATCATATGCCACCTTGTCCCCAGCCTTTGCAGTTAGATCCTGGAGAAATGCCTCAGCCCCCACAGTTCAGCACTGCTAGGCATGTGTGGTGCAGTATGTAGGGTGCAGTATGTTATGGTGTGGCTCCTGGAGTCTCTATGAGTATGTCCCAAAAAGAAGGCAGTTCTTTTCCTAGGGAAAGGAAGCTTTCTCACCCACCATCTTCAGTGAAGTTTCATGGCTGACTTTCAACATAACACCGAATTTATTTCCAACAATGTATTTTTGCTCCCTGTCAGATCAGTTTCTCTACAGTAGTGCTGTAAGGTGGGGGAGCAGAAAATATGTTACTATTTCCTAACAAAACAGCCTCTGATGCAACTATAATAAAGTTGTGAAAACGTCCTAGAGGAGTTAAACAGATTTGACAGCATTTAATTTCCATAAATTTAGGGCCTGATCCTGCTTTTCTTTTGCTAATGAGTATTAGAGGGAGATAATGCATGAGCTTTTCACACAAACTAAAGACAGAAATAATGGCTCAGCTCAGCAAGGAAAGACAGGTGTGGGATTGAGCTGTTGGGACATATTTATGGCCAATAGAGGTAACTCCAGTGTTCCTGCTCTGTATTAGACTCATCTCTGCTGTGACCAACAGGTCTCCTGTCCAGGCCTGACTGAGTTACACGGATAATGTTTCTGGCAGCAGCTTTGCTGCTGGCCCTCAGGGCTTTGCATATTACATAATCTCTGCTCAGACCAGGAAAGATCTTTGATTTTGACTGGCAAAAACTCATAATAATTGCATTTTCATTTTGCTTTTAAGGAAACAGACTCAAGGAATTTTAATTTATCTCAGCTTTATGCCACAGCTATTAACATGGCCCATTCAACACATAAGGAAGTTTCTTCTAGTTGTTCTCAGACAAGACATATCTCTGGTTTTCATATACTTTCTTTTTGTCATTTCTTGCATAAACCCATGTTCTACCAACTTCCCGCCTCCATCTTTATGTAGGTGATGGTCCATGATGGGGTTCAGTGTTAGACTCTGAATGGAAATGATCCTCTTTTATGACCTCACACACCTACAACTTTGAACACAACTCCTTCACAAACATAGATAAACCAGATATAATTTTCGAAGCCCTAGCAGAACATTCACACCAGTAATACTTTGCACTGATGAGACAGTCAAAAGTTGTCTTTCTAGACTGTATTGCCACCTATTAAACTGGGGGCCACGAACCTGTCAGCACTAGTGAACTTCATGCCATGAAAAACCTCTGAATTCAATAGAACCTAATTTAAATGGAATTTCACATGCCAGAACAGGGGGAGCTTGCACCTTTAATTAAAAATCTCAGGCCATCCATTCATGCAATCAGTCCTTGATCCCTAGGAAATGCCCTTTGCTGAGACCATTATTTCTTAATTAATAGACAATCGACAGTGTATATTTGGTTTAGCTTTTGAAAAATATATTTGGGTTAGCATTCGAGAAAGGGGGTGAGTTTTCTCCAAGCACTGTAGAAGATAAGCATCTCTTTTCATGGAGCATCCAGTTATGGGTACATGATATATAAAATAAAGTGATTGATTTGGCCAAATTCCCAGTGGAAGATGGAGTTTGGGATGGTCATTTTTGCAGGTATTCTGAACCATAGGAAAATGGATTTGGAGGAAGGAGGGGAAATTAATTTTCACTCTAAAACTTTGAAGAAAAGAGTTCAACAAGCTCTAGTAAGATTGTGACAATAAGATTGCCAAAAGAGGCATTAGGTATTCTCAGGTTTACATGTTTTTAATTTCTTACATTTTCAATAAATTGACAGTCATTAGATTAGAGTCTGAACAAAAGATCTCCCCTCTCAGGAACATATCTTTAATAATCCACTCTAAAATAATTGTTCTCTGACACAATCACTCTCAGAACAAGGATTTGAGAACTCGTTGCTCAGCCCTGAATCTATGGATCAATCCTAGATTTGTACCAGTCGATACATATACCCGCAGTACCAGTCTGATCCAGGGCAGAGGGGAGCACTCAAGTGTATTTCTCTTGAACCTGGTATGTAACTAGTCTTTATGCTGCCTTTATCCTTACACTGACCTTTTGCTGGCTGCAAGGAAACAGTCAGTCTCAGTCAGCATAAAGCTTGGTGTTGAAGATAACCCATCAACATTTTTGGAACCAGTGTGAACTCAGTGTCAACACTTGCAATATATATCTAGCTGGGATGTTTTTGATGTCACAAGAAGAGCACTGGAACTGGACTGAAAGCGTTGAGCCACAGCCTCAGGACCATGATCTAAATGTAAGGAGATTACCTTATGAGGCCATTTTGCCTCAATCTCTCCTTTTGGATGTGTTCCACTTTGCTCATAATGCTTGCATATTCACTGAGTCAGAGAGCACGAGAATAACTCTTCAGTGAAGGGCTTAGGGTACTTGCTGGAAAGGGTTCCACCACAGACTGAAGTGCTTCAATAAAGCAGAACAGTGTCAGCAGGAGCAACAAGCCACTTTCAACCCTATAGTACTCACTGGACTACTTAGACACACTACTGGAGAAGGAGAGACACAGCATTTGGGGTAATAGATATCCCTATCCCTTCACTCTAGCTGAGACCACTGGCCATGAGGCAGATGGGTACTGTCTCATCCTGTCCTTTCCTGCCCGTGTTCATCCAGCTCTTTTCCAGTGTGACCTGTTAAGAGCTCTGTGGCCCTGGGCTACTGCAGACACTGCCCAGTGAGGTTCTAGTCTGCAGCAGTGCAGCCACCACACAGGTCACCACACCCTCCTGCCTGACTCCTGCCTCCTGCTTGCACTCTTCCTTCTTAACTGTTTTGTTCTGTTTATGGCACCTGCATTAAGGCTGCCATGTACCTTGGCAGGCAGTTTCCCCCAATCCTAACCTGACTGGTAGCACTTAACTGACAGAATTCATGCATAAGGTCAGGATCTCCTTTGCGCCATCAGCAAACAAGATGTCAGGATTAATTTGAAGCTCCACCATATTTAAAGAGGCCAGATAGGTGCTTTATTCCTTCCTTCACCTTTACACACTCCTCCCTTTCTGTCAGGAACACCATTTGCTGCTAAACTAATGTTTGCAGCGGTTAAGCATCCGTTTTATCAACAAACTGACCTGGCACTTGCCTCTGTAACTGCATCATTCCATGCAAGCAATTCTACCTTCAGCTTTGTTAGGAGTGATCCAGGTTTTTATTCACTGATCTATTCTGAGTTTTGCTCTTGCTGATTTGGTAATTATAAGCAGCTTTCTGATGAGAATCAGTACTCTTGACACTCAGCTAAAGCTACCTCTGTTTAACCCACAGGCCAAAAGCCTTCTGAATCAAAGGCTGTGACCCCTAAAAGGACTAGGTTAGACTGCATAGACTGTCTGTTGTTGATAGCTATAGTCATACATACATTTGGAAGTAAAGTATTAACTTATCCCTGTGTGAAAGAAAAATTCTGATTTGATGATAGCATTTTACACTTTCTAAATACAAGGAGAGGTACAGTAAAATCAGCTCCATGTTCTGTTGCTTAGCTGTTATTCCTGATTAAAAAAGTTTCCTCAAAAAGTCACTGCAAAGTTTTTTCTGGTCCAATATGCCTAAAATAATTACTGTGTTGAAAAACTGACATCAGCTTCTTGTGACTTGCTTTGTTGCCTACAACCTTCCAAAGATCATTAGTAAAAGTCCTAGAAACTCCAGTCCTGTGGCACAGGTTTTCTCTCCTTTTTCAGAACAGTTCCATTACACCACTTTTGAAGGCTTTTATTTTGTTCCTAATCCTGACTTAGAAGCATCTGCTAATAAATTGACAGGTTGTGACACCTCCCCATAATTTTAGAGCTTTTTCACCTTAGATTCTGAGTGTTGCTTTTATGGTTTCAGAAGGCTTTTTATTCACACAGCTTCCATCTTGAGTAGCTCTTTAAATGGGGTCGTCAAGACAGCTATGTTTCGTATACATTTTTTTGGAACTGAATTCAGTGTTGCCTATGAAAGTACAATTCCTCTGTCTGCAGCAGGTTTCATTCTGCAATGGCTAGCTTTTGATTTCCGTGATTTCTCATCTTGCTAGCATCAAATATATTTAAAATACATAAGGAGCTTATTTTTATTGGTTGCACTTGAAATTCATCCTCTTCAATGTGTTACCCTCTTTCATTACATACCTAATAAATCCAGGCTCATCATTTGCTCTGTGTTGTGCCCAATGTGTTCACTGGGAATAGAAGGTTTGAATATCTGCCTCTAGCAAATGGGAAATCTGTTGTAGTTAGAGCCTTCTTATTACTCCTTAACATTTGCATCATGGCATTAATCAGATGCCCTGGTGACTGAAGCTCTGTTTAGTTTGGATCTGTGCATATCTATACTGAGAAGTGACCATGCACTGTAAATAATTCATAGGAGTTGAAATAATGCTTTGCTAGACGTAACTTGTCAGCAATAGAAACCTTGCCAGGTCTGAGATGGGAAGCCCTGTGTATCTTCTGTCTCCAGTAATGTGTCATTACAGTGAGGATTTTTTCTTACCTTTGCATTGCAGATTCCTGTTCTATGGCTTATTTCTAAGGGAGGTCTGTGAAAGGTAACAAGCATTCATATTTGCTTCAGCCACAAATTTAAGAAAAAGAAAAGTAGAAACCCACTATGTTAAAGACATACTGTCTTTATGGAAGTCTTCGTTTTAAAATTTAAAATATTTTTTATTTTCCCTGTGAAATAACCTAAGACAGCAAGTGACTGAGAGCACTAAACAAGAATGGTCCAGATCAAAAACGTCAAGCAAAAAGGGTGGGCACAGATTGGGTCTGACTTTTTGCTCTGCATTAACACTGCTTGAACCTGGGTAACCAAAGGAGTTAATCCATTAAGTCCAATCCATTGATTCTTTCCTAGGGCTCACTGAGACTTACCTGATGTCCAAAAGCCTCAAATCTGTGCTAGGCATATGTCTTTTCTTCAGGTTTCTTTCCCAGCTGCACGTACAAGGATGAAAATGGAAGCCGCTTTGCTGGGACAAACGAGACCATCCCATATGGCCTGCAAATCACTAATGAGAGACAGTAACCATTCAGACACATTTCACCTGGCGGCTGCTTAGGGGGGGAACTGGAAAGTCAGGTAGATCACCCATTCCTTTTAAAATCCAGACATGGCAAGAACTAGAGGGATCTCTTTCTATCAAAGATTGCTGGTAATATAGTTCAGGGCAGGGAGGGGGAAATTATTAATTTTTTCACAAAATTTCTTATTTCTAAATGCAAATACTGGGCATGTTTTAAAAATCTGAATGTTATTCTGAAGGCTAATTTAAAATGTTATTTTAATGGCTAAGTTTTATGCAGACCTTTTCCTACTATGTCTTCACATATTCATATATAGTTGATGCTGTGGGCATTAATATTACTTATGTGATAATAGGACTGTTGAAAAAGGGTTTAATTTTACTGTCATATCACTAAGGACTCCTGCTATCCGGTACCAAAACAATTGTAATACTCATATGTCTCCTATTTATGTTGTAATGAAATAATATTGACAACTTGAGCATTACAATACAAAACAGGAGGCACTCTGTACTAAGAAAGAAGACACATACTAAATGGAGATCATTATCTGACACTACTAATAACCCTTAGATAGAAATTACTCTTACTAATTTTTTAAAAGAACAATTTCTTAAAAATGTAAATAAAAAAGTGAAATGAAAAAAACCCTTTTCATCTCTCAATTAGACTTTCAAAATTGTTATTTTTTTTTTGCTTTTTCAAAAATTAAAACAAAAAAAAATCACAACCAAACACCTGAACTATTTCCAGTGAAATATAAAATCTGAACTTCCTCCAGCTACAAAGACAACAAAGACTTTCAGTAGTAGCATGTTGCTGATTTTGCAACCAACCAATTTGGTGTTTGGGTGGTTTTTTGGTATTACCTGGAATAATAGCTTATTTTCTTAATACTTCCTTTTTTAATTACACACCAGGCCAAATTCTGCATTTATTATGCATTATGCGCTTTTGCTAGCTCATGAGAATTTTTGGGATACTATACATCATAAAATTGGAACAGATTGTGCAGTCTCCTATCTATTTCATCTCACCTTCCCTTTTTTTAATGACTTACATTTAAAGAATTACCTTAAAAACACCATAATATGGTGAGCTCTCTTTTCTTTTGTTTGATTGTTTGTTTTCACTTTTCTCACACCTCAGCTACTGGGCAAAGACTTTAACAATAAAATACATTGTTACAGACCTCTAATGAACTCCCTTCCAAAGCACCAGTATGGATCATTTCTATCTCACTGTATGCCAAAGAACTTGCATAAGTTTTTGAAGAAGCTGAGAAGTTGTTCCTTGTTTCTGTTTCTACTATGCTTTTATGCAGTGTATAGGTTATTTACGTTATTCATTCTGACACTTCATTAAATTATTGCACTCTCTTTCTTTTCCTTCCTAAATCTTCACAAAGGGTTCTTTGATCTTGTATGGTACTCACCACTCAAGTGGTATGTGAGAGGGAACAGCTATATCATATTCTGTGTACAGAAGGGGGAATTCTGTTTCAGTGACTGTTCTGACTGTTGACAAACACTGACAAGGGCAGCCCTAACCAGTTAACCTTTTGCAAAGTTATGCCAAACCAATTACAGAAGTTTGATATGAAGCATCCCTCTTCAGCTACCCAGTTGCCAAATACACCAGAATTTTTTTCCTGCAGTATTTTCTTAAACAAGCACACCATTTGGGTGCAGGATAACTCACTTGTGTATCTTGATATTCTGCACATCCTTGATTTCCTCCTCTCACCACCTACAACTGTTTTCTCAATGCCAACACATTTTAGATAAGATCTGTGGTTGATGACTGAAAAAACCCCAACCTCCAGTTGCTATTTATGATATAATTAGACAGGTCAAGTTTAATTTCAGCATCGTGCATGAATCTGTTATCCAATCATCCTAATGATACAGTACTCAAACCAGCAGTGGGGCTGAGGATGGAAAGAAAATCTTGATTCTATGTTGTCTGCCAATGATTGGAGTGTTATGAAAGAACACTAATGCAATTGTCATTGTCTCTCTTTGCCAAAGGTTGGGAACGTTCATATTTTTCATTGTCATTGAGCCTGAAGCTGTGTGACAGATGAATAGAGGTATGCCAGAAAGAATGTAGCATTGTGGAGGGGACTGCTTTTCCTCAGGGTTAAGGCAAGGGTACACTTAATCAAACTAGCACCTTTAAGAAAATGCCATTTTTCGGGTAGGATATATGGCTCCTCAGCTGAATGTTGCTCTCCGGGTTACATAATCCAGCCTGCTGAATCAAGAAATCACCAGTGGTGTTCTCAGGTAGCTTGTTTTGTTTTGCCATTTCATCAGTAGTTGCACGTGTTCGAGGCACTCCCATGTATAGTGGAGGGTGCCTCCTTGCAGGGGCACAGCTTCCTGGATGGCACACATGCCCTGCCACACATCCTGCCAGGACCTGAGCATCTCCCAGCAAACAGCCCTCCAGTCAGCAAGATGTACTCTTTGATAAAGGAGACAGCATTGGCAGATCAAAACAGCAACGGTGAGGTGCAGGAACGGGCTGAATCAGTGCAGGCAGATCAAAACACCAACACAGCCATCACATCTGCATGTTAAAGTTTCTTGCAGGGAAGTGAAACACCTGGAGGAGGGATCTGTTTGCCTCTGTGTTTTCATAATGCCACTCCAGAGCTGCTCTGTATGTGGGCTTTGCCCCTTTGAGACTCTCTGGGATGTCTGTCATCCATGGGATAAAACCCCTTTCTCAATACCGACTATAGGTAGAGGCAGCAGAGTCAAAGCAGGAGTATTGAAACACTTGTGCCACAGTGAAACAGAGCCTTTATGTGCAGCTGTCCTGTGACTGCAGCCCCCACCCCCATTTCCAGAATACCTCCATGTCCTTGAATGTGCCAAACACAAAATCTGGCACCGAGAGCTAACAGTCTTATAACTTCTGGGAAAACATAAATTGACAGGTCACTTTTTTTTTAATAAACTCCACTTGTTCCATTCTCCCCAGAGCCAAGCACTGTCGTGTGGTCACATAAGAATAAAATACACTCTCTCTTTTAAATCACTCATCATTTCTGTCCTGGGGCTGTGCTGGCTATATAAACTCTGAGCTGCTGGCAGCATATTCCCCTGCCCACCCAGGCTCTACCCACAACAAACTGCACAGGCAATACATTTATGAGTAAAGCTCAGCCCTCAAGCACGGAGGAAAGAGGATCAGACAACTGCTGGCTCCAGGCAAAGATCTGCAGGGGCTCCATCCATGACCCTGAGCAAATCATACAATTGTAAAAGTTGGAAAAGACCACCAAGATAATGAAGCCCATCTGTTATCACCTCAGCTTCCCCAGTGTTAAAACAGGCCCCAATACCCTATCCCAGACACCTGAACAAGCCTAATCGTCTTGTAATACTTGTTCTGTACTTGTACTTTTACTTCTTATTTCATAGAATCATAGAATGGTTTGAGTTTGAAGGGAGCTTACAGATCATTGAGTTCCAACCCCTTTTCCATGGGCAGGGACACCTTCCACTAGACCAGATTGTTCAAAGCCCCCTCTGACCTGGCCTTGAACACTTCCAGGGATGGGGCATCTACAGCTTCTTTGGGCAACCTGTTCTTGTGCACCATCACCCTCATAGTAGAGAATTTCTTCCTAATATGCACTCTAAACCCATCCTCTTTCAGTTTCAAGCCATTCTCCCTTGTCCTGTCACTGCATTCTGTTGTCCAAAGTCCCTCTCCAGCTTTCTGGCAGGCCCCCTTTAGGTACTAAATGTGCTATAAAGGAAGGTGCTATAAAGTCCCTCTGGAGCCTTCTCTCCCAACTCTCTCAGCCTTTCCTCCTAGGCGAGGTGCTCCATCCCTCAAATCATCTTAGTGGTCCTTCTTTGGAATCACTTCAACAGGTCAGTGTCCTCAGCCCATTCTCAGTGGTTTCAGCTACTAATATTTAGCTACTAATACTTAATAATTTACTCTCCCTACAATATTTAGCCACTACTATGCAGCAAAAACTGACTGGGGAAAAAAAAACAACCAAAAAACAAAAACACAAAACATTGAATGTCTGAGCCTGTAACCTCTTTTTGGGGTGGGGAGAGAACAACCTCAGGAAGCTGAGCAGAAACGTTCCGCCGATTCCCTGGCCTCATCCCTTCCTCCCCTGGCAACAAATGCCTCCTCAACACACCAAGATTCCCTTCAAAAAAACCCCCAAAATACTCCCAGTGAAAACTGTTCCGTTGTGTACTTGAAATCGCTGGCAAGGAAGGGGTGTTTGGTGCCAAAGAGGGACGTCTGGTGCGAGGAGGGGTGTTTGGTGCTTGGAGGCTGAAGCGGAGCTTTCTCCGCAGACATTAAGGAAAAGGAAGGAGCGGGGAGGGGGCGAGGTATCCTGCCCGCCCTCCCTCCGTAGCCCCCGCCGCCTCCCTGCCCTGCAGGCGGCGGTGGAGCGGCCGCCGGGCTCCCCCTACGGGCGGCGGTGGTGCCGGGAGACCCGCGGGGATCGGCACACCTGAGCCTCCCAGCTACTCCGGCCCTCCCGCTTGGACGTCACTCCCTGATTCAGCATCTGTAGTAGTAGTAGCAATAGTAATAATAACCATAGTTATAATAATAACAGTGATGATGATGATAATAATAGTAATGCGGAAATCATCAGTAATCATTGCATGGACATCCGACTTTAACAAGTCAAAAGGCTCTGGAATAGCGATAGCTGCCAGCACATGGGACCCGTTGGCTCAAACACGGCTCCCCCTGGAAAGCTGAGAGATAATGTCCTCCTGCTGGCAAATTCGGATCTGCGTGAGCTTTGCACGCCTGGGAAGTGCAGGACCGGGGCTCTGAGGTTGTTGAAGATAATGGACGGAAAAGGCCGACCTTCTGGTGTGTGCACCGTGCTGACTCGTAAAGCCCTGGAAGAGAGCCGCCGCCCTCCAGCCTCACCTCAGCCAGCGCCGTGCAACGGAGACGTGGCCGTTGCAAAAAAAGGGGGTCTGCGATCCGTGGTTCTTGTGTTAAAGAGCATCAGGAAGCTGCTGACTGTAGGAATCAGTCACAGTTAGAGGCATTGGCGGGTGGTGAAAAGCTTAAAAAAGCCTAGGCTTCATCTTGGAATATATATGCATTATAAATAAATAAAGAAGAAAAGTTTCATTGTCTGACACAGGCTGATGGTGAGGGTTTAGGCTGTCTAAGCCTCTGCAGTTTGCTCCAGTCCCACAGCAGCGGGACCTCAAAGCATATCTCAGACATTTCTGATCAATAAATTTCTGGTTATCAGTGAAACTCTGACTACTCAGGCCTTGAAGAGTGGGCACTAGATCTGGAATTAACATGTGGAAGGGGCCTAAGAGCCAGTGAAATGTTTACCCCGTTTTTTTCTCATGTGTTGTCAAATCCTGCTCAGAGAAACGTCTGTGTTGCCTCAGACTTCAAATCCCATTACAGGTGATTGCAATAATCAAGAGTTAACAAATTCACGAATCATCCTACCCAAGTCCTTGTATGAAAGAAAGGGCATAATTTCTGACAGACTGGATGTGGAAAAATTAATTTCCTGGCATCCAAACATAAGAACAGCCATGCTGGTTGAGACAAGTCCATCCACCCCAATAGCCTGTCTCAAACATAAACAACAGCTGATGCCTGGGGAACAGCATAAGAGAGGGGTAAGCACACAATGATAGTTCTCTGGCATGCTGTCCCAAACTCCAGCAAGCTGTGGCTCAGGGACTTCCCTGAGACAGATGTGGTATCTTTAAATTTAATAGCCCTTGATGGATTTTTGCTTCCATGAATTTGTGTAACTGCTTTTTGAACCCATATCAATTTTTGACATTGCAGCATCCTGTGATAATTAGTGGCATGCTCCAACAAAGCAGGGTTTAAGGAAGAGCCTTTATTTTGTTTGTTTTGAACAGGCCACCTAATAATTTCATCTGATGCTCCTAGTTCTTGTGGTATGAGAGTCAATTACAATCATTCCCTATTTGCCTTCTCAATGCCATTCATGATTTTACAGATTTCTCTCGTATTCCTTGTCAAATCCTTGGTTTTCCAGACATATTCTTAATCTATTTTGAAATCCTATTACAGAAGCCTGGACCTTCCTCTGGCTCCAGTGTTATCATTTTTGAGCTAGCAGGCTTGAACAACACCATTTTCAAGGTGTAGGTACATTGGCTGTATTTATATCAGGATGTAGAAGTGTTTTCAGTTTTGTTTCTTCCATACTAAATCCTAAAATTTTTTTTTGCTTTTTTGAACACTGCTGAGAATGGATCTGACATTTTCATAAATATGTTTAGATTTCACAGCACTCCAAGGATTTCTTCTCTGGGAGCCAACAGTTAGTCCAGCACCCTCAACTCTGTATGTAAAGTTCTCTGTTTTGCCTGCTGGCATTAAAATATGCATATCTACGCTGTCTTTCCTCTGTTTTATCACTCTATTAGTCAGTATCATGAGATGATGTTTTTGTCATGTGTCATGTTTTTACTGCCATAAATAACGTTGTGTCACCCACAAGTTTGCCACCTTGCTGTTCAACCCATTTCTAGTGTATTAATCCAGCAGACAGATTTGATGCCTAGTTAAGATCCTGGCAAAACCAGAGGGGTGCTGGAGGGACGAAATAGTGGGCACCTTGATTATTTCTCTTCTTTCCATCAGCTCAGCTTACATCTCACCCAGATTGGGATAGAGTCACCTGCTCCTCAGGGAGGAGCTCTTTTCGAGCCTGAAGCATATTTGGAGGGATGTTGCTGAAGGCCGGCCGTTGTGCATAAGGCCAGCTGTTCAGCTGACAAACTGATCTAGGCTAGCCCAGGATCCACCTGAAGACAGGGAGTCAGCCATCAGGGGATAGGGACATCTGACATGGAGTTGGAGTGGCCTCAGCTGGGCACTGCAGTGGCAGCAGGTGGAGTGGCCTGAGTGGAGTCCGCAGGGCAGTCCTGGGTTGAGGGTGAACCTGAGAAGGCAGTGTCCATCCTCTGCCCACCTGGTGGTGGTGTCATCATACCTCCTACACACAAGGTCTGACAGGTATGTTTATTACTAATAACAGGCCAGCCTTTCGGAGGCTGTCCCCATGCTTTCTCGCTGCTTGTCAGTGCTGAGCACGGCCGGTCAGAGCGTGCTGTGAGCAGCACTTGCACAGTCAGAGCTGTCCCCGGTGCGTCCCCATTCCAGCGTGTCAGCCAAGCGTTTAAGACACCTGCTTTTTTTGCTCCTGCGCTGGCCATGGACTAATAGGGACAAACGGGAAGAGGACCTAGCAGAATGCAGAAAATAATTGTCCTCTGCCAAAAGGGAATGTACGATCAAAACTACAATGGGCAGGCAAGCAGCGAGGCAGTGACCCGAGGCAGTGCAATGTGTCAGGAAGAGAGAGCAGCAGCCCAGGGACAGCAACAGCCCAGAGCCTCAATTTGTAATGACTGTGTGGACAAAATGCCAAAACGTCTCTCCCCACCTCCTTGCTCCAGAGAGCTCTCCTAATGTTCTTAGCCACTTGGACATCACAAGAAAAAGAGCCTGCACATTTCCAACACATGACCTAAGGCATTTGCTCAAGCAAAGCAGCACTGCTGAACCTGCCTCTAACTTGGAGTGCTCCAAACACCTGTGAGTCAGTGGATGGGAAATTCTCTCTGTCTTCACAAGCACAGATGAGTTTGAACCTTCTGGGCATTTTAGCAGTTTACCATCTGCACATATAACCTTTTTTCTGAGCACATTGAAGTCTTGTAGGAGGATGTTAAATCCAGGAACCAAAATAAGGAAACATGTTTACACCTGCTACATCTGTTCAAGAATTTCCAGCCTCTATTACACTTTTGACTTTCACGTTCTTCCTCCTCCTCCTCGTTCCTGTTTGGTCAAATGCCACCATGTTAAAAACAATCCTGTATTTTTCCCCTCAAGTCTCACAGACTTTCTATCGAATCTTGTGAAAACTTACAGCATATGAAATAAGCTGTGAAATGGTCTAGCAACAGAAGCAAGTGCTGGCTGCAGTCTCTCTTGCTTATCCAGGATTTTCTGGATACTGGGATTCATTGTGAAGAAAAATGACATTAACTACATGAAATATGATGATTTTAGTTTTTTAAACTAGAATGGACAATGAACAGTCGAACCATTTCTGATACAGATGAAATCTTCCTGCAAACTGAGTGCAATAAAAAAAAAGATAAAAATAGATTATAAAAAGCATTATGGCATACAAAAAAGCAGCACAAAGAAGATCTCTGTTAGCAGATGCCCCAGTCAATTACAACTGCTTTGTTACAGAAGAGAAAACACACTAGTATCTTCTGTCGGAGGTGATCTGTTTCACTGAAAGAATTACCTGTATGATTACACCTATGGCAAAGTCAGACCCATAGATATGAAACATTTTAAAAAAGGAAAACAATCCCTGACTTGTTGAGTGGGGGGCGGTGGAACAGCAAAATAGTTCTACTAAGCAGTATTCAAAGGAGATTTCTTTTCATAATTTTTACCAAATTTTATGTTAAGGTTATTACTGGAAATATTATACAATATGTTTCAGTGAAGCCAGTGATTTGGTTAGAATTATTTCAAGAGTGATCAGTAGCATTTTTATAGCCATTCAAATTAACATATTGATAAAGATGTTGCAAAATAGAGCAAGAGATACAAAAAATATTGGATAAAATCAGACATTTACCTCCAAGTAATCTATTTTTTAAAATTACTTTTCTCTTGAAAGGCTTACATTGGCTTTGAGAATACATGAGCTGGATTATTAATAATATGGGCAAGGTGGCAGTACTGGGAAAAATACTCTTTTCCCTGTCATTTCCTAATAAAGCCCAGTAAATGGAAGAAAAATATTTTCACGGGTCAACAAGTAACTGAGGAAAGTGCCATTTAGTGATTATGGCATTTGATGTTATGATAGGGGCCTCTGTTCCTTTGAATTGCTATGGGATGCTTGTGTGAAGCATGCTTCCTAAAACAGTAAGAAAAATTAACAACATTAAGGTAAATATGGGACATACTTGGGGAGGGTTGAGGCAAGTCCTGTGGTCCTAATTCAGGCAAATTGTCACTGACAGGTCTTGGCCAATACAATCTGCAGGTGTCCACTTTCTTTCAGCATTTAGCCCAGTATTCAACCAGAAGAAAACAGTTCAGTAATTCATTAGGATATGATCATGCCGGGCTGGTTACTAATTGTTCAAAATACCATTGGAGGCACTCCAGGATGCTGCACAGCACTCCACAGCTGGCAGCCATGGTACACAGGCGGCTATGCCACCCAAATAGAGCTGAATAGCATGAGAGCCACAGGAGGAAAGCAAAAATCTCTTGCTTCCAAGCCCATGGGATCCTTCCTGTGTTGTGAGGAGGGAGTTGCAGGTGCAGGGGGCTGCAAGCAGGATGAGTGTAATGCGCAACCCCACTGCCTCATGCCAAAGAGAAATGTTAGCGACAAAATAATTTTACTCCTGGCTGTCAAATGGGAGCTGCGGGGTTCCTCTCCTAACAATGAAAGGCAGACTACTGTGCATTAACAGCCCTGCCAGTGCACAAAGTAGCCTAGCCTGTTATTAAACTGTACAGCTAAAGCTGTTGTTCTCCACTTAGCTGAAAGTGAGTTACCATATTGCAGGTCCCCCAAGACGTTCCCTACCCTTGACATATCCTCTCCCTCACATGAGTGCTAATGACTGGGATCAGATCCCTTAGGCTCCTGCCTGCACTGTTTTACCTTGCTTTAGAGCAGCTTTTTTGAATAACAGAGATCTTCTCTGTCCCCCTTCCTCTTCTCTGCACTTCCCTCTCAGCTCCTTCCTGTCCTCAGCCTTTATTCCTGAAACCCTTTAGTGGCCATAAGGATCTTTCTCCACAACAAATACATCCAGGATAACTCAGTTGTCCTCTAAGCAGGTTGCAGGTGGGGTTTCCCTGCGCAACATAGATTGGAGTTTTAATGTATGCAACTAAGCATTTGTGTGCGTGACCCCATGACACAGAAGCATCAGGATTTAGTCACTGACAGTTTTTTCATTCACTTTTAAATTCACGTTTGCAAATTTGGCTCTGAAACTAACAGAACTGCAATAATAACAAGATTCTGACTTCCTGGAAAATTTCACAGCCATACTGAGTAAGGACCTGAGCCTGAAAAGCTGTTCAAAAAATACATAGATTTATTTTGTTATATACACTTTTTTTTTTAAAGGAAAAGATCTGCTTAGTATTAGTCTCACTTCCTCAGGATAGACTGGATGGCCTTCACACACAACATAATAGCAGACAAAATCAATCCTTTCCCTGGCAGCCTTTTTGTGTCACTGCCTGGCTTTGCTTGCGGTGTGTTTGTAGTCTTGATCTGTCACTTTCTCCAAGGCCAGCAAAGTATACTCATGCTCCTGACTCATAGCTCCAGATGGATTCAAGCTCAAGCACACTGTCCCCCTGGAATTTGGCATATGTAGGTTTATATGCCCTAATCAATCAGGCTGATTTCAGTTAATCCTAATCGTCCTATTAGGGTTCCCAGATAGAAACAACAGCAGCTAGAAATCCCCAAGCAACCTAATTGACTTCATCTAATTACATTCCTTCTTGAGATTTCCATTAAACTACCCCCTGAATTCGTTACAGTGGTTGGCTGTAGGTTTTTAGGGCTTCTTAAAAAACATATGCAGCAATTGGGATAGCTCAGTTCTAAGGAACTGAAGCAGTTGCTATATATAAGATCTTGCCACCTCCACACAACTATCTGTCAGTTGTCCTGCTCTAGTATATATCAAATGTGCCATCTAATCACTGTGGGGGATACCAGTTTTGACTCCTGGCACTTAGGCTCATTTCAGTCAACGTGCCGCCTGTGGTTCTTTCCTTGTAGCACTGAACGAACCACACGAGTCAAGAGACTGCCAGCTCCTATTAACCTCTCGCATAAAGGATTTATAGATATGTCTCATTATAAAGTAAGGAGCTGACATTCATCTCAAAAGCAGTTAGCTTGGAAAAGAATGCTCTTTTGTCAGTATTCACCTTCCTCTGCGCTCCTTCTGTGGTAGTAAATTGTAAACTGCTCAGTCGAGATGGCATCTGTCATAGTTAGGTTTCTTTGGCTAATTTGATCACTTCTTCCATTAAAGTAATGTTTTGGCTTCACAAATGGTGCTAAGCTCTCAGTTCCTCCCTTTTGCAGAATACAATAATATAGCCCTGGGAAAAAAAAAAAAAAAAGAATGGCCATCTTCTACCCTCGGCACTTAAAAAGTGGAAACTTCTGGGGTAAGGATAAAATTGTTTGATCCCAGGCTGGTTTCTTCTGTATATGCAGCTTCCATGAAACCCAAGGAGGCTGGAAGCAAAGGATTTTTTTCATTGGCAATTTTTACAGAGTATGCGTGCATATCAATGCTTTGCCAGGAGTTCACTTAAAAACGAAAACAAAACACACACTAGACACTGGAAGATAGACACTTTGACAACTGTCATGTTGGAAAATGCTTTATATGTAAGACAAGCCTTTGTCTTCAGTCTGTTTGGAAACTGATGTCACTGATCACTTTTACGGACAGTTCCTCTAGGTGGGAATGACACCGATACCATTCACACGGAAACTGCCAGATTGATGTCAGTAAGACAGCAGAGTGTTCAGGTTCATTGGAAGGAATACAATACCTTTGATAAAGTAAAATCCTTGACTGTGCACAGAGGGAGCAGGTCAAAAAGGAAGGTACCTTTGCCAAATGTTTACTCTTGCATCTCTGCCTCATAGAGGGTGTATTCTCTTCTGAGGCAGAGCCAAGGACAGTCAAGAAGTTCTGTGTAAATAATACCTGATTGTCGCAGGAAAATAACTATGTCATTAAGCCATAAACAATGTTTGTGCTGATTTTAACTAAGTTTAAGGCTTTGTAAATCACAGAGTTGTAAAGTGATGATGAGGGGAGATTATATTTTACAAAAATATTGATGTTTACACTAGAATAATGTCTGCTTGCCTGTAGAGATGAGTGGTGAACAGAGTATCGGTCCAAGGTTAGGCTGTGTCTGAACTGCAGACACAATAAGTCACTAGAAAGTTTTGTGCAAAAGGACTTGGCCTAAACAGATATTTCTAAGAGCTGGCTAAGGTTGCTAATTACTGCTCTGAATAACTTTGAACTGATGTTTTTTGAATCATTTTCATTCCAGAGGGATTAGTAAGTCTTTTTAGTAGAAGGAACACACACCAAAATTTATAAAATGCACTTTCAAAAACTCTCTAAAGTAATTAAATGCCAGTTTGGAGCTACTTTTCTCCCTTTTCTTGTTCTATTTTGGCACTAACATGCAAAAGGAAGCTTTGCGGGGAGAGGGGATCTGATGGAAAAAAAAAGCAAAAACCCCAGCAGAATACACACAAGAACAGAAAGGACCTTAAGTGCTTTCTTAGAACTAGAGACATCAGTGACTTTATAAGAGATGCAGACACTCAGTTCTTTGTAGGCACTGAGAGAAACGAAGTCCTAATTCCTCCACACTTGGCAGATGCACTGTCAGAGACTGTGTATTGTCTAAGCAAACAGAGGCAGTATTTCACCAGTGCAGCATAAGCTTTGATGCAACTCAAACTTTTGTAAACAGTTTGACTCCTTACATTAAATATTATGGTCTCCAGATTATTTACATTACACAAAAAGAAGGGTATCTCAGCTTTTAGACTCTTTGGGAAAGCATACCTTTACCGTGTGGCTTACTTTAAAATTTTAAACATTTGGACTTCAGTCCAGAAAGATCTGAGCTGACATGTTTCTTCCACTGATACACAGCATTCCACATCCCAGACTTCTTCCTTTTCATCAAATGACCTGGGCTAACCAATCCTTTTGTCCCTCCTGCTAAAAATCAGAACTATACAGAGACATGGAAAACATGAAAATAAAACAAGTTCTTGAAATTATGAGGAGCAGAAATGGACTATGTTCAGCTAACACTTCTTTTGAAGCAGTCAGGCACTAATTGGTTCATCCAGTCACAACTTCCTCCTCTCCTTGTGGGCATGGACAGTTGTGTGCACAGGCAGAGTGTGCTTCTGCAGCTAGGTTGTCTTAAACAGTGATGGTAGAGAAATAGGAGGAACTATAAACAAAGGAAAGTTTCTGCTTGCCTTTTCTTGGGAAGACATTTCTGAAAAAGTTACACAGTGAATCTGCTCAGTAAGGCTGAAAGTTTATCAATGTTGGTTTGTTGTTTTTTTTAAAGAACGTTGTTTGTTGGCCCCCTGTGGTCATGTGGGCATAGCTTTGGGGGCCCAAAGCCACATTAGGCAGAAGTGCCTAGATGCTTTGGAACGCCCTCCAGATTACATGTCATCCATACTACCTCCTGCTGGCGCCAGGATAAGTTCTCTACCTGTTTCTGGTTCACCACTCACAGCTGTGCCTACACTCAGAAACACAGCATAGCTGCCGGCCTACGTGTGGGGAACAGCTGGCTCCCCAGGAAGCCTACAGAAGTCAAGGGGAGGACAACATTAGTGAATGACAGACTAAGGGGAGGTCCCCAAAGTGCACTTTTGTTCATCTAGTCAGTCATCAATTTCACCAGCTCAGCGTGTTGGCTGGCAGCTCCCTGAGGTTTGCAGGAAACAGGAGGGCACATTGATGCTTTCTATTGCACCAACTCGAACAAGAACTGGAAATGGTGACATTTCCAGTTTCTTGGACACATTGCTGCCTTCCTTCCCTTGCAAACACAGGGGCTGCGGTGTTCACTCACAGTAATACTGTGCATGTCACCATCTGAAGGGGATCGAGATAGGGAATGGTCTAGTTCAGGGAGAAGACAGCGCTTTTTGGGAGGGGGTGGTAAGCAGGAATGCCTCATCCATCTGACAGTGGATGCTCAGTGTGATCTTGAGATCAGGTGTCGTTATGCTGAGGGGGCCAGATCTGGTTTTGGACAAATCCTCAGTGCTGTCAGGCAATGATGCTTTGACCAGCTAACCGAAAACCCTCAGAGTAAAAATTAATCTTAGCATTTGTTTCCCTTCTCTGCGACTGCCTGTGCAACAAATGCCCTGTGTGGGTGATAAAGGTGGATCCTACACTATCACTTCCTTTGCCTGTCATACATTTTCTTTAGTGAGAGAAGCAGGATGAGAGAAAAATCTGTTCCTGCAACGTGAGCTCAGGCAAAGCTGATCTCACTGTGAGAAAGCATTAGCTTCTTAATTTGTGCTATTGAAACTGTTCTGCAGACTTCCATTTGGTCGGGAAGGGAACTCCAAAGTAAAACAACTGCCATGCAGGGGAGGCTGCAGATGGCTCAGTAGTAACACACATACTGTACACCTGCACATGTTTGGCACAGAAGGATTTGAGTGAAGATTTGTGAGCTAGCCAAGGGAAGACAGATTTATTTTTTTGAGGAGGCGGGAAGATCTGATCACCTCCAGGTGCTAGCTACCCTGATAAACACTGAGAATAACTCACCGGTCCTCTGCAGTTCTTCTCTGATCAACTTCATTCTTGAGATAGAAATTAGAGGGACAGATACGTTATCTGGGACGTTGTCCAGATTCATTTCCAAGGAAGTTAGATACTCAACACAGGCGTTGTTTGGGTTTTGTGGGGATTTTTTTACCCTTGGTTTCTTTGGGGGAAGGGTGATGTTAGTTGTAACAGTGTCATAGGCAGTTGGGACATCAGACACAGCTCAAGCTCCCCCAGTTTTTCCACAACTGCAAATTTTGGTGACCTTTTGAGAAGAGAAGCAAACGTCTCCACATTTTGCTTTTTAGATTTGCTCTTCTAATTCAAAGACTTTTGTAAAATAACCAAACACTCAGACCCCAGTACACCATCCAGAAGAGAAAGAGACCTCCTCCAGAAATATGTCTGCATTAGCTCTGAGGGGATTTTCCACTTGCTCCAGGAGGCTGAGTTCAGCCTGTGCTACAGGTAACAGCAGCAGGTTTCCTGTGGTTTCTACCCAGACCCCAGCAACAGAAATGGGAGGTCAGCTTATCCACATTTCCTCATACCATGTGCCTCTAGGATGCCACACAGCCCACAGTCCTACCTAGCTGTACCTTTTAGGTCAGGTATAGCCCAGCTTACTCAGGTTGGACATATCACTGCAGGAGGCATCAAACGTCATACAGTCCCTGAACTACCTTGCTTGAAGCAAGTACTTCTACACAGGCCTGTGTTGTACCACCTGGGTGTGCCCTTCCTTAAAATCTCCTGGGGTGTCTACCTCAATAAAATAGAAAGATCATGAGAGATACACACAGAAGGAGAAAGCTAAGAAATACTCATCATTGGTCCTGTTGTTTTAGCTAAAGCCCACTGGGTAAAGCAAAGTCCTTTCTTTACAAGGTGGTTACAGCAGTTCAATGTAAGTTCTTTTTTAAACCATTAATAAAATGGTGTGAATCACTATGTGGTCTCTCTTAGTTCAATTTAACATTGGCCAGTGTTGATGACAGCTTGCATTGATTCTTGTCTGTCAAACCTAAATTGATATAACCCTGATTTCAAATGAACTAAGCCTGTCTGAAGAGTGTTATGTGCTTTTTAAGTTCATGAATTAAAAGTAAACCTTTGACCAAAAGGCTGCAGATTTCTCATAAGGGCAAAATTCACAGCTTAACACTGATTTTGACAATTCTCTCATTACCTTTCACTACAGACAGTTGAGAAAAGTTATTTGGGGAACAGAATGGTCAATACTTTGCCTTAATAAATACATAGTACAGGCAACCTAGAAAGAAATACTTACTCTGTGTGACAGCAATAAGAATGAGAAATAATGGACCAGAGAATTCAACTAGATTCTAAGTAATCTTCCATATAGGCTTACCAAAGTAAACCTAATGCTACACAAAAAGGCAAAGATGTTATTTCTATCCACATTTTTGCATATTCTTAAACTCTTCAGGGTACCCAGTTCTGGCTCCTTTCAGTAGCAAGGTGCTGAGCAGGACAGACTGTTGATCTCACATAGCACTATCACACATCTGGGATTGTGGGGACCTTGCAGTGTTGAACTGAACAAACAGAACTAGAGGAGAGAAGGAGAAAGTAAGCAAAGAAGAAACAGAAACACAGAGGACCAAGAGAGTGAGACTGCAGAGAAAGTCTTCTCAAGGGTTTGATTGGTAGCTGATGTGCTTGCCTTGGGAGAAAAGAAGTTGGGAGATAAGAAGGACCAAAAGCTGTGGTGCACAGAAGTTCACATTCTGTGCAGTGCTTCTCTGCCAGTGTTCAGGCAGTGCCTGACACAGACCTCTCTGGCCATAGGCTATCGTGTGTCCACTCCTTCCAAGTTTTGGGACAGCCTGAAGCAAGTGCCTCTGGCCCAGAAGCAATGTATCCAATTCAGCTTGGGTTCAGCATCATCCTGCTCATCCAGTTGGTAGAGGAGACAGATTATTCCAAGACTAGTTGTCCACTGCACCTTGCTGTGGTGAATATGCAGTCCTGCAGGGACAATATCCTCTATGGAATGTAACATTTGCAATTACAGGCACTGGCTTTCAGCAAAAATGTTTCACCTGTTTCATTTCCTTCCGAAAAGCAGAAGGACTGCTACGTGCATGGGCTTATGCAGATAGGAGAGCCAGCCAATTCAAAGCTACGTGTGTATGTTTTTTAAAGGAAAATAGCAAAGTTCCCTTCTCTTTACAATTGTTTCTATTATCTCCTTTTCCAAATGCTCATTGCATGTGTTGGCTCAAGACTACATAAAGCAAAAATTGCAAAACCTTTGCAGTGCTCAGCCTTCCATGCACATTTATCAAATAAATCCAACAACAAGCCGGAAATAAATCTTGGAAAAAAATGTTTTCATACCTTAAAATTGCATAGCGGGGAGGAAAAAGATCCCTAAAATATACGAACAGCAAACCGCTCCATTCACCACAGCTCTGTTCCGGCAGGCAGACAGGTCCTACAGCTTCAAAAAAGAGTATCTTAGCGTGACAGAGAAAATGGCTACCATTTTCAGGTGCCAAATTACAACCATCCTTGAGGTTTGAAAGCTAGAAGCATAGTGCTTAGTTAAAGCAGACAACTCTGCTCCAGTCTGGCAGAAGTGATAAAATACACAGTGGAACTTGAGAGAGTGAGATCCTCTCTTTCTCTCCTACTCCCCTTTTTTGCTATATTTTTCCTCTGGTGGGTTGAGGTATCCAGTTGGAGCTCCCAAAATAGAGGAAATCCAAGCAGAAGAGCCTACCCAAGTCTATCAGCAGCCTGCTGTGTTTCACTCCATCAGCCAAACTTTGCCACTGGGCCGAGATATGAAAGTTCTTGGGGCTTTGCGCTCCTTCCTCCTAGCCTTGGCCTGGTTTGTACTTTTTGGAATAAATATGGAATAAAGAGCCTGTCCCTTTAATGCAGATGCAGCGAGAAGGGCAAAACTGTTCCCAAGAAGTCAGTAAAAGTGGTAATGCCTATTAATGATTGCAGCAGAGTGCTTTTCAGTTGCCCTATTAAAGGAGCTCTTTGTCCTAATAAATATCAACGAAAAAGCTTGCTCTCAGAGCACCTTCCCTGTACTTTATTTATAATGAGTCTTCTAATGAGTACATAGTGTTTATGCTTCCTTGAGAGACTCATCACTCCCTCTCTCAGTCTGTTATTTAACATACAGTACTCCATGAAGGTGTCCCACTTCATCCCCAATGCCTCCCCACCCCCTTCCACACACAAATGGCCATGTGCTGCTTGTTTCAAGGGCATATGTGACTGAGAAGGAAAAGTGAGCACTGGAAGAGAAGCAGACATCTCAAATGTTATGCAGGACACATCAGGAAGAGGAGCAGGTGACCTGAATTGGCAGTATGACAGCATGGGCCCTTCAAGGACAGGTCTAAAGCAGTTCCTATGTGTAAGTCTCAATCGGGGGTGTGATTGCAAGGCTATTTAAACAGGTCATACACCAGTCTGTTACACCTTGTAAAATACCTAGTAAACAACAGTAACTTGAGTGTATTGGCTGCATGTACTAGCCCTTAGTAGCTACTGTTGACTAACAAGACCAAAAAGCACTCAGCCACTGAGATTTGTAGGTATCCTCCCGGTTGCAGTATGAAAAAAACAGACCTCTTCATTTTTCAGGCATAGTTTTAGGGAAATTTTTGGGACAAAGAGCTCAGTTGTCAAGTAGCATTTTTGCCAAAGCTCCTCATGGCTGCAATTTACCATGGAGCATTCCGTATCTGGCTGTGTCTGGGTGTGATAGAAATTAATAACTGTGAGGCTTCATGTGGTATTCTGTTGCCATTCAGAGTCATGCCTTGAGATTGTGATATCTTACAGGACCCATCCCTAATGTGATCTTGTGACAGAACAGAAGTAATTTATGTTACCAGGGTGCCTAAGAAAAAAAAGGGAGCCTATTATAGGGTTGTTCCATTGCCTTAGGCCAGAAGATAGACTCTGAAGACTCTCTTTTATTCTCTGTGTTTTTCTTTTAAGCTTTGAAGAGAGGAGTAAAAGGGTTTCCTGTACTTAAGCACATCAATTCCCTATCCTTTTTCCGAGCCTCTACAATGCCTTTTTCCACAGGAGACCAAAATTAAGCAAAAGAAGATTACATAAGGAGACTTGGTATCAATGTTTGACGTTGAGTCTTATATTTGCTGTCCATCATCAACAGAATTCCATGGGCATAAAATCACAACAGCAGTAGTCCTTGTGGTATCTAGCACTCTGGCATTTAGAAAGTCAAAATTGTGTTTGAGATTGATGAATTCATGGAAATAAAAGGATTCTCTGATCTGAAAGCATAAAAGAAATATGCTTCTCGAAGTTGTTTTCTCAGTGCTTCATGCAAGCAGGCAGACTCACGATTCACTTGATCTCTCTGGATTGTGCCCTGCTACACAGCTGTGGCCCAGTGGCAAGGAATGAGGGACTTCTAGACCTATCATACTTCATCTTGGTCTTTGAAATCTGCACTGATCAGGAGAAAGATAACTCCTAGAACAAACTGGCATGTCCTATGTAGCAAAGACTCGAACCTTTTGTTCTTCTGGAAATGAAGCTCTTCTGGAAGCTCTCTGACAATCAGTAAGGGAGAGATATGAGCACAAGCTTGAACTCTCCAGCAAGTGCACAGCCAATTTCTATACCAGCCAGAACTTGCATGTTATGTTCACATTCAGCTTCAGATGCGACACGACTCAATAATCCATCCTGGAGCTGACAAAAACCATCTGATCCTTGTCTGGACCATGTTTCCAAGCAAGCTGAAGAGAAAATAAAGTACTTTGAGGAACAGATGAAACCTTGCTAAGAAAAAGAAAAAATATGTCTGTGAAGCATCTGCACTTCCCAGTGTCTGTTCTCCCACTCTATCTCCTCACTTTTCTCTGGATGAGAAACAGATTTCCAAAGAAAAAGAACAGCAGAGAGCTCACCTGGAGAGAAGGCAAGATAACCAGATTTATTAATTTCGTACCACAGAATTGCCCACCATACCACCAAAATGGGACCCTGATTTTTTTTTGAAGGACTAGTGAAGAACATCAAGAAGATTCAATGAAATGGAGGGAGCAACTACAATTATAAGGCTCAAAACACAACCATCATTGGAGCTCCTGTGGATTTTTCAAACCTAAAACTGAGTGCCTCCTTTTTATGACTGGCAATTACTGCTGTCTGATAGATCATGAAGATGAAATTCGAAATGAGATACACCTTTCTTTCCTGCTTTTTGAGAGTTTTGATGCCTAGGGAGGTTTGGATTATGCTCAATTCTCTATGAAATAAAGGTTCCAGAACAGCATTTGAGGTGCTGTCCCTTCCCTTAGCAAGTGTGGTGAACCTATGTAGTTTGAGAGATCCCAAACTACTGTTTTACTTGATGCTGTCACAGAGAGACAGATACACAGTGAACAAATAGGTACACTTAAAGCACAGTGTGGTTCCTCTTCAAGTCAGGGTCTAAGCCTTGACATTAAGCTTAGCCATTGACTAGCTTTTTAGTATGCATTGCACCACAAAGAGTCGTGCACTACCTTGAGAGCCCATTAAAAAGCTATAAGCTCATTACTATAATAGAGATCAATGAGATTTTGTTATTAATTTTAACAGAAGTAAAGCCATGCCCCAAACCAGTTGTAGGACAGCACTTGAGCATAATACATACAGAGTGAATATATATATGTTTTAATAATAAATTGTACAAATTATTTACGAGACCAAAAAAAAAAAGCTTTTTTCCCCTCAAGAATGAGAAGAGCACATTCATGGGTAATGTTTTGTTTGGCCATTATAAACAGCATTTTGATGGTAGATGTGTGCATATACACATTTATTTTTCTATGTGTAATAATAAATGCTGGATCACTGAAATCACATGGACATATCTCCTACCTCACAGTTTTCCCCCACAACATGTTATTGCACAATTCCTTGAAACTTGCCAAGTCCTACAATACTAGCATTTTAGTTATTCTTTCATTACAAATACACTACTTATGGCAAATGATTAGTTCAAATGAGTGAAGATAGTAACCCATACCTAGCTTTCGCAATAGCAAGAAAAATTACTTTGGTGGGCTGCTTCAGTCTGACAACATTTACAGTGTCTACCCAGGAAGATCTAAATTATTATTAAGGCTAAATGCCAGAAATAAGGGAGCTTGGATTATCTGCATTGAGCAGATCATGTATTCACAACAGCAGAAGGGTGCTGCTTTCTTGTGTCAGCTTCAGCAAATATCCAGTGAATCTTCCACACAGTAAATAAATTTTTTGCTTGTAAAGTTGGTGCTGGAGGAATTTATTCTCTCTGGTGATTGCATGTTAACTGTTCCAATTTATCAAGAGAAAAAAGCTATCCTAAATTGCTCTATCAGCTTACTATGGAGGACAGCATCCATTTTTTCCATTTTAGCACAAAACCATATATGGTTGTTCTTTAGGCCAACATAGACCTTTTTGCTTATCTAACTACTTCCAGAGGTTGTTTTATTCCCATCAATTTATTTCTATTTCATCACCTACCCAAACAGTGGTCTATTTTTTTTAAGGTATGGGTTTTGGTAGTGCCTTCATCTTGTCTGGCTTTTGTATGAAACCATACTTTCTGCAGTTGTTCTGGAAGGAGAAGGTAGGGGGGAACAGATGGAAAGGACATACCACCACTAATTTGACTTTCCTCCAGCAACATGAAGTACTAGAATTAACTATTCCAGCTGTCTCTCTGTTCTTTTCTTGATGCTGAGGTGGTTGAGTGATAAGGGAGAGTTCTTGCTTTTTTTATCTCCTACTCCTAGCTGAAAGGGTTATATTTAAATAATGGATCCCTCAATCCTGTCTGTCGTGCAAGCTGATGCTCAAGTGACTGCTTCTTTATTGTAAAGTTGATAACACAATTTTTAAATGCAGAGCCTTCACAGCAGGCAGCTGAATGGCTGGACAGATGGCTGGGTTGTTATTTGGGAGTCCCTGAGCTAGCAGCTCCTTAGTCATCAAGGTTCTCCAATTATTGTCATCTCCCACTTACGTGTGTCTCCACTGATTCATATCAGTATCACAAAGGGCCATTTGTTGGACTTAACCCTAAGAAACAACAACAGCAAAAATATATGGGAATAGCAATTCACAATGTCCAGAAGTGTCCCCTACCATTGCAACCAAGGTTTGCTGTCGCTTTTGTCATTGCAGGTTCAGCAGTTCACAGTAAATGGCATTCAGTATCACTAGGGACCAGGAAAAGAAAAATCATCAGCAAGGCATTAGTACAGACTTCTATAAGCAAGACCGTCAGGAAACCACTTCTTAATCTCATTTGAATTCAAATGCGGCTTTACATGTGTTGGATGCATATGGTTTTTCACATTAAGATGTAAAGTTTATACAAATCCGAGGTGTGAATGGTTCCCCTGAGTGCTGATGACAAATATTCCAGTATCAACACTTAGCTGCTAAGCTTACCTTAAAACTTGCTGGGGTGATAAGCTGCTGGTAATTTCTCTGCCAGCATTAGATGGAAACAGCAGAGCTTCTGTGCACTTCTCACAGCGACTAACTGGAGCACAGGGCATGTATGAATTTTCCTTCTCCTGCAGTTCCAGCTGGCTGGTAATTCATGATTAAAGATCTACAACATGAGAAGCTGGAGCCCAGAATCATTGAAGGAAGTTGAAAACAACCAGCTTGAGAGTCCTCTGAGTAGATAGCCATCATCTTATGCAAAGGAACCATAAAAGTCAATTAATCCTTCTTGACTGATTGAGGTTTTTAAAAAATTTTTCTCATATACTGTCAGTTAAAAAAGTTCCAACAAGATTTCTATGAAAGAAATGGCAAAAGAAGTGAGGCAGAAAAAAATTATTAACTTATCTCTACTTTTAAATGTCTCCTAGGTATCTTGGTATTTCACTGATGGGCGTTGGAGAGATAAGAGAATGTCCAGTTTCCAAAGATAACTTTATCTGGTATAGTCTCCACAGTGATCTCAGAGCAAACAAGGAGAATAAACAATTGAACTAATAGGGCTCTTCCTTCTGCAACTTCTTTAACTCCTGGTGAGCCATAACATTTCAGTGGGAATGACAAGGGGTTTTTTTTGATGGAAATATAAGACAGCTTTGTGAATTAAAACATAGGGGATTTTAGCCAGAATCACAAGAACCCAAATTAATTCTCTGTATCAGGTTTCATTACAGAAAAGCTTAGGGAATTTCCACAGTGAAACCTGAAGGAATGAGCCAAGCAACTGTTTAATATCAAAATGTCAGTAGAAGAGGCTTTAAAATACATAATCAAAATTAATAGTTAATTGCTACATTCATGTGGTGTTACCAAAAGTTCTGAAGAAACTCGAATATTCAAAACTGGTCTTGATATCAGAGCTGGAGATAGCAGAACTGATGCCACTATTTAAAAAGAGGCTTTGGAGGGGAGCTGGTCCTGGAAACTAAAGACTATTTGTCTGAGCTCCACACCAAATAAATTAGTTGTGACTATGAATAAGGAAGTAATCAGTTTGCACATAGATAAATTCAATATAATGGCATGGTCAACAAAGCTTTTGAGGAAGGAAGTCACATCACCTATGAAGGTCTTCAAAGCATGAACAGATAGAGAAGGACAATGTCACTGATAAAGTTTATTTGCATATCCAAAAAGTTTTTGATGAAATCTTATATCAAAAGATAAGATTCTTATGTGGAATGGTAACTTGGTAAAAGATAGGAAGCAAAGGAATATATGACCAGTTTTCACAGTGGAGGGAATCTAAGTGGAATCACACAGTGGTGTGTACTGGAACTGTATTCATAAAATAGGATGAAAACCTCAGTAAATAATGAAGGGTGTTGATGTTACTGAATAATTCAAGGCAGCAAAAATGCAATTTGTCTATTAAGAGTTCCGAAATATCCCATGATATTGAGTGACTGGAAAATAGCTGGGCAAAGTAAAATCTGATTCTGACAGTTGTGAAATACCATGCATTAAGAAAACAACATCTAAGTATGTACACATACACACAGTGTGTTCTGAGTAAACTCTAGCCACTCAGGAAAGACATGTTGTGTCATGTGGACAAGGCTCTGAAAACATTAGTTCAGTGTCTATCATCTGCTAAAACTGCAAATAGTTACTAATTAGAAGGAAAGAAATCAAGAGCAAAAAAGGAGAAAGCATCAGTATGGCACTGTATAAATGTTTTGTGTTGCTCCCACCACCACAAAGAGGAATTACTAGACTGAGACAAAGCACAGACCAGGCAGCTGGGATAACTGGGGTTTAGATAAAGCTTCCATATAAGAAGAATAAGTTCACATTTACATTAGGAAGTAATTGGGTGCTGAAGGGTGGACTGACAGATCAAAACAATTGCTGTTGAGAACTCTACTCCCAAAGGGAAATCATTTCAGGCTAGATTTAGTTCACTCACCCAGGCTGAATGTCCTTCCCAGACATGGGGGCCAAAGCTGACTGCAGATTCAGTCACGGATCGGACCCTTCTCTTACTGGTAGGACCTGGAGCATGTTTACAGCAATCCTGGAGCAAAGCTTCTAGTTTGGTACAAGCAGAGGCAATCAAGCAATGAACAGTACATGAAGGTAGTTGCTTCAGGTCTCACTTTGAACAAAAATGATAATGTAGATGCAGAGTGGTTGGGTTTTCATTTGTTTGGGGGTTTGCTTTTTTAATTGCATAGGATTTTCTTGTTCAAATCAGAAGAAATGAGGTTGGAAAACGCTATTAAAGGAGTCTATAAAATTAAAGGCTACTTGGGAAAGATAAACAAGGAACAACAATTCCCTCTCTCTACTTCTTCTACAAGGAGTAAAGATACCAAATGAAATTATCAGGCAACGGGCTTAAAGCAAAAGGAAGTACTTTTTTACACACTGCATAATGAAATTGTGGAACACATTACCCAGGATGTTTGCAAGATCAAAACCATAAATGAGTTTGAAAAGAAATTATACAAATCAATGGAAGAAAGTTCCATGATGGGTTAAAATTCACGATGTAGATGCAATTTACAGGTCAGAAAGTCTCAGATTTTCTGAAGCTACAACCACAGTGTATGTTCCTTATTCTTTCTCCTCTACCAGACACATGATATTGCACTGAATGTTTTTTCTGGCCTTATTTTCTTCTCAGGAAACTCTATCTCAATGTTGCTGGGAGCCTGGAAAACCCAGTCTGCAAAGTTCAGGCACAAAAATGACATCAGATTTAGCCCCTCAAACATTTGTCTTCTCTTGTTGGCAACTCAGCTCTCTTTTTTGGCACCTTCTGATTTTAAGCTCTCTCTGATTATCACTGATGAGTGTGCAACAGCTACTGTGTGCATGGTCATAGGGACTAAGTTAGGCTTCACTTTGGCTGAAACACCCTTCAGATACCTCCGTTCAGTTGAACTTTCTAAGCCTGAGACGCAGTCTCTGAGAAGAAACAGAGAAAAAGTAGTAGCAAGCACCTTGGCTGTTCAGTAACAAGTATTGTGGCCAAAAGAGCATCTACAGAGTGAAATAAATGGTGCTGAGCATCCCATGGTGCTGAGCATCCCATATCTGCACCAAATGCCTTTTTGTGGGGTTTAATTTAAACTAGCTTTAGTTTGAACCCAAGATTATGAATACTACAGACAGTAGGATCACACTAAGTGCACTGCTGGAGCACATACTGCAATTGAGTTTCATTCAAATGGAACCCAGTTTGCACACTCCAAGACCACTCCACAGCAAGAACCAAAGCATAGTGTGGGGGCAGTCAGGAGATTTATTGCAGAAATGTATGCCCAATCCAAACTCAAATACTAATGTGGTACACACACTGACTACTATGAGAAGGCTTTGCAAGGGGTTGTTGTCAATGTGCCATAGGGTAAGAATTTAACCTACTGTGAACAACTAAAGTTTTCCAAATTATTCCCCTTCTTCTCCTTTCCCCTCCCTACAATTTGCATTCTGATTGTGTCAACCCATTTATTTAGCAGTTAATTCATTGCTTTTAAGTCAAAAATATGGCTCATTGAGCTTACAGACAATGTCATTTATTTTTCCATTTTTTTTAAGCAAGAGCTTGAACTGTTTTGTCTTCTCTTTAAATAAAGCTTCCTAGGCATCATCAAGAAGTCATATGTGGCAGGGGCACACTCATCAGATTACATGCTGCCATGACCACAACATGTAGCTCTCAACAACATTTGTGCTAGACCCATAAGGCCCTGAAAGAAGAATGCTTGTATATCTTTGCATTGAAAATGTTGGCCCTGTCATGCAAACTACTATATACATAGGATATATATATATATATTACCTATATATATTACATAGGAATGTGTCTGCTTTCCAGAATTAGGAAGGTAGGGCAAGATACAGGCTGAGCAGCTGGAGCAGAGATGCACCACATTCCCTTAAAGAGACAGTGTTTGCACTTGACAAGAGTTTAAACTGGGTTCCTGTGGATGAAACTCTTACTGACAATATTTATTATCAACAACAAACCACAACAAATCCTGATAAACCACTGGGAATCTGCCCAGAGGTAAGTTAACAACATCAAGTTTTAGACCCTATACCAGCAGCATTTTGTCTTTCTTTGCATGCATAGGCCAATACACAAACTCCGTGTCCCAACCTAGTCTGAGAAACAAACAAACAAACAAACAAATCACCAAATGAAAAGCAAAATAAATGCCAAACTGGCACTATTTCTGCTTTTGATTATAAGTGCAATATAGACCAATCATCCATGTATTTATTTTTCACTGAGAAGGCATAAGAAAAACAGATACCCACATAAGGAAAACAAAATCCATAATTTCCTGGTTTGTAATATTTAATATTTCCTAGAAAGGGTAAAATGTAACCAGCAATCCCATATGAGATAAACAGTGGTGGGAACTTCCGTTCTGTAATTCAGTACAAATGACAGCCTCATGAGCTACAGTTGACAGAGTAGAAGTCAGAGCAACCAATGGGATTTAATAGAATAATTAAAAAAAAATGCTTAACCTTCCTATGCCTCCTCTTCATCTGAATGTAAATACATTCATGTACTGAATTGAACAAATGAGCACATCTTTATTGGTGGCATACACCATAATTCCTAATAGTTCCTCAGCAGTGCACCAGGATATGCAAGCTGAAGACCAGGAGGGGAAAGTAATGCTTCTATGCTCCAAGCAAGGTAAGATGCTGAATTTTCTTTTAAGCTGCCATTAGGTGAAGTAAATCACATTGCAACTGCATTCTAGTGAAGACGAAAAAATTATCTCTCTTAGCTTAAAAGTCTTCACAGTTCTACTAAAATTTTCACAACAAATATAAAATCATTTGCTATGTTAGTGATAATTCAAAGTTCTGATTGTATCTAATTTGGACATTTCCTCGCAGCTGTACATCCAAGTTTCTTATGTTTACAGTACTTCATACTATCACATCAACCTCCAATTCAGGTAAAACTAAAGTGGTGGAGCTCAGGTACAGCTAGTCTTCGTTATTTAAAAAAAAAATCCAGCTATGAATGATACCCACAGAAAAAAACTATTGTGGTTTAATAAAAGAGTTGTTTCTCAAACTGTTTCTCAGGAGGTGCATTGAGTTGCAGTTTGATATTTTCTAGGATAATAAGTAACAAACTGCCTCATCCAACAGGATTTTAGAGCAAATAAGGGTATACCCATATCATTCAAGCACAGAGAGTAGTAGCTTTCTCCCAAGATAACGTGTCCTACTGTGATTTCACTTGCAGCTGAAGGCTGGGTGTTTCTTGATGCAGAGGACAGCATTTTAACAGTGCTCAGTGTTTACAATACTACACTAATATCCCAGTCACATATATGAGAGTTGTGAAACTGAAAATCTGAATAACACTTTGATAATGCAGTAAGATCCTTAGGATGTTGTGATATTTAATTTACATCAAGAACGAAAGCTGCTCTGAGACCGGGTTAGGGATTATCTGCTTCCACAATTTGCTTTCCCCTTTTTCAACCCCTTTCGACCGCAAAGCTGCAGTTTAACTGAAGGTCAGGTATTGAATCCACTCTGTTTTCACTCTCCTTTTGAAAGTAAATTCTCTTCTGCATGATGTCTAAGTAGATAGCACCAGCCTAAATACCTTCAGCTTCATTATCTCCCTTCTCTTGTTATAGCCTGATCATAAATGTTCACAACAGTGTACTACAAAAAGGTTGGGTCTTAATGACACTCTGAGGCTATGATATAGGATCACTCATCCCACACTACATCTTTCTACAAATAGCCTTGCAAATAGCCCCAGTGTTAAACATAAACCTTTATATTAGAGCACTACGTTCAGTAATTCCTCAAGGAAGAGAACTCCACAAAACCTCTTACAGAAGTAATGATAATATCCAGGGTCTGACCTGGAGAAAACATCCATTTATGAGACTAACTTAATCCCATGTTGCAAGGAACAGTAAAGGATGGTACATACTCTTTCTCCCATTTCTACATGCAAGCACCCACATGGAGACAAGTAAATAAAATGGAGACTTACCAAAAACCCACTGCTTCAAGCCTACATCTTATCAATGCTACAGTATACTTGTCTTCCTATGCAGCCAGGTATTTACATGTTTTCAAAAAGCAACATTCTTTTTGCTGTAGATCCTATGGATCTTTTAAAATTTGCAAAGAGATTATTTAAGTTTATTCTTTTTTGCATCTCTGACCAATGAGGCTCTTAATATAACCTAAACTTTTAATTCTGTGAAGCAAAGTAAAAAAATCCCAAACAATTAGAACAAAAAAACTACCCCATCAGGATTCCCATGCAAGGGTAGTATCCACAACTGTATTCAAAACTGGCTGGAAGGAAGACCAGCTCATGACAAATCCAAAGAGAAATGAGTCTAGCAAGCTTGTTTCCTTTCTCATTTCTTATTTTTCGTAATTGACATCTATTAGATTGGATTATAAAGTATACTCAAATTATTGACTCACCAATCCCAAGAAGGTAAGTCTTCAAAGTAATGAGATCAACAACCGTTTATCAAAGAAAATCACCGAAGATGCAAGGCTCTGCATTTGTTGGTGAAATGTATTGTCAGAGGTCTGGCTGGATCAATGGAGAGTTCAGGCTGGCCACCACAGACAGCTTCATGCAGGAGGATTGCTCCTAAAGCAACAGCGACCCCCACCCACAGGAGAACACTTGGTGGAAGTTCAAAGGTTTCTTCATCTCTTCTTTTAAGGATACTAGAAAATGTATTAAAAACAGACAAGTAACTTCCCATAATAAGCACACTTTATTAAACTAAGCTCATCTCTCTTATTATTCCAGAAGCTCTGCAAAGGTCTCTGGGCCTGCTGGGAAGTTCCATGGTAATATGGGGAGAATTAAAGGAAATGTTCTTTGAAGGCTGTCGTCCGTCCCAGAGTTTTTGTCAAACATGCCACAGTAGCTGTGCCAGAGCATCCTCAGGAAAGGGTAGTTCACAGGGGTTCCTGACACCAGTTTGGATGTCTCCATAGGAAAAGAAACATGAAAATCTTCCCACTATTTTCAGGGCAAATGCCAACATTTCATTTAAGTGTAAGGAAAAGGAAAGGGTCAAGGTGGAATGGGTACTCTTGGGGATAGGGAGTTATGGGGAAATGGACAATAAACAAAGCAACCAAGTGAGATTAATTTGAACCCCTTTAGCTGGATGGTGATTAGATTGAATGCATTCTATATACTCATACTTATTGGGCAATAAGTCAACTTATTGCTCCACATAGCTATTAGCAGGATAGATTAGCTTCATGGAAATACAGGCTGTAAGGTTTGGGATAAGCTTTCTTGGATACAGATAATCTTTAATACTACTCTCCTGTTTCCATTCTCTTCCCGGAGAAAGTTAAGTTAGGCTGGCATACTATATGAACTGTGTTTGTGTAACAGAGAAGTGCAGGGACATTTTTCCTTAGTCCTACTTATGTCCACTTTCAGATCCCTCAGTGGAAAAACAAAAAAAAAAAAATAGAGAAGAAACACAGTTTGAACAAAACAAAATAAAATGTCATCTCTGCTGTCTAGGTGATTGTTTTTACACTCAGTCTACTTTGACCTTTGCTGATGGGACAGACTCCTCGCCAACAAATGCTGGGAGCAGACCTTTTTAAGAACTGTAAGTGTTCACAGTGTGATGGTGGTAAGGAATTGTGGGGCCCCATTAGAAAGAAGTCCGTGACGCAGAGCTTCAAGTGGCTGAATTGTCCTTGCCACAGATCACATTTCCCTATAGCTCAAAGATCAATGTCTGTTTGCTTTCACTGTGCATCAGAATTCCCCTATTCTGAAGAAACAAAAAAAATTTGGGGGCAGGCTGTATCCAGAACTGCAAGTATTTTTGATAGAGAAAGAAAGCAAACTAGTGACACTGTCTTTCCCATCACATCTATGCAGACCATATAAACTACAGGAAGAGTGGCAGCTCTCAGTAAGTTATATACCACAGAGAAGCTTATTTTATCATGGCTCCCTCTCAGCCTGTGGGGCTGAGAATGAAGAACTCTTATCTCCAAATCTGACTGAAACTTAACTGAGTGCAAATCAAACCATTAATGGAGTTCAAAAGTGGAGAATGGTTCTTATTACCACTAACTTCTTATCTTTGTCCTCTTGATTTCCATCTAAAAATAAACATTTTTAAACATCAGAATAATTCCTGAAGTGACCAACATTGGGAATATTGGGAATATAGATGAGTGACATCCAAAACCAGTTTCTCAGACCCATACTGTTCAAATTATTTGAATTTCTTTCAAATAAGCATTTAAAAAACAAAATTCACACCACCCAAATGGATCCAACTTAGATCATCCTTATAATAAATACTTGAGAGAAATATTTACATAGTAGTGTTCCTCCCCTGAGGTCAGTGGTGTTGGTACAGAGTGGAGGCAGATACTATTACCAAGAAGCAAGGGTGATCTTGACCCTCTCTGGAACATGCTACAGCCTAGCCTGAAACTGGCACTTCCTGGCTGGATAGGGTTCTCTAATTCTATTAAGCTAATTCCCATTGTAATGCAGCCTCCTGATCTTACATAGTGCTGCAGAGAGTGTGTACCCAGAGCACAGAGAGTAACCTGAACCCAAAGGCAAGAGTGCACCTAACTGGGTTGTTACGAGGGAGGCACTGAGTGGTCACTTTCCTATCCACTTCTCCTCTGCGAATCACAAGCACTGAGAATCTTGCACAAAGAAAATCTGTTTTTCTGTCATGATTGGAGTTACTTTCACTTCACAAATCTTCCCTTGATCAAGTTACTCTTTGCTATTATAAAGATTTCAAAAGGTTTCAGGCTGTACAATTTTATATGTTTTAGAACAGCATGATCATGAAGGAAGCGACTTGAAGCACTCACTTGAATTTTTAACCATGAACTTTAGCGCAGTGATTTCCACATTCATGTCAAGAGAAAGACTGGAGCTAGAATCTCCAAATATCAAGCTCACTAAAGCATTAAAAAGAAAAACGAACCCAACAAAAAATAAGACACATCAAGAGCAACAGCAGAATCTCAAAATCTTCCACTCCTGCCCCCATCAAAAGAGGTGAACTCGGCAAAAGGAAATATAATGACAGCAGGTTATGCAGCTTCAGTTGCAAGGTCACTAGGAGATCCTGAATAAACTTCATTAAGATCTCACATTAACAAGACTTCTGGGCTGAGAGCTTAAAAATAATTTCATGCACTTCTTATGTTGAGATTTTCACCTATTCACACTTAGGCCTGGGTTTGACTTCAGCAAAAACCTGGGCAGAGAGATGAAGAAGAATGCTTAGTTATTGGAGTAGTAAAGCTTGGTTGCCGGAAAGAGCGTTCAGATTGCATTTTCTCACTTTGTGTGACTCCTGCCCCATATCTTTAAATGCAATAAGATGTCTTGGCCATGACAAGAAAAAAAATTCCAAGTTTAAAAATTCTCTTAAGTACAGCTGAAAAATGGAAACAGAGGAATTTTTTTTTTCCAAAGAGCTGAAAATGAGGCCTGTGTATGTGGAGGAAGAGAAAAATGACCAGGAATTGTGGGAGTGGGAGGAGAGGCATGTGCAGTGACCTGCAGAAAGTTAGAGAGATGATTTGGAAATATGGGTCACATTATTGCGGTATCAGCCAGTCCATCAGATTGATGGACTAATCACCAGGTAGGTCCAGTGAGGCTTGGTTCTCTGCTCCATAGTGAAGCTTTATAAAATGATTTCTAAAAAAAATTGCCTGAATACTTAGCAAAAGGCAGGAAAATTCACCTGCAAATGAACCATTTTGTGCCAGAGACTCAGTATGCACTTCTGTAAATCACAAATCTTCGCTATAATCAATGTGTGTGCTCTCCAGGAGTCTAGCTCTGGTTGACAGCCAGGGCAGAGGGCAAGCCATGGAATAAAGCTAAGAAAAATCCTCCCAAACAGAGCAAAATGGAAAAGAAAAAACACTAAAAAACCCCCCATCCAATAAAAAACCCCAAACCACACCAACAGATCCCAAATACACCTTTAATTTTATGTTATTACCTGCCTTCATGAGGCTTTGGTCAAAGAAATGAAAAAGTGGCAGCAAGTTTCTATATGCTGGTCAAGATGTAACTGAGTAAGAGCACTGTCTCAGTAGTTTCAGATGCTCTTTTGGGCAATTTGAACACTAAGTCCAGATTCAACCTCAGGATCAAGCCTTACACTGAACCTTGTGTGCTGGCTGGCACCACTGACTCTGAGTATTCCTCATGAAATACTATAGGGTCAAAGTACAAGAGAACTCAGTTGAAAGAACTGTTCTGGAGCTCTGTGTGGGAAGTGAAAGTCTCCTGAAGACTGCAATTTCCTTCAATGATTTTGGTGCTATTATATGCTCAATTTCTGCCAGAAATTTGTCTTCTGGCAAGCTCCTAGCTAGCTAGCTAGTATGAGAAGGGGGGAAGATATTTCTTTAAAGGATTTGTTTCCTGAAGCATACATCACTGAAGAATCTAGTGATGAATTATTTTGCAGAGCATGTTAAATAATATAAAAAAGGGGTTCCAACACATGATCACAGATAATTATGTTAAGAGCAGCTTAACAAGCAACCCTTTCTCAATCTTGCTACTGTAATTCCCTATGTACACTTAACCTGCCTACAGAGGAGAGGCAAAATGTATCGTTTAGACCTTTGCTCTAACTTAGGGTATCAAATAAAACCCAATTTTGTGAAGAGAGCTGGCACTTTTGAAGAGAATTCATTTGAAAAACAATTGAGACAGCATATTTTGTACCAGTATAATTTCTGTCATTAATCAAGAGAAGGCATAAAAAAGAAAAAAGGAGAAACCCACCCCTGACCTGGAATTTTTGGTGAATGCTGAAGTAAAAAATGGGGGGCACATGCTGCTTTAAGCAGTGAACAGAGGATATGAGGGAGAAACTGGAGTTGCTGGGGTAGCAGAGGGGAAGAGGGAAGGACAAAGGTGTTTCCACAGGACAAGACTGTAAGGACACAGGGCACAAATCCATAAAAACACATGCTTCGCTGACTCTTATGCTCATACAGCAACTTGTTTTTTGAGGGAGAAGCCATTTCACTATTAGGTCCCATTGTGCTATTTTGAACAAGAAAACTACTTTTCATTACCGGGAACCAACATTAGCCCTCTTCATGTCTGTCAGACTCAATCTCAGATGTCTGGCAATTACTTGAAATTGAACTCAAAACAATACTGAGGTTTTATTGATAGCTTCTCATCAGTTCCTTGCTGTTTCTTGCCTTTCAACCGATAGCCTGGAGAGTGTCCAATTCTCCTACACCATGCCCAACAGGGTCAAATTTCAGAGAGGTTATTGATTGGGACTTGACATTTAAGGAACATTCAACCACTGTGGCATGAACAGCTTTTTACCAGCTCATAAATATTGCTAGGCTGAGACATCCCCTTTCTCATGCTGAAAATTGAAATGTTATTTCCCTGTTTTTCTTCTGGCTCAGCATTTTAATACTGTAATTTGCAGTTTCCCTGGATTTCCAAACTGTGCAGGGATAAATGCTGCTGTGAGAGTTATTTCAGGTAGCCAATCCTGCAGCCTCCACCAGCTGGACGAAACAAAATCAGTCAGATCTTGTCTAGCAAGAATTTCAAAGAGAAGAAGCAATAGATATGTCAATACTTCATGGATTTTTTTAATGAAACCTCTCACCAACAGAAAAACTATTGGGTTTTTTTGTTTTTGTTGGTATTTTGATCAGGCTCTGGCCTTTTGCTTCTGAGGAGGATGGAGGAGTTCTGTCAAGAGAAGGTCTACATCTTGAAGATGTGACTTATTTGTGGTGAAGCTGTCCTTTGCAGGGGTAAACCAGTGCTATTGTATTCCCCTGATCCCCACTTTTTAGGACACCACTCTAAATCAAGTGTTAAAGCTTATGGTTTGTTGGCTAATTTTTGTGCTAAACTCTGAATTTCCCAGTGACTTGGAAATAATGTGCCTCCTTAAAAACTGGACACTAAATCAAAAGACGAAAAACCCCATGAGTTTCACACACTTGTTTTCATCTAAAATTCAACTGTAAGACTTCACTTGCTAGAAATCTGAGATGAGGTCCAGGACAATCCCAAAGACCATGTCCCAAAAGAGGGACTACTAGGGACCTCTTGGCTCCAAATGTAAGCAGAAGTTAACAGTGATTCTGAGCAAATTAAAGTGGTTTTATAATTGTTTCCAGAGTTCTTATTAATAACTGCAATATAAGGCAATTATAAGGCTTTGCCACCTCTCTCACACAAGTTTCATCAAATTCATAAGCTGCATTCATCTAAGATGCACAAAAAAGAGAGCTGGTTAGAAGGACATCAAACATGCTCTTCCATCAGAAAATGTATTTATGTTAAAATAATAATCAAAAAAACAAATCCACAAAAGATCCAATTATGTTTCCAAAAGAAAAATGCCATTTTGGCATTTTTGTGGGTTTTTTTTTCACTTATGGTAGAACAAAATATTCCAAGAATATAAAAGCAGTTTGAGATTCTTTTTTACTCTCTGTTACTGTATAGCATGTGCTATTTTCCTTATCTATTAAAAACATCCATAGATCAAGCATCTATTTGGTTCTAACATCTCAATATTATAAAAGATAAATATTTTTACCTTATAAAAGAAGAGATTCCATGTCTCAATAAGTAGAAACAAAACATTTTGATGTTTTCTATTTGCTATTTTCACAGCATTGGTTCCCTGGAAATTTCAAACTTTTGACTTGGAATTCAGGTTCAGAGCACCAATCAATTTGAAAAGGTTGCCATTCCCTGAGCAAAAGAGATTATCTGCTCTATGTGGGTGTGGTTGTAACCTCTGCACAGAAAACTCCAACGTCAGGGAGATGTCACAGCCAGGTAAGAAAGCTGATGACAGGAATGGCACTTCACAGAGGGTTGGAATTTTAGCTGTACTCCAAGCCTAACAGTCAGTGTGTGGTACCCACTATTATTATGAATAAGACCTGTAACCTTTAATCAGTGATGAGACTTCCGAAATGAGAAAAAAAAATCAACCATGAAAATAAGTAAATAAACATCAATCATTAGAAAAACTTGAGTTCACTGCAGTGGTAAATGTTTCTTCTCGATTTTAGCAGTGTAGCTATGTGTTAATTATATATATTGCTAAACATTTCTCTGTGTGATAGAGCAAGTGCACAATTCTATTTTAAAATAATATTAGTTAGTAAAAACAGAAGTCTGACTCATTTGAATTGAAGCTGAGATTTCAAGAGACCTGCAGTGTTATTACTTGAATCAGATGATTTCTGTACTAGCCAGGTGAGAACTAACAAGACCTATATACAGGCAGTCAATTCTGAGACATTTGGTTTCACATAAACTTATAATATTATTTTTGGATGCTTTTTTCACTCTTTTTGGGTAACAGAAGGTCCTTGTGGGAGACTGGAAGGACAAGGACTGCTCAAAAGCCAGTAAAGGAGTTTCATTTCCAGATCTTCATATTGGTCAGAAGAGGGAAAATAATGGAGATCCTCAGCTGTGCTGCCATGGTCTGGTGGATGGGGCAGCAGCTGAAGTGAAAAGAAAAGGAAAGCTGACCAATCCTCAAATTACCCTGACCCTCAAAGCCAGAGGGCTGCTTCATGGGCAATTTCACAACTAAGCCATGAATGATCCCAAAAGTCTTTAAAGATTGTCTCCCACTTGTTTTGCTTGTTCATGAGAATATGTTGCTCCTGGGAAGTGATGTGGCCAGCATGTTGTGAGTCATGAATTGCACTGATTGCAAGCACAGCTGGGAATCCTCTTCAGCCATTCCCAATTGCTTCCTTTCTCTAGCCTATTTTATCGTTTGATTTTTTACTGGCAGAAAAAAAGTTATATTAAAAATAGGGCTTTGTTTCTTTTTCTGGCCCCAGCACTCCTTGGCAGCTGATTTCACTCTCTCTTTTTCCTTTTCTTTTAGTTCTTTAAAATCTAACAACCCCAGACCACCCTTCTCGGTTCAGAAAGCCTCTACTCTCGCTGGTCTAGCCACCTTCTGTGGCAATTCTTGTTTGCAGCAGGTTGCCCTGGTATCGCAACCCTTTCTCTTTTTCCATTCTGCCTCCTGCCCTGCTCTTGCACAACTACCCATTTTGTATATGGGCTTGATGTTGAAAATATCTTTAGTTAAACCCTCTTATTGGCTTTCAAGCAGAACTGGTAGCTGAAACCCTGGCACTGTAACTCAGTAAAACCTTTTTGTGTTCTTCTTTGCTCCTTTTCATACAAAAGCCCAGAAATTTTCCCTGCAGGCTTATAATTGTGCTGTCATTACAGGATAGCTCTTTTAAGCCAAATGTTCATCTTTCTGTGGTCGGCGACATTTTGTGTCAGAAAAAGCAAATCTCCCTCTCTCCTTGCTGTGCAGATATCCTGATGCAGAAATTAGGCTGTGAAAATCTATCTCCCCACAACCCAAAATAAGAAATGAGCCTCACATCAAAGTCAGTGAAAAGTCTCCCACGGGCTTCAGATGGCTTTGGGTCAGATCCTGAGGGTGAAGCTGAGGTCTGTGCACCGTTCAAGTTCCTCTTTAAAGAAATTGATTGATGAGAATAAGTATTAGAAGAGTAGTACCAACTTTGGAAAACTTTTCCTCATTCTGGGAACTGCTCTGCAACAGGGGATTGGAACACTGAGACCTGCTCCCTTTCCCTCACATGTACCTGGCAGCTGCCTCTGGCACAAGGAGCCCTGTGCTAAGCACTGCCTTTCAGCTCAACAGTTATTTTGCCTGCAGCCCAAGCCATATTTGACACATATTGTATCCTGTTTCTGCTGCGTCAGCAGTGTTGTGTAAACACGTTAGCTCATCCAGGCATGAAACTCACAATTGTTTTCCCACTTGCAAAACAAACCACGTCCAATAAACCCAGGGGATGAGGAGGTTATTCAGATTTCTACTAAAGCTGCTCAACACAACAGAAGTGGTTAATAAAGTTACTACTCTCCTTGGCGATCCGTCAGCTGCCTCTGATGAACGAAGTGCTGCTGACATGGCAGGAATAATGACATTGCCTTTCAGCAGCCCCATCCCTTTCCCACTGAAGGGACTGAGCAGGTTGAGGAGACTGATAGGTTGTCTCTCCTGATGGTAGCAGGGGTCTGGTTCCCTTTCTGTTCAGTGCACAGCAGAGAAAATAAAGCACAACAGCACCGCCTACAAGTCCTTCTTAGCTGTGACCAATTGCTGCTAATGCTTGCTGGATCCCAGGCTTGAATATTGTAGGGCTGATCTCACTGGGAGCAAACAGAGGTGAGGTTAGGCAGATAGCTGGAAGTAACCTGGGGAAGAAGGAGAAAAAGGTCCCTCAGCTTGGGGAATGTGCACAAAACAAACCTGTTAGTTCATGGAGGTCTGTTAGCTAGCAGACCCTGCTCCAGATAGATTCCCATCCATTTCTGAATGTTGAGGAATAGGAAACAGCAGGAGCAGCCAGGAGATATATTTATCATTCTGCTATCTTTCATACACCACAGAAGACATAGCATTCAAAATGCCTTTTAGCCCTGCAGGCAATGAAAGCATAGTGCCCTGAACTCATTCTACATACCTGTAAGCACCGAACCCTTTCCTTGAATTGGGAGGAGAGGAGACAGACAATGTGAGCTATGCAGACATAGGGCAGGAAGAGGTGCCCTCTGCCAGTACCTTCCACTCCATAAACAGTCTGAAGTTAGGTAGGACATGTCTGACAGGATAGACATGAATTTTGTCCTCTGTACCAAGTTCTTTGTTCCTGGATTCTGTTATAGGTTCTCAGTGTCATTTATCACATGAGGTGTCACACAGACTTTATCAAGGGCAGTAGCTGAGACAAGCCAAGGTGCTGATGGCAGCATTCCCTTCACTGCCCCTGCACTCTGTTTGTGGTGGGAGGCTGCTGCTGGTGCAGCTCACTTAATCTCCTAGCTGTTGGTCCTCACAGGCCCTTCTGCACACTCTCAAATTTTTTGTAAAACAAAGAAACAAAAATACATACCTTGCCAAAGGGTCTCCATAGTTAAAGAGATATGGTTGTTCTGCAGCTTCAGCCAGGCTACCTGTCCCCTGCTTTCCCAGTATAGGAAGTGCTGTAACTTGCTATAAGACTGGTTCTTCTCAAAGCCTGTGGAAAATATTCATCCTATGCCCAGTAGAATTTAGGATGCATTAATTTGGGTCTGTGTTTTGGAGGAATGGGAAAACTTTTAACTGCTGGAAATTATTCCTTTTGTTAAATCTCTTTTTTAATGTCAACATGTATTCTCTCTTGTATCTGTCTCTTTTTTATATCAATAAATATCTTTATATGTGAGCCATGAATATTGAATGAACACCTTTCACCAAATCAACATGAAATAATATCTTAGTAAGATCCATTGGGTCTTTTCCCATTAAAATATTTTAAGCTCTGATACTATGAACGAATGAGTTTTAAACAGCCTGTTTAGATACCATCATACATAATACATAATTCCTTAGGGATGGAGACAGAAGCTGCACCTGGTTATTTTTTAGAAAGCACAGCCCTAGGGTCTGGCTGAAAGGGGGAAGGAATAACGCTGAACTGTGACAATGTTGTGTATAGGCAAGCAGTGCTTTTCAGAAATGCTTATCCTGCCTTTATCCTCTCACGGTAAACTATGTTGTACAATGCATATAGACTTTGTGCTCCAAAAGTGGAAGGAAAAATCAGTTACTTCCTGGGAAACAGTTGTTTTAAATTCCTTCCTGCTTTTATTAGACATTATTATTTATATATCTGAATCTAGAGAGTATATAAATTCAAAAGTGGATTGGTTTGATGCATGCCACAAAGCAATTAATGCCAAATGACTGAAATTCAAACTAAAATCTAAAAGCAAAATGAAGTCTTCTAAATTAATCTATAAAGTTTTATACATGTTGGACAGCAACAGAATTGGTAGTTCAGGATAGCAGAACTGTATCTGGACTGAATTTGACACATTATAAAATTATTAATTCAACTACTGTCTAGGACAGGGAAGTTCATCAGAAGAAATCAATTTCTTCAGCTAAGGATCATGAAGTAGTGTAAGAAAATGTGAGGATTTACACAGATTTTAGTTAGGTTTAGGGTTTAACCCATAGGGGATTTTTTGTTAACTGAAAGATACATGTTGTATTTAAATGCCTTTACAGTAATGAGTAATAGTTCTCTCAGTGAATCTGCTAAAAATACACCAACGTGATTTTAAGAAAATAAATGCTATGTTACCCTGGAACATAAAGTAAGTTCCCTCTTCTCCTGGAAAGTGGTCTGAAGTCTGAATGCCTGAAGGGGACTAAAATAGGCCTTAAAAGGCTGTTTTAAACATCTTTACACAATTGGTGTAAAAATGTTGCAGTGTCACTAAGAATCAGGTCCCCTACATTTGACAGATAATTATTGAATACTCTGGGGTGCATTTTTCTTCTAACTCCCAGTTTGTTTTCTGAATCCTCCTGGAAAGCCAGTGGACAGAATTATCCTGCTATATGAGGTGACTTTTATTTTGGGATCTTAAGGTATGCTTCAGAAAATGTCAGGGGGTTGAGCTTTGGGGATTCAGCCTTTTATAGCAAGCTGCTGGGAAACAGAAACACATTGCAATCAAGTACTGAATCCCCAGCTAAAGGTGTACAATCTTCTGTGATTCTAGTCTTCTTTTAGCCTCAGGATCAACTTCTACTTTTAGAAGCACTAATGGTTAAAACCTATTGAATCTCAGACGAACATTTACAAGAAGGGAGCATTTGTCCTTAAATACCAAAGGCTTTTGAAAAGCTCTGTCACTTCTCTCAGATGATGGAAAACAGCGTTCGTGGAAGAAATACTATTCTCTAATGACTGCCTGTTTTAATCCACAGCACACCAGAGGCTAAATAAACTGAGTAGGTTAAGCCAAATGTGCATACAGTTCACATAGACCTTGCTCAGACTAATGGATCATTGTTATGCCAGGATATAATGGATAGATTGGCAAGTGTCTGTCCCTTGCTTGTTTGATGCAGTCTCTGGATGAACATGTAAGGTCATATTTGCTTGCTTTTTATGGTATTCTTTCTTACAGTCAAAACTTAATTTGTATTCTCAAAATGGTATAAAAAGTTCCAGAAATAATTCAAAGTAATTAAAAATAAAAGGGCAGGAATCCAGTACCAGGGAGGGGAACATTTTCTCTTTTAGCTCTGTTTGTGGATCCTGTTGTGCCAAGACAGAAAACAGTGAGATGTTCAAATATTAATAAAGTGGTAGCACAGCCAAATTAAAATGCCCCAATTCTCCTAAGTAATGTTTCCAGCAGAGCACAAAAGAATAATCAAGCCCCCAAACTAGTGAAGGAGAATTTATGACCCACCATCTGAGCTGCCAAGAACTCCCTACATGCCGGCACTGAGGATGGCATGGAAGCTCTGCCTTTAAACTTCACTCAACTCTGTGCTACAGTACAATGCAGTGCCATGGAGAGTCTTCTGCTCGCTTCTTGAGTCAACTGGTCCCTGCTTAGCACGTACCTCCATATCAGCACAAAGACATTTAGCACAGTTTTTCATTGAAACGGCAACTCTCGGAATCTGAGAAGTGGCTCAAGTTGTGTTCAATGTGCATTCCCACATGATACAGGAAAAACCACTAGGTCCTGAGTCAATTGAAAGTGAAGCTAGACACTGAAATTTGTGCATCAGTAGTGGAAAGTGGGATTTGGTATTGCCTTTTTATTTTATTTTTTTGTTAACAGCAGATTCAAGAGACTTTAAATTTCTTGAAAGTGCTGCTTGAACAAACCAGACAGATGGAAGAGCTTAGATGCTGACCTAGGCATGTTGCACGTACTCATCCTGTGTGTTATACCTACCTAGGGCACTGGACTGCATGTGGACTGTTTGAGTTTTTTTTCCTATATGGTCCAGGCTAGATGTAAAATCTACATGCTGGGATATCATAAAGTGTTTTGTGTGGTTTGCATGAAGTGAGGAAGAAACTCCAAACACTGTCTTTCTAATACAGGTCTTCTCTGTGCTACATCTCTCTCTACACTACGACATGTTGAGCTAACAGGCAGCTATTATGGTCATCTTATGCCATAGCTTTAATGAATTTGAAACCTAACAGTTTTCTTTACATGCCCTTCCTCTGTCATGCATTCTCATTCCCATCAGCTTCTCACAGTGGCATACTGAAGTTTTATTCAAGTACCTTTTCTTATTGCATTCAACAGCTAGAAAAAAACAGTCTCTTTCTAGACTGTTTTTCCATTCCAAAACCTGTCCTGCATATATTTCAGCTGTGATTTTAGTTCAATTTTTGGCTGGATATAGAAGTGTTTCCTGATATCAAGCATCATAATGAAAATTTTGAAAGGCAGCACCTATCATTTTTTCCCTAATCTACCCATGACAAACTTCTGTACCAAAGATCTGATCTCTCTAGCTCAGGTAGAGTTTGCCTTTTGCCAGAATTTTTTTCTAGTGCTAAAGATACATACTATCCCTCACTTTTCATCTTGTATTATTTACACATTTATAAACTGTAGTTCTCTGTGCTTCTCTGTCTCTTCATATAGAAAAGGAAATTTCAAAGAATCAAAGGAAATGGGCTTAGATCAGTTTCTAGAAATGTAGATTTAAATTCTTCTACTCACACTTACCAATCACTGATAGTGACCATGGAATTAGATACCTCCTCAGCTGGAAAGAGGTTAATGCAGAAGTGGAACAAGTGCACCAAGTACAAAAGTAAATAGTTTCAGCCTGTCCTGCTGTCCCTAGCACATTCAAGTGCAGAACTCTACAGAAGTAATACAAGAGGCTTGCTTGTTCCTCTTTCAGTTTACTAGAAATTTTAGCTGATTAAAGCTAGAAAAAGAGAAAATTTAAGAATTAGTTCAGTTTTGCATATTCCAATTCAGGCAGGCAGCCTGACACAGCCATACATGGACAACATTTACAGAAATGTAAAAAGAAAGGTTCCTGGCCTAAGATTCCAGCCTAATTGAGCCAAACGCAATAAACATGATAATTATTCCTTCTCACAGTGAAGTGAACAATTCAATTTGGAAGGAAAGATGTGCTATTGCTATTCCCCAGTCCTGCTGTTATTTTATTTTATATGCACCGTTACTGCTCATCACAGAGATTTTCTGCATTTAGTTAGGGAGTACCTTTGCCAGAGAGTTCAATTTACGGCCTAAACTCGGGTTAATGTGGCTTCTGAGGGTTTGCCTACATAGAGTAGTTAAAGTGTTATAATGGAAGCTGTTAATTTCCATCACTAAGCCTTTCTGGACACTCTGGGCCAGGCACACACCATGGTCACTCACTGGAGCTTCAACTGGCCAGGCTTGATTGTACTCTGGTCTGACAGCTGTATAGCTGCACAAGTGCAGCCCTCTTCCCAAGCTCTACGAGACATCTGGCTGTGTCATCCCTGACTTGGCTTTCCCAGGCAAAAGACTGTCATCTTCTGGGAGAGCTGGCAGGCCAGCCCCACTGCATGGACAGCAGTCCCTGCCACCTCTCCGACAGCTATGAGGGACTACTGGCTCCAGCCTGAAGAGCATACCTTCTTCCCTGCATCCCTACTCCCTGGACAGACAGGACACCATGCATCAACCTCATTGCAGAGTCGCTGGGAAGGCCCCCCAACGTCTGCCACCCCACACCCTTTCCAGATCCTGCTTTTAAATGATTATAACTCTTGCAAAAGCAAAAGGACACAATCCAGTGTGGGCTTTTTAGGTGGGTGGTGTCAGCTATGTCTGCCCAGCTGTCTGCAAAAAAAAGCACCAAACTGGGACCTGTGTTGCTGCACTATATTTCTTGACACTATAATGCAGAAGTGCTCCAGTCTAATAAAACCGCATGGTAGTTTAGCTATTTCCTCTTCTCCACTTAGGGGACCCCTGGTGGTGTAGTGATTAGGATGCAGCGCTCTTACTGCCACGGCCTGGGTTCGATTCCTGGTCAGGGATACTCCCCCGGGCAGATGGACCTCATCAGCCCTGTAAGGCCATCCATCTAAGAGAAGGTCACTCTAAACAAACCTACGTCCTGAGGACCTCACTGCCATTGTCCAAGCTCGCTTGGCCCCGGCAGATGAACCTTAGGATTAAAGGGTGGGCTCAGTTCAGCGCATGCTGTGTCTCACCTAAAAAAAAATCCATTGCACAGGCTCGAAAGATTAAAAAAAAAAAAACCTCTCCCAAAATCTTCGTTCGCGACGACCGGCCATACTATACTATACTTCTCCACTTAGCACCAAATTGTACCACATCTGAATTTCTTGCAACATTGTATATCAGGTTAGAAGGAAAAGGCAATAAAAGGCTTTTCTCCCACAAGAAATGTGAAGTTATTTGTTAAAATTTGTGCAGTTCTTACTTACTTTGGTGTCACGGCATTTGTTTCTTGCTTCAGAGAAATGGCTTTGTCTACACTGGTCTGTAAAAGTTGCGACTTACGTGGTTTCTGTCAAGGCTGATGCCACCACTTACCTGCTGTCCTCCAACCTCCCAAGCACAGGCCAGCCTGGCACACACTCAACAGGCAATCTGCACTCATGGCTGCTCTGAGAGAAAAAAAACAGAATAAAAAAATGATCATCAGATCAGAAGGCAAGAGGCAGATGCACAGAAAACATTTACCCTATCACCTCAGCACAGAGCAGGCCTGTTGCAAAAACATGATGCTTTCTCAAGCGCAAAGATGGACACAGCTCAGGTTCATCTTCTTTTAGGAGAGAGCATGCCTAGGGCTTTAGCATACACCAAATATCTTGATGCAGCATGGGCAAGTCAGGCACAGCTGAGTGTACCACAGGCTACTCCATGAGTAGATATCCTGAACTTCACCTCTCAAGCACAGCACAAACCTCAGGTGGATTAAGCCATCATTGCAGGTAGAAACATGTTTTGAGTATATTTCTCATTTCACTGTGCAGAAATACCTGCAGACACCATCTTCCATCTTTTTTTTTGTCCTATTGGGTTTTTTAACTCCACTAATTAGGTGGTAATTTTTACATCAAAGGAAAGTTATCTCAGAGGTGAGAATGCTACTCACATTTATGTTACAACAAAGCTGAATGAATGAATGTGAGAGTGTAATTAGTGATTAATACTCAACCATCTCCTACTTCTTAAGGAAGACTGGTGACTGTTGTGGAAGGAAATCACCAAATGAACTGCAGGTTTAGCAAGGTAGTTAAATAAACTGGACCCAGAAAATTGCAGTTTCTCTAAAGGAAGGTTAATAGCTGGCCTGGAAAACAGGCACTAAAGGAGACTAATTGTGTGCATATGTGTGAAAAAGTGAATAAGAAAGACTGTCTTAGAAATTTACTTCTGTACTTCTGCACCAAAATACCTGTACTTCCTCTCTGATCCAAGCAGCACAGCAAATTCCACAAAAAGCAGAGTAACTACCTCCCCAAAAGACTGATAATCAGCTATACATCCATGAAACCTTTGCCTTTTGTTTTATAAAGGTTAGGGACAGTAGGAAGCTTCACTTTAATCAGTTGATCTCTGAGTGGAAGTGGAGAACCCATCTTAAAAACTGTATATAGGTTATGCATATGAATACTGATTAAAACAAGAACAAATGCTACTGAAAAGAAGATGGTATAACCCCTTGTGTTTTCTTACCAGGGGACCTAGAGTGCATGTAAACACTTTGCCCACAGGCCATGCCTTCTGCGTAAGGGTGAAACCTTTTATTCTTCTCAGACCCTTCCTGGCTGTGGCCCAATACAGGCCTGCTCTCAGCATACTTGCCCCCCAACTCCAAAAGCCTACAGCAAAACTTACACCATCGTTGCCGTGGATCTCTGGTAAAAGAGAGAAGGAAATAAGGTTTGGTAATATTCCTCTCCAAACCAAAGGCTGCGGAATCTGGGTGCCTGCTGCACGTACGAACAATTCAGCTTCAGTAGTGAAGGTACCATCAGACTGACTCCCATTTCTGGATTCCCCCCTGCTGGAACCACTTGGGACCTAGGATATGCCTCCCTTCTCCAAGGTGGAAACAGCCTTGATTGTGTTAAATTGGTTTTGTCTTACTCATTCCCTTTTATATCATACAAACTTTGGCAGAGGAGATTTGGGTGCAAGGCATGTATTTATAGTGTATTTTTTATGTATTTCTTTGTACCTTTGCCACTGGGATAAATTGAAAAGAAATGCAACTCACAGCATCACAGATGTTTTTTGATTTCCTTTTCTTTTGCATTGTTCAGGTGTCCAAGGGCTTCAAGGAATATGTATTTCATATGTTAGAAGGAAATACAGGACGTGAACTTGACTTCATCAGCTCCATTTTATTTTGAGTTGATACTGTGCTTGTAGCAAGAAGTCCCTCTGTATAGGCTGAGTTTTCATTAAATCTTGTGAAGGATTTTTTGTTGGTATGCTCATCTCAGACAAACCATACTGCAATCTATCACAATTCACTGAATGCTTAGCATACTTGCCAGGTTGCTTCACAGTTTTGCCATTCTTAGAGGTGCTGATGAAAATGTATTTTCTGTCTGTTTGCTATTACAACAATCACACTTATTAAGCTATACCTTTTTCACAGTTAGTGTGGTGTCAGTCACTGACACCTCAGCTGTTTTGACTGCAGCAATTGAATCCAACAGATTTTTCATTTGAAAATGTGAGTGAAAGTTGTGTTTGGCAGAAAAGGGCACAGCCATTTTGAGACATGTGAGATCCATTCCCTTTTAGTCACAAATTCACAAGCTGTGGATGCTCCAATTTTCAAACACTCTTGTTACAGTTAGCTCAGATCCGAAGTGTTCTGGTGTGTATAATTCCTGAGAAACCAGTTCTTTTGGCAGATTAGGGGAACAGTTTGCTTTTGCCTCAGGCCATTAACATTTTAATAAAATGGTCGTCAAATGTGATAACAATTTATCTTTAGGGGACTTTATCTATTATTAACCTTATTAAGTAACAAGTTTATTTTTTGCTGACATGTAGGTTTTCGAATCTTTGTCAAGACTGATTCTATTTTCTAATTTTTATTTCATGCTCCATTATGTAGTGTTCCTTTGCTAAATGTATGTTTTGCGTGTTTGTTTGGTTTACTTTTGCACTGATTTTTCAATGCTTTCCATATCCCCAGAGTTAGGAGACGATCCCATCAGAAGTGGTTAGAAACAGCCTTTTACTCCTGTCTATCAGTTATTTTCATACATGTAAAACTCCAGTTCTTCACACCCTGATTTCACAGCCACTGGATTATCTGAAAATTATTTCTGTCCATTAAAATTAAAATTCAGAGAACTAAAATTTGTCTAGCAGAAGCTGTAATTATCCAAGGTTTCAGATGTCTGCCAACATACCAGGGTTACTATTATTCAGTGTAATTAATGCATTCACCAATTTAGAAGACTATACAAACATCGTGGCCTCGTACTACTAGACAATGAGGACTTTCTGTGAGGTTATAAATGCCTTTCCCTCCTATAGATTTATCAGGATCTTGCAGATTCAGGATCCATGCAGGTCACATATAGGAAAGACTGAACTGGTTAAGAAAAAAATAGCTTTCAGCCCCAACTCTCCAATGTGCCAACTGAGCAGAAAACACAGTCTGTTACTGGAAGTGAACACAATCATGATTTTTTTAATTTACTTTTTATATGTTTTCCAATAATTTAAATAAGGGTTCAGTTCATTCCTTCTTTCTATATACCCTCACATACTCATGTTATGACTGATCTTGGAATGGAATGCTGTGGAAATTTTACAAGGAAGAAAAGTCCAAATATATGTTGTGAGGTAAAAATGACTTGTTAAACTTCAGGGTATTTATCTGCATATACATCACATTATTTCTAGCTTCATTGACAACTACTGATTCTAAATGCAGCAAAAGGGGGGGAAATAGAGTTTGTGACTCCACTGTAATCTCAAAGGTAACTGTAGTGTAGGGTGGAAATATTGCATCTACTTGTAAGTTTGTTTGCTCGGGAGGCAGGCTGGCTGCAACTGTGCTGGACTTGGTGTCAGTGAGTTTACTCCCTTCCACCTGATTTACAGTTGAATGCACTTCACTGGAGCAATGTCTGCTGCATGTCAGACTTGGTTCTTCTGGGTGGAAGTCTACAATCTCTAGGAGGTCTTTCTGCTCTTTTCTGGAGCCTGCAGCGTAAATCAAGCAGGCCCTCTGTCACAACTGAAAAAAAAGGTAAAAAACATGAGTTTGTGAACAAAATCTGCTCTCCTACACTATTTTAGCTTTTTAAAACCTATCTAATAATAATAATTCATTAATCAACAACAGTAGAATGAACAAAAACAGTGAACAAGTTCTTCCCCAAATTAAAAATAGAGATGCATTTGAAAAGATTTATGGAGGATTTGGGGCTTAAAAATTCACAGTAATAATGATTTGTTATTAAAAAGCCATAAACTGTGACAAATACACTCATTCAAACACATTCCTTTCAAATCACTCTGCATGAATCACTGACTTTGCAGAAGATGGCCTCTTGAGTCAGTAATAAAAGGCTGAAAACTGGGATGGCATTCCTAACTCCACCACAAAATATGTTCCTGGCATTAGCTAAAAATTACTCTGCGGGCTTCCTCATCCATCAATATAGTGTGAATAAAGTCTCTGCCAACACTGTTATAAGAATATTAGTTCAATTGTGTCATTAAAACCCAATCTAAAACCTGACCTCTAAATGAAAAGTATTTGTGACAGTCCTAAAAATCCAAATTCAAAGCTAAAATCTTTTCCTCTAAAAAGATTCCCAGAATTTTTTAGGTCTGAACATGTGCCTGTTCCCTCTCAATCTCGGGAGGCAAGCCATGGGTCAGATCCTCATCAGCTATGAGCTGTGAAGAAGAACATGTCTATAAGCAAGCTCCATGGGCTATCGAAACTGCCTATTTCAGTTCTATTATAAAATTACCAAAAATGAAGTGTCTTCGGGGCCCTCTGTAAGAGGACAATTTAGCAGACAGTCCTCTTGGCAGTGCTGTGCCCTAGGAAAGTCCTCAAAGGGAAGCTGTTGAGACTTGAGTGCTTGGCCTGCCTCAGGAGAGCAATGAGCGGAAGACCTCCCTGCCAATGCAATTCCAACCACAATTGCTAATTAATATTATTTACTCTTTAAAATGCAGTACTAGTGAAGCTGTTCTAACCACCATGAACAGGCAGAACAACCTACATCTAGTTCATTTCCTACTTTATTACCAATTGAAAGGCAAGGCAATTTGCCCTAGTGCCATACAGGTGGCTGTGAGACAGCAACCGTCCATTTCTCCACAGCATACAAGTTTGATCCTGCTTGGTTAATTATCCCATTAACCTGTACCTAAAGATCTGATTACAGTAGTGGCAGGTAACAATAAAAGGCAGCAGTAGTGGGCCTGGAGTGTGGGATCTTTGCTAACCTTCTCTGGTGCATTTGTATCTGTCTGAGCCAAATCGTCCCTTAGAGCCAGCAAAACTTAGATTTTTATTATAATCATGAATAAATAGCATCTTTCTCTCTCTCTTTCCTTTTTTCTTCTTTTTTAGTGAAAATTGTATTAGTGTTGAAGCACTCAAATAAGTTCAAAAACCAGGCTTAAGTTCAAAACCAGTCACAACTGGTATGCAAGCATGACCTGAATGGCTTTGTGGCAGGGTCCATTTGTCAATACAACTGGAAAACTCCTAGAGGAACAGAGCTCAATCTGTATAAAATCTACCAACATTTGACATGCGAATTGATCTTCTGCAAGAACACCAGTGCATATTCTGTTCCCTTCAGCCACACAAATCTTGACTTCATTCCTACTTGGATGAACAATGATGTCATACAGCTTTCAGAATAACATTGATGTCACTTGGATAGTAGATACTGGTCCCATCCCTCACACAGAGACATAGGAGGTAAAATACAATGAAAGCACCATGTCCTTATTTTCACACCAAGTTCTAGAAAGATAGTGGAAGACAATACAGCCTCAAAATGCATGCACTAAAAATTCCAGTGGTATAAAATATTCATAAACATAACCAGTGCTCCAACCAGTAACAAAAAGTTGACTTGAGGACACAAAGGGACTGTCTATGAAATTAATGGTAACAAGCAATTATTTTGAGTAACACTAGAAATTATACAGAAGTAAAAGAACTTACACTAATTAGAATCTATAAGCTCCTCAGGGAGGGAAAGGTTGATGAACAACCAACATTACCTATAAGGACCTCTCAACCAGAAAAAAACAGGGTTGGTGGAAAAGTACGCTTGGGGTGTGCTTGAATAGTTTTCAGCCTTTCAGGAAATATCTTCAACATCTGCCTAAAGAATATTTTGAGATAAGGAATCCTATTTCTCCAGATAGTGTTCTCCATTTCAAAGGATATTTATGTCATCCACTCAGTCAGAGACAGAGATTATCACTACCAAAAATTTCACAAATGATTCTGGGAAGTATAGCCTGGGTATTCAGAATTTGGTGGAGTTTTTCTTATTTGGCAGTCAGCCTACAAAGATCAAATTGTTTCACCCTGCCCTATTCTTAACAGCAGAGAATGAAATCCAGACAAAAAGCAGCCTTCTCCATGAGAAACATTTTCCATCCTTACACTGGGAAATATTTTATTTTCTGCCTAAATAGGGAACAGCAAGGACCCAGAGACCTACATGCCAACAAGTAACTCTTTTAATTAGACTTCTTTCCTGAATATCCTTTTGCATTAGTTTCCAGAAAGCTTAGTAGACAGTGTTTTTCATTACTGGTACTCTCCCCATCTGTCCTTGTGAACAGGATATTTGCGTATGAAAAGAATTTACAGGGTTGAAGCCAGCGTGGAGGCTGCCTGAAGATCATTGTGTTGGCAATTGTGGACAAAGGAGAGATATAACTCCCTTCTGCAGGGTGAGAGTTATCTGCTGGGTGCTCACCAACAGTTTGATTGACTGATTTTATTTCTTTTTCAGTAATATTTGGTGTAAGTTCTGGGCAGTGTTTCTAATCTCACATGGTCACAGATTGGTGATCTTCACCCTTGAGTTTCATTTCTTGTGTCTAGAGGCCATAATGCTGGGCATGTGTTGTATTACAAAACAGCTGAGAAACAGGATTTGCAAATGAAACCTCGCCCATTATGTGCTTTTGCTGGGATGCACACAGTGGTTTTGCATCAGCAGCAGTGATAGCAGCAACTGCATACGACCACCATTCCTGTCTGCCAGGGGCTTCCTGCAAACACAGGTACCATTTTTTTCACTCTCACCCTCACTTTCTGTCCTTTGCTGATCAGTGCTCAAGATGTCAGTGATAACCATGAATTTTTCAGAACCTGCTGTAGGAAGGACACCACCTTTGTCTATATGTCTGCCACTTTCCCCCTCCAGCCTTCGAGATAAGTACAGCTGAGTAGCTCTTGCTGTCAGTCCCTAGAGCTGTCAAACTCAGAGGCAGTGATTCCTTAGGCAAGGACTTTTGTCTGGAAGCCCTCCCTTTGATATGCCTATTGATGCACATCTTCCTTGAGATTCAGAGGGCAACTTAAGAGAAGTTTATTTGGTTTAGATTTCCATGATTCTGCAGGCACTTCAGGCTTTTTAGGTTTTATTTTATCTGAAAGTAAAGCAAACAAAAGGTGGACTATTTTAACTGTAGCCATTGTGCGTGGCAAGTTTTTGCACTTCATTTTTTTCATGTGAAATACTTATATTCAACTAACTTCTCAGTCAACAGGCACTCCAAATCTTTTAATAACAATGCAGCAATATTTCCAGGTTTCAAGAGTCCTTGTCTCTTTCTGTTTAGAAGCTGAAGATGTTGGTACACTGCACAGTGTACCAGGACATGTCACATCCTACAGTATGATATCATTTGACCTAACGTCATAGAAACTGTGGCATTATCCATGAGCCAGCACAAAAAATTATATGGGAAATCCTGAGCAGTGCAGGACTCACTGGTCCCATTACTTCTTAAAATAAGTATATGATAGACAATAGGTTAATTAGTTTACCAAGTTACTCAGCTATTGCTAAATGCAACTCTGTAGTTTGCCATGTCATTCCTCCTTTATCACAGATGAAAGAAAACATGATACAGTTTGTAACACAAAAGCTGTTCCTAGGCAGGACAAAGGTGAAGCCTTTTTACTCATGTATTTATATCTGACACTACCTTGAACTTTTCAGATCTGGGTAAACCAGAAGTGGGACTGGTCTTTGATTTTGTTTCCGTCAAACTACTACACCTAATTGACACAGTTTTGCTGAACTGCAGTTTAGGCTTTATCATTATGTATTTTCACCCTGGGGCCAACACAAGCCTTTAATATTTTTTTGCCAATTTAATATTGCTTGCTGATACTAGACATACAATAGCACTTCCACGAAACAGCTCATACAATGGTTATGGAAACAATTAAAGAGCCCAGAAATATCAACCACAATGGGACAAGCCCTCTTTCACTGAAGCTACTGGAAATGTTGACCTTAGCCAAGTGAAGGTCACTATTGTGAAGCAGCAAATTCATGCAGGTCATCAGCATGCCATGCTGTGCCCAGGTGCTCACAATCCTCACCATGTGTGCTTCCATATCCAGATTACCTCTGCTGGGTTCATGGAAAGGGCTACAGAAACAAGCTTGAGGGAATACGAGAAGCCACACACCTTCCTTTTCTCATGCTTTGTCCAAACACCTTCCTAACTCACACACTTTTTCATCCTTTAATGTCATGGTGCAATCACAAAGATAAAGAGATTCATTCTCATTTGCCTGGAGACTTTTCTAGGCTCTCCAACTCCAAGCCAAACTGTTGTCTGTTTCAAACAATTGAAAACAAAATCTACTCTGATGGAATATGTTTTTTGGTTCAAACTGAGAGACATCTTGAATAAAATTTTTCACTTCCTTATCTACCGTGTAAAATACCCTTCCACAGTTCACTAATGAAATAACAGCATATACAGTGTTTTAGGAACTGACAACAGACATGCTATTATGGCAGGAGTTGGTGCTGAACCATGTAAGCAGACACCAGTATGTGCAGCATCAGACAATTTTCTACTGAGCAGTATAGGCAACTGATCTGCTGGACATATTCATGTTTTCATCTATTTGGACCTGGGCCATTGGGTTCAGGTAGCCTTGTTAAAAAAGGGATTTGCAGGTCTTTGCAGTGTTACAGCCCTGCCAAGCTGCAAGCTATAGACAAGGTCAGTGTCTAGGACTCTCTTGTATTAAATGAGCAAGTAAGCTTATATGCATTGCAGATTCCCTGCCCATGAGATCTCTTGTCTAAAGCAATCTGCTGAAAGGTGATAGGGTTGAAGTGTAGGCTAGACAACATGCATATGGCAGAGGGTTTCTAATATTCTAAATAGCATCCACTGTGTTTTCTTGGGTCAACATACATAGAGTGTTGGTAAATCAATAGTTTAATCCAAGTGTGACAAGACAATTTATCAAACCTCTTTAAAAATTGCTTCTCTGTGAGACAAAGCAGCACTGCTGGCAGAAGCTGTTTTACAGCACATGACATAACGCAGTTGAAGCCAGTGAGAGGTGCCTTCAACCTAGCCTTTTTCTGCTCAACGAGGACGAGCTGGGCAACCCTACTGTTTGTGCTTGGGAAACACTATGAAGCACACGGTGACGTCTTGCATTATAATATTATAACACAGAAGGGGTGGAAATAATTACTGTGTGTTCAGCCTTAATTACAAGGGGGAATTTGTTTTGCTTCTGGTTGAAGAACAGGAGCTGTTGCTCCCCAGGATTTATAAAGACACGACTTACAGCCGTAAAAGACTTCAGCTCTTTCAAAGGCATGGTATGGATGCTGTTATAAGAAAAGGGAAGGATATCGCTATGTTACTGTGACACCCACAAGAGAGGGTAAAAGCGCGGGGCACTTGCATTTTGCCATTTGATAACATTTTGTGAACCAAGGGCAGCATTTGCCAAGCCTGGGTTTCCTCTAGTTGGGTCCTGAGCTGCGTAATCAGACATTAAATTCCCTTGGCTTCTGAAGTCAAAGGGAACAATAGGTACACGCACAAATTAGGAAACATGTGTGATCACAAGCATAAGGCCCGCAGGTTTGAATGATTCAGGCTGAGACTTTGCAGGCATACATCTCCACATATCAAACAGAGGTGCCCTTCTAAATTCCCAGATTCAAAAATGTGCTCAGAGCCCCCATCAGGATATATATTAAATGTAAAAATTCTTTGACCTAAGGTCTGAATAAAGCAACGAAATTAAAGCCGAAGCAAAAGAACAGTAGGGGAAAAAGCACCTATCCCTTTCAAAAATATGTATAGTCAGATAGAAGCCAAAGCTTTTATTCTGGAACAAGTCTATGTAATATTATTTAACAAGAATTCTTGAAAACACTTGTGTGTGTATCAAAAAGGGGTTATACCTTGTGCACATGCAGAATATCCTTATTAAAAATAGCTGTTATAAACACAGAATACTGAGAAAAGCTTTTTGCAAGACCATTAGAGCCTTACAGCTACTTTAACCCCTGGTATAATTGCTCACAAGATAAGAGCCTCTATTCATACAACGCAAATGCCTTGCCTCAGCTGGAGACAGTTGAAAAGAGTACAGTGTGCAACAAGACAGAGTGAATGAGCTCTAACCTTTCCCCACTGAAGCAGGTACCAAAAGATACCAGGCTTGTTTTACTCTGAGGATAATGAACACAGTTCAATCTCTCATTCACTTACCTTCCTCCTAATCCAGGCTATGAGTCATTGTGCAAAGGCTGTTTTTTTAAATTTCTCTTAGTGCTTTTTTCACTTTTTCCCTCAGAGAGAAGGAAAAACTTAACATGCATCAAGAAATATCTATTTTTAGATAGAGAAGGCAGGAACTCCATCTAGGAGTTCCTCTTGGCTCCTTCTGGTGCAGCTTTTTAGTTGGAACAAAGATGTTGCTATTCTAGCATCCTGTACTGGGATCAGCCAGCATCAATACACTTAGTCTGAATGTACTCCATTCAAGTATCTGTGTTCACACTGTGGGACAGGCATGACCCGCCATATTCCCCTCAGACCTGGTCTCTGACCTCTTGGAGGGTATCACAGTTCTTTCCCTGCTTATTCTGTGAATCTCCTTCCTAAGGAAAGTGGGGTGTGTAAATGGAGGCTGGGCAGCGCAGGGCCCCAGAGCATGCCTGCAAACACTGCAGGCCATGTGCAACTGAAAGCGAGATGCAGTTGCTCTTTACAGTTACTATCTAAAATTTTATAGCTGGTTAAATCCTAACGACACAATACATAAAAATTCATGGTAGTGAATCAAGAGGTAACGATTAGGAAAAAAAATCCAGGATGGAAAAAGAAAATGTCTTGCCTTAATTTTTTCACTGAAACTGGAACACCTAGTGTAGACAATTGTGATTATCGTGACTTTATACAGCTCATGGAAATGGAAGCAGAGTTTTAGGCTTGGTAAAAGGTTATTAAAAACTTTAAAAATAGATGTTTCTTGATACATGTTAAGTTTTTCCTCTTCCTTTTAGCTCACAAACTTGTATGGAAATAGTCTCTTATTTATTTCACATCAAATTTTAGTTGGAAAGAACTGTTTCCTAAACCATACAGTTCAGCTCAGAGCAGAGATCAGCTCATTATCACTTCCATGCTTTTACATATTTTCTCTATAAAGCCAATTCAACATCCACTGATATTCACTCAGTACTGTAGAATAGCATGCAGGAATTGCACTTTTCTGAAATCAACAGGACAAATATATTCAGTACTTTATTTTGTACATGTTACATGTCTATCACATTAAAAAATCATCATTTCCCAACAACTTTCCCTCAGAGAAATTTCCAAACTTTCTAGGCAATTTCTGATTGTTTTTTAGTGAACCTAAATATTTAAGTTTGGCTATACTGCATTTGGTGTTCTTTGTCTTTGCGGATGTGTGGAAAGAACCAAACTTAAAGCATCAAGGAATGGAAATACTTAATTTTTATAATTCCTAGTGCATTCAAATATCATAGAGCAAGTGTTCAAGTTGGAAGGTATGAGATTCTCATCCCAGCTGTAAAAATGGAAACAAAAAAATAGGCTGGAAAGAAACAGAAAAAAAAAAAAGGAAAGGTGCAATGAGCAGATAAAATGTAAATGGAGAGAGAAGGAACGACAGGGGAGCATCCCATGAAATGACATGGAATTTAACATACTGGCCTCAGAGATGAGCAAATCTCAAGGACGTTCCTGGGGTACAATTCTTCTACAGCTCCCTGCTACCACAGTCGCCTGATAACATGGTTAGCAAAAGGGTTGATACCCATCATTTTTATTTAGTGATTTTCCAACTCAGTTTGTACGCAGGTGCACCAAAGAACAAATTCTCTATGAAGGACATCCTTGCAGAAGGGCAGAGAGGACTTTTTGAGGACTTAATTAATTTCATTTACTTTAACTCTCCATTTTTTGGCAATATCTTTCACCCCCTGGGTAAGGTTTCCTAAAGAGTTGCTGGAAAGTTTTGCACTTAGTTGCTAATGCTAATAAATAACTAACAGAAAAAGCCCCAGTCACCTAAATAGATCTTATTCTTGACTAGGAGGTGGCTGGAGAGGAAACCACACCAAGGTAAACCACTCTGTCATATCACTCTGAGCAACCTGATCTAGTGAGTGGCGTCCCATGGCAGGGAGTTGGATCTTTAAGGTCCCTTCCAACCCAAACCATTCTATGATGCTTCTGTGATCACTCCTGAGATAAAGGGCTGCACTTTCAGAGTGGTAAAAACAGGAGCAATGCTCCATCAGTAATGACAATGAGCAAAACGCTATCAAGAGAGTGTGAAACAGCAGAGAGGAGAAGGAGACAAAAAAATACTGATCTGTTTCCCTCTAATAGCTACAGAGCAGTAGGTCTTTTTTAAGGAATGAAATAATTTCTGAAAGTAGTTCCCTCAAAAGGTTGCAGTGGAAAAGGAGAAATTCACCAATTTTTTCACTTTGTTAAGTAGGACAGATTTTTTTCCTTTCCCTGGGCCCTAAATATGATGCGTAGTTTCAGCCCCCATGCCTTCCAGCTCTAGAAGCACTTACCCTAATCATGGGATGTGCTAGAAACCAAGGTCATCAGCAGTGAAAGCCTGGATCTTTGCAATCCCTCGTGTGTGTCCCTCTGCCTCCAGTAGTTTCCCTTTCCTGACAGCAGCTGCTCGTGCTCTTCATGCTGCTTTTAAAAGCAGTAAGGAATGGGAAAGTGAAGGTAACACTGAGTGAATAGCAACAGCACGATCTTGCAAATGAACCATCACAACATGTCCAGCCATCATGATCTGTGTAGCTCCATGTTTGATTTGTCACATCTAACAAATAAACTGGAAAATATCTAGAAATACCAAAGAACTTCAGCGCCTATGTCAAATTCACTTGAAATGAGCAGAAGTTATTGGAGGCAGGGATGCACAGACAGGTACACAGATGAAAAATGATCCTATATATTCTGTGTGTATATATGCACAAAAGCACATAAAACCAGTATTTTTGTGGAGCTGCTGAAAGGTACTATCTTGGTTAAACAAATTCAGCTGGACAGCCTCAAGTGCAGCTTTCCATACACTTTGGTGTGACAGCTTGATTAATGCCAATCATTTCCTTTAGAGAGAGCTCAGCATCCTGTGCAGTTCTTGTTTTCTTAGCTCATTCTGAAGGGGAGCATAAGACATGGCGGGTTTTTCTCCATTAGGTTACAGCTGAGGCAGCCTTCCACACCCTCCAAATTAACCTGATCTCAGACTCTTCAAACGGGTTGAGGGCAATCTGAAGTGTTGCTGACCTGAAATCCACACTGTGTACCTGTATGACCCACCAGTAACAATTTGCCCCCCTCTGCTAGTTAGAGTTCATGCTTCACCTCTGAGGAGGAGGAGAGTGTTAGAGATAAGGCTGCCAGATAAGATAGGATATAACTCTGGACTTTTTTCAGCCTAAATAGTGCAGTCAAAGTGATGCCCAGGTTCCCTACATGTATTCCTCAAGTCTTTCAAATAAGCGCTCCTGTAAAGATACAGCTTTCCGTAGCCTGTGCAATGCATAATACACACATAAGAGTGAGGGGGGAGTAAAGAGTACCTCCCGTGAGAGTTAAAGCTTCACTGCCAAGTTCCTGGAAGTTATGGCTTAACATCCTGAAGATTGTCAAAATGCTGGCTTGGTAACACTTAGGACAAAACAGGATCTTCACTGTTCATTCTGCAGCACTTCCAGCTTAAACCAAACTGCCTTTTAGTGGCACATTGGCCTCCCAAGAGCTCATGCTTCCTGCAATGCACTGCAGCCTCCTCCTTCAGGGAAAGTATTTTCCATGGTCACTGTGTCCCTACAGATGCATTATGAGAGCTGTAGCCCAAATAGGGAACTAGGCCCTTGCAGAAAAAGTGGGATCATAATGCTCCTCATCTTCAGTTTCACTGTACCATGATCAGAAGACACGTTTTTCTGGTGACCCAGTGTGTTTCGGATTTGTTTAATTTATTTCTCAGCTTGTTGCATGATGATACAAAAAAATACTCCAAAAGCACTTTTCCAAGACAATCCTTTTGGACTTTTGAGACCCAAAAACCTCAATTTGTCCCCTTTTCTTTGTCCATATTTTTCAACAATCACAAACATTAATATCAGATTTTCTTGTGGATTTTAAATTCCTTTTTTTTCTCCTGCAACTCTAACTACCTGTAACATTTTCTTGCTATCGTTCCATATACTTGTCTTCCTGTAATTAATTAAAACATTTTTCGCAAGTGAATTATCACTAGGACCTAATCCCAGATCCCCAAATCCCATAGTAAAGATCTGTTCTCTACAAATTGACACAACAGTAGTCAATTCATTGAACATGGACAGATACATCTTTTCCGTGAAGGCATTTAGCATCATTGCTAAAAGTGTCTCCCTAGCAATTTCAGCCGATAAGAAAATTAAGTTAACACAAAGCTTCTGAAAATGAATTCTGCAGAAGACCTCTCTCTGCTTTAATAGAGATTGAATGCAGTCCATTTCTCTTTCCCGTGTCCCAAACAGCACATCAAAACAACATTTAGCAAGTAAGCCACTTTTCACAACACACTTGCATCATAGATGGATGTAAAATAAGTTGCTTGGCAGCATAAATGCCCTAGAGAGAGGAAAGTTGGTTGTTCGGGGTTTGGGAGTTTTTTCTTTTTTGTCCAGTCTGGTTTCTCCCAGTACTGTAGGATTGCCCAAGTTTATTCCATTATCTCACTTGTGTCTCCTGTGGCTGTTAACCCTCTACACTGCCTAAGTGCCAACACCAGAAGGCTTTTCCCATACCTTTTGAATTCAGATTGCAGAAGTGCTGGGTAGCATTGCTTTTAATTCTCAACTAAGTTGGACTCAAACGCCATGAAATCACAGGCAGGAGAGAGGAAGAGAGGGGTTTCAAAAAGCAGGTACTCCAAGGTCTGTTTAACCAAGCAAAGGAGAAAGAGCTGGAGACGTCACACAGACCAGGTCATTGATTCAGAGATTTTCCTAAATTTTTCAGTTTGCTTAATGGTTTCAAGGATATTATTTTCCCAAGTGTACTGGTGGTTAAATGGTATGTGGAAAAGGTTATTTAACTTGAGTTTAATTTCTTCAAATGGTGTGGCCTCCATAAAGTGGGTCTTGCTAAGTTCTTCCTGTGCTCTTTGGCAGGAGTAACTGCAGGCCAAGTACCAGCATCTTCAGTGTTGCCCATGAGGATTCATGTCAGAAAATTTGGCCCATAAAACTCCTTCTCTGATTTCCTGACTTCTCTGCCCAAGAATATTAGAAACATGACACTTGAAATCTGTTTTCCCAAAACATATGGTCTAGGCAAGCACCTTTCCACAATGTATGTGGCAAAAAGATGCAACAGGGACAAAAACATGGCTGAGACAAATGTTTAATGATTCAGCAGAGGACATTTGGATTTTTTTCTTGTTTACCACTGCTAGATAACTCCAAACTCCATACACTGCTGGCAATTACTATATTTTGGGCTTTTTGTTTGCATGATTACACCTTACCCAGTAGCTTTGGCAATAAAAATATTCCAAACATCTTGGAAAACTTCCTCTGGTTTGACTTGAAAAGGCTGAATTCAGTTCCCAAGGATCTCAGTGGGAGCTGAATTAAGCTCTGTGGCAAAATCCTTTACCTCTTACCATGCTGCTGCTGCAGCAGGTGCTGAATTTCCTTTTAGTGATTGATTAATTTATCTTTTCATGATTGCAATGTACCAAAATCCTCTGCATTTCTTCCCTTATGTAGGGTTTTACTGAGCTCCTGCAACTGAAGAGACCCAGACCTTCTGCTCCTTCTCCAGTCTCTAGCCCTTTCACAGCCACAAAGCTTTAGCCTCCACAGGATTTGTCCAGCACCAAAGAGCTCTCTGTGCCAATCAAGGAGATTTGCAGTATTTCTTACTTTTTTTTTTTTTAATATTCTTCATCTCCAGAGCATGTTTATTCTTCCTCATGAATATCTTGCTCATCCAAATCATAGTTCTCGGTAGGACTAGAAACAAGGACAGCCATGCTCTCTGACAGGCCAAGTGGGAAAGAGGAGGGACAAGGGCTTTTCAGGCAAGGTTTTTGTTGGAAAGCTGAAGAAGAAATGGTGTATTTACCTTAGCTAGCACCTATTTGCAGTTTAATAAATAGGTACAGTTATCCCCAGGACATCAGGTAGTAGACATTCATTGAAAAGAGACAGAAATATGGTATTTCTTCCTTCATAAGGAGCTCTGCCAGCCTTTGTTTTCCTGTCTTTCTTCAAACCCACTAGTTTGATGTCTTGGATGATTTTTAAAGAAACAGTCTTCTATTTCAAAAAAACATATCAAATTGAAAAAAAGGTAAAGCAACAGGGCTCCCTAGAAAGAGAGCGCTGTTTCTACAGAAATAACTCTGATTGATGAAGTCTACATAAGTCACCAAATAAAAATCCTGTAAGATAATTAGAATGCCAAAGAGTGGCAGCTCCACTTCTGAATTTAATAATTACATCCACACTGAAGATCCTTAATGTTAATTGAAAAGACTTCCTGTATTACACGGTGGTGTTCCATAAGACATCCAAATTAAATATGCTTTGGTTTGTTTTTCTTTTCAGGACATGGTGGTTAATTTACCTCTTGTTTGATATGTGCTAAAGTACCCGCATGCAGGCACTCCAATGATTTCTACCATCTGATAGTAAGATGTGAGACAAAGCAGGATAATATTTATACCTTGTGTCTAATCACACCCAGACATTGTTACTGAATGGATTTTGATATGGTTACTCTTGATTTATACCGGTATACATTAAAAAAGAAAATCATAATTTTCAGATAAACTTACCATCAAAAATGCAATATCACTTTGAGCAGAGCAGTTGGAATCTGTGTGTTTGAGCTTTCTTTGTTTTACAATTTTTTTTATGAATACCATTTAACCACAGGCAGCTGTAGATCTAGTCCTATAAATCATGTCAAAACAATTAGAAGAGAAAAGAAAAGTGCACATGTACCCAAGTTTTGTCATTTTCCCACCAGTGGAGAAAGGATTTTTAAAACAAACCCTCCATGAACTTTTGAATGCTCAAATACCACAGGGCCAAAACAGAAGCTGTAAGCAGCCACCAAGCCTCAAAATAAAGTGAAAATATTCCATTCAAATGGGAAGAAAAAAAACCCAACAAAATAGCAATGGCACTTTCCTTCTATGTTACTGTAAAATAATTTTTGAGATGGGCACTAACCATAAAACTCAGATTTAGACGTAAACCTGGGAGCATACAACTTGAAATGAAGTTGGGTAATGTATCCAGATCACCACAGTTGCTGGCAAACGGGTAATAACTGATTCGTCAGCAAAGTCTCCTATCTCACAGTATATTTCCTGATACACTAATCATCTTATGTCCTGTATTGATGCACCACAGATGTTTTTAACTCCTTAAATGCTGTGACAGATATAATTAAAAAACCAAACCAAAAAGCAAACACACAAAAAAACCCAAAACAAAAAACCAAACCAGCAAACAAAACCCCCCACCAAGAGATATTCTTCAAGTATAGAGCTTAGATAAAAATTTTGACCAAAAATTTGAGTCTCATTTATGGAATCTCCTTCAAATCCATCTCATTTAGTGAAAGACAAATTCTAGTTAAAAATCCATCAAAAGGACATTTAAATAGAGCAACTCACCCAAAATATGACCAAATCTCAGTCTTCATGTTCACCAGTTCCTGGCAATTGCTATTTAGTCTGGAACTAAAAACAGAAGCAGACAAATATACAAGCACATGGACTTTTACAGAATGCATTCATCCTGGACAAAGACAAAGAAGTTATAGTCATCTTTTTCATTTTAGGAAGAAGCAGTTTATTAAAGATTGTCATTCAGTTAATCTAATGTGTTGCCAATATTTGTTATTTGATACCAAGGAAATAAAAAGACTCAACAGAGCAACTCAGATGATGACAAGAAATAGGGAGCTAGGTCCTATACTGCCATATTGCCTCCTAAATCATAACAGTTCCTACATTGTCTAAAATATAAATCACACAAAGTGGTCAAAATCCAGCTTTAATTCTCAGTCTAATAATTTCATTGGTCAATTTCCAAGACCACAGCTAAAGGCCATGAGAACTTTTAAAGTATTTTCCTACCCACATGCAAATTGTCCCAAAAATTAAAAAAAAAAAAAAGGCAAGCAACCAAGAAAGAAAAAGAGCAGCAACCACACAGAAAGCACAGTTGTGAAATAAAACATTCAATATGGAGTTGTTGTTCTGCAAGTGAGCTTTGAAATTACCAGGAGACATGAAGATTTTTAATTCAACATCCCACTGAATTCTTAGAATTATTTTGGAAAGTGGCAGAGGCTGCATATAGTATCTTAAATCTCTTTACTGTTGATTTGAGGAGTTTCAGGTTTCTTTCCTTTTTTTCTTTTTTCCTATGTGAAACAGATTGTTCATATAAAATTATTTCAAGTTTTCCCTTCACTTTTCTGTGCAGAGCTATCACAGAGTACTATTAGCATCTGGCTCTGCATATGCTTAGAAGCCCATTCATTTCAAGCCACTTTCAGAATCAGAGCCTTGACCTGTAATAATTCATAACAAATTCTGATAGGTATGGGTTTTTTCCTAAAATGTACTTGGAATTTCAAAATACCCCCAAATCCCTACAAATCTCCTCTCAGGAGACTAACTTTCTGGGGAATCATGACGTGTTCCAGTATAGAAGCAGCATGGCAAATACCTAGTATGATGAAAAAACCTGAAAGATATCAAAATAAAATTATGAATATAAATTTACAAGCTGTATTAGTCATAAGTAACCAGTCAGGAGAAATGGCAGTGTATAAAGATCTGCTATGTGAAACGTATTGAATATTTTAGCAATTCTTTAGGAAGGTACAGAACTTTTCTTGCAATTAATTATTCATCCATAAAACTTTCCTTATTTCCTCCTCAAATTACTGCAGAACTTTCTTCTCCTCAGTGAGATCAGGAGTGTACTCACATGCATGTATACAGTACATAGACAAAAAGACATACCCATAAAAAAAGCAGCAACAGATACCACCCCCAACTTTCCCCAGTTGTACATTTGATGTTTGCTGGTGCCATTAAGCAAACACAAAACAACAGCAAGCGCATTCTGTTGAAATGTTTAGCTAAATGGAACCAAAACAGTCACAGTTCACAATTTCATAAATACATTAATTAGAAGTGTCTCCAAATAGCATGTGATTTTGAATTATTAACATAAAACACTGCATTATAAATGACTGCAAATTGCATTCCTTAGTGCTCTCCATGCTTAATTTAGTATGCCGTAGGAAAATTTGCAAATTACTTCACTGTTTTATATTTAATGGATAGTTTTATATGTATATTGTTTCATTAAGATAAAATTAAACCACAGTGTACATATTATATGCCTTTCCAGTGACATAAATGTCACTGGAGACCCTCAGACTTTGTCAGAAGGGGAGCGTGCTTCTGTCGTCTCCTGGATTTAATAAAGTGAAGAGCAGTTTCGAGTTTCTGCCCTTTCCATGCCCATCCATAATCCTTCCTTCCAGACAGCCCATTGCCTAAGTTTGCAGATGGCATTGCAGAAAAGTTTCATGTCTTTTAAGAGTATGGAGAGGGGCAGTGGAGCAGCCCTGGATTCTCTGCCTCTGTGGTTTGAAGGCAAAGGAATCTTTTCAGCAGTGGCCTGCTAAGGCAGTGCAGGTGCTGTGCCAGCCATGCCTTGTGGGTGAGAAAGGAGGTGGCAAGTCAGGTGAGCCTCCTGCCCCAAACCTTACAAACATAGATGCCTCTGGAAAACCATTTCAGTCTCCCAGGAAGAGGGAAAAATGTCTGGCATGGTCTAGTGTGCTGCACTGGCAAGGTTTTTATTGTCACATCTTCCTGCAGTAGAAAAATGATGGAAATAAAACATTTTAGGAAATCCTGGTGAGACTAGGTGGGGATAGATGCCTGGAGAAATGCTAGGGAGGGAAAGTGAAGGACCCCATATATAAAAAGAAAATCAATTAAATATGTAAATATAAAGACATTCATCTTTGACAACTTCTTTGCATGCTGTCTGTTCTTAGCCATTTGTCTTCTCTATTTGTAAATTCCTCAGAAGAGGAATTGCCTCTAATTATGCGCTTGTAGAGTGTCTGTTACAATGGGGACTCAACTTCCCTGAAAACCTGAAATGCAAATAGACTGTAAATAATTGATATTATTTATGATGCATAAATAAATAACATTGGGCCATGAAGATGCATTCTAGTTGTGTTTAAATAGGCTGTCCAATTTTCCCTGTTTTCTGAGAACTAATAATATCCCTTTAGTGGATGTGATAGATATATCTTCAAACTCACTTCAAGGCCTTTTTAAAAGATAGCAAAGGTATTGGTTACCTGAGAGCACAGGTTCCATGCAGTTTTCAGATGTGTTTTTGTTGAATAAAAATATAGCACAATAAAATATTGCAGGATGAGTAGGAGGTGGAATGACGGCATATTTGGGAAAAGCTTTCAATTCTGCTTTAAGTTAAAATTGTATTAATGAAATTGAAACTACAAGAAGATGAACACAAGAGAGAGAGACAGCTCTCCAAGCTATTCTTTTCAAGTAATGAAGATGAGACTGTGTCAGAGATTGAGGTGTCAAAACTGGAAGTGCTGGAACAAATTCACAAATTAAAGAGCAACAAGTCACCATGACCAGATGGCATACATCTGAGAGCTCTGAAGGAACTTAAGAATTAAGTGGTTGAACTGCTAACAGAAAAATACACAGCCTTTCATTAAACTGTTACCATGCCAGAGGACAGAAGTTAACAAATACCTCGTCTCACAAAATCTGGAAGGTGTGTTCCTGCAAGCTTGATTAAAGCCGCAGATTGCTTTTCTCTTTTAATCATCCTGGTTTCAGAGTGAGGTTCAGCACATGCAGCAAAAAGAGCTAGCCTCAGCCAATTGGGAGCCCCTGGTGAAAGTGAGAGCAAGTATTTTGCTGACTCAGCATATACTGGTGACCATTAACCTGGATATGGCTGGGGGGCCTTGCAAGGACTGACTTCAGTGATAATTAAAAACCAACTGCCCTAATTACCCCCTGCCTCCTTAAACAGCATTCAGATTCCGCACGTACCTATCCCTGGCAGTATTTTCAGGATAGCTTAACTCTTTCCTGCACAAATTTATGAATGTGATGAGAGGACAAAGCTATAGCCCTACCAACCAAGGAACATCCTTCAGGTTTTATGTTCCACTTCTGTTTCCTTATGATACAAATAAGAAGCTCCTTGTGGTAGCATTCAGAGGAGAAGGCAGAGAGAAAAAAATTAGCTCAAGATTTACCTGTGCAGCACATACCATGAACTTGTATCTTTGTACAGATTTTAAGGTGTGTGTTTGATCACCTAGTCCTGCAGTGCATAGCTGCTGTGCTGTTACTCAGTGTGCACACAAGCACACAGCCCAGCTGATGCACATGGAGCTGTGCGGTCGTGGGCCCATAGCCTTGGGTACACCCTACATCCACAGATCATCACTGCAAGGCGTCTGCCTTTTCCTGCCAGGTATGCACAGAGGAGTCTTGCCTCCCCGAAGACTCAGCTGGGGGATGCAGATGTCTCCGGTCCCATCTTCTGGCTGTTGCAGAACAGAGAGTTATCGCATTATTATGGTCATACCAGATTGGCTAAATATATATTCCTGCTAGATACTTAGCCTGTGACAGACAATAGCAAGGCTTGGGAAAGTCATGTCTACTGGTGAAGGTCTCTACTAGTCACTGGCACTATTAAAAATATATGTCTCACTTCTAGAGGGAATACACTTGGCCTTCATGTGCAGCCACTTTTTCTTGTTGCACTCTTATGGTTAATGAAAGCCCTCAGGAAACAAGTTATCACTTTGAAAATTATGAATAGGTTTCAAACTATCAAAACAAGATCTGTGGGAGAACAGCTTAGCCATCCTAAAAAAAAATATTTTGAGATTTAAAAAAACCCCCCACAAACAGAATAAAAGAAGACGGGGTCCTTCTTCTCAGGAGAATCAACCCACGCTTTGTAAAAGCTTTCATGTGTGACAGCTAGAGACTCTCCTACCATTTCAAAATATTCAGAATTGAAGAACTGTTATCTAGGATGTACAGAAGAGGAGGGGAAATATCCGCTTGAGAATAATGAGCCATTTGGTGCTTCAGACATGTATTTCCAACATATAAGAGTGAGATTCACGTCACCACTTTGAGTGAACACCTCAAGCTATTATTAGGGGTCAAAGAAGCTCTCTTTCTAGTTTGTATAAGAAGTTCTACCCAGGTTGAAAATAAAACATATACACTTGTAGGAGGTTTGATGTTTTAAAATTATTTTTTCACACTAATTAAATGCTTTGTTAGAGAAAACTCCTGGCCATGAGCACTCTTGCTTGCTTAGGGGCTTCATAGCATCCTGTAGCTATTTCTCTCACAGCAGAGGATAGCTGTAAAGGTGATGCTGAGAACCCCTAATTTGGATGCATGGGCTAGGCCCATCTCTTACCTTGACAGTATTGTTCGGTCTAGCAGTCAGACTGGAGGAACAAATGCTTAAGGACTTCTTACTGAATGCAGGAGCAAGAAGTGTGGGGGTTTTTTCCCTGAAGTGGGTGGTCTAGAGAGCAAATCTTTTTCTTCCACAGATGCAACAGAGAAGGGTTGATTAGATCAACTCTACACTGTAAAACTTTGGGACTATGATGCTTTTTAACCCTGCATCATCTTCCAAGCTAGAGTTGATGCACTGGCACAAAGGAGGAGGAGGAGGACTAGTGCTGTTTTGTGATAACTGTTCACAAACCTAGTTTGTGCTTCCAATGCACGTATACTCATATTTTAAAGGAAAACACGGACGTTTCGTCAGGGGGGAAAAAACCCAAAACCTTTTTTAAACTTTGGGTTCTTTTCTCGATATTGCTAGCATACATATCTGAGTGAGCAGCAAGGCATGAGAAAAAGTCCGAAACCCAGTAGTAGCAGGCTGAATGGGCTGGAGTAGACCATCATCTTTCATGTTTTCTCCCTTAGATGGATTTGCTGGAAAAGATGCATACTTCTCATGATATCTCAAAAGTCCTTAGTTTTCTTTCACTGCTAACAAAGGGTCAATTCTCCCTCATCTTTATCTCAGTTTCCACCTTCAGAAAGGTAAATTCTAGTAGATACATCCAAGTCCTCTGGATGGTCAAAGCCACTCAGTCTTCTCCTGGAATGGACAATCGTAGCTTTTAGGTCATAATGGAAAGTTCCATCATGAGTGACTTTTGTATTTTCAAAATCCGTTGGAGGAACTGCAAACAGATGTTCTTGCAGAAATGTGAAAAACAGGATATATGTGGGAGTCATTGCTGGGACACATGGTGGCAGTCCTGCAGATTAGGTAATGGCCATAGGACTTACACTCAGCAGAAACCAATGGCTTAAAAATAGCTAACCCTCTCAACATATTCCCTGTGCATTCTTTTCATGGCAGTCACTTCCTTATCCTAAATCAGGAAACAAATATGAACAAACTCACAACTTGCTCTAATGACTTATATCCTAGAAATGCAAGATGCTTTTATGTTTTATCACAAATTAATTCCATGCACAATTATGAAAACCCAAGATTCCCATGCTTGAGTCAAAATCAAAGCCCATGCCAACATTTTTGCAGTCCCTAGGCTGGAGTAGTGCAGCTTATTCTTCATGAAGCCAACACTGGAAAACTCCACATGGTTCAGAAAATAGATGTCTTTTAAATATTCTGCAGTGGTCACTGGCTGCTTTCAAACAAGGCTTATAGTGATGACCAAGACTGCCAGATTTCTCCATAGTCAGGGACTCCCTTCTCTCAGCAGACAACCTCAACTAGTTGCACTTCTCTCTGGCTGCATCTGCTGGCTGTTTCAAAGTCAGTTTAGTCTCTACACTCTTTTGGAATCACCAGAAGCTCAATTTGATAAGCTTCAAGTTGGCCTGAAAAACATACCTGTTTTTCAAGTCTCTATTTGGCATTTGACAAAATTTACGTCAGGCTCTATCTTTTATAACATCTTTACTGTTAGTTTATTTTCTTCTGGTTGAAACCAGAGGCAGGTAGGCAAGTGTCACAAAGGTGTGAAACTTTCAGAAAGCAGACAGATACACAAAGAAACTGAAATTATTTCTTTTGTATAGCTAAAACAGACACAAATAATAAAATCAAGTTGACCTTGAGTGAAAACCAAGCTTGATTTCTTGGCTCACAAGCTCAAGTGGCTTCACAACTTCAACTATGAGCGTACTAAACGAAAAGCACATCCTTTGTAACACCCAACGAAGCCACAATATCCCTCAATATCCTCTTTCCCTAACAGGGTTTGGACAAAAAGGCTTGGTGGATGCAGACCATGGGCCCAAGCAGGCAGTATGAAAGTGAGTTTGGGAAAGCCAATGTAATCTGTCTGTGCTTACCACTGGGACAGCTCCTGCCTGCTGGAGTTAATGGAGGCAGAAGCTCTGGTGTGGTGCCAGGCTTCTGTCCAACTCCCTATGCTTCTCAATCCAGCTGAAACTGTTCATCTGGAAATTTGGGGGTATGATGCCATCAGCCTAAAGCACGCCTCCAGTCCGTGCAAGAGAATTCCACAGTGGGTGGACCAGCTTGCTTCTGTTCAATGTTGCACAGCACTTAGGGTAAGGTCATTAACTTTTCCAGGATGTAATTTCTTTCATTTTGTAGAAGTCTCAAGTCCCTGAGCTTTGCTCAAGGCCCAGAATATAATGTCTTTTTCTGTTTTCTCCCTGACAAGTCTCAGAGATATTAAAAATCAAAAGAAGACTCTAAGGAGCAAATAAAGTCTCTTTAAAGTACTGTTCCACTTTTGTGTTAACTCACAGAAGCTTTTTGCTCTCTGCCTGGCTCCAGTCAGATCTTGCATAAAAGGGAAAAAATGCACTTGAAAGTGCTGTTTTCTTTCCACTTCCCTCTGTGCTTCAAATCATTAGTCTTTCTGCATTTCTCTTTTATTCCCAGACTGGCTTGTGCCGAATCAGATTATAATACATTAAACCTCCAAGAAACACAAAGCTCTCCAAAGTGCTCTTTGGGGTCTACATACATGTGTTCTCTTGCTCTTTCCTGAAATAATTACTGCAATCCCAGGGTCAGCTCCTGCATGCAGGTCCCACTCCGACACGCAGCCTCACCTCCTCTTATTGAAAAATGAGTTTGGGATGGGATTTGTCTGCACATCCCCTCTGCTTTTTTGTGCAGAAACAAGAGAAATGCCTTGTCTTCAAGGAAGCCCTGCCCTACTTTTCCAGGCTCAGTCCCTTTTTGCAGAAAGGGGTTTCTTCATCTTCTTTGGAGAAGTAATGATGGTGGCCTTCCAACCAACTTCTCTGAACACATCTTAATTGCCTCTACTAAGGGCAAAGCTGTCAAATCACAGCCCTGGCCTGATTGACATCTATGCCAAGGCTCCCCTGATTTCAGTGAGACCATCATCCTCACAACTGAGGAGTTTTGTGTGGTGACAGCCAGTGTCGGGAGAAGTTTAATAGCATTTGTACTTTTAGAAGGAAACACTGCCCTTTGCTTGGCTTTTACCCTGAGCAGGAAGAAAGGTTGTATAGGGGTATCATCGCTGCACGGGCTCATCTTAGGGCAAAGAGTAGAATATAAGGCTATTGCCAATCACATTAACATCAGTCAGAAAGGAAACAGAAATAAATCACAGTGAGACACTACCCTGAGCATGATCAGACTCATTATTCACAGGTTATTGGAAAGCAGTATCTATGGTATTTCCAAGCAGTACTTCCAAATCTCTATAGGAGTGTGGTGGGGGAAAACAGTTTTCCCCCTGAAGTTATAAAATGGTAAACCCCCAGGGGGTGGTGACCCTTGTGGTTTGAACCAATGAGCGCTTCTGCAAAATATAAACATATCACTCAGACCAGAAAAGAAAGAAAGTTGTAGCTGTTGTGGGAAAGATGGCCATGTTGTAAGGCCACGAGGAGCAGGGGCAGGAGCCCCTTGGGGGCTCTGGCCCTCCCCAGCCCCCGGCTGGGGGCTACAAGGACTTGGAACAGTGTAAGGCTGGGCAAAGTACCTGTAGCTATGAGCTGGGGGATGTTTCTCCATCAGCAGAAGCGGCAGCAAGAACAGCACTGACCGAGGGAAGGTGGCAGAGAGCCAACAGATAAGAACCGAAGAAGCAGCAAACAAGCACTCAGCTACGCAGAGAGACACAGAACTGTCTGAAGAGAGAGAGAGTTTTGGGGTAAGGACTGCAACCAATTCCCCAAACTCCTTTGAGATCCCTCCTACAATGGAGGGGGTGGACTCCTACTGAATAGAAGTCCTAAAATGCAGTATGCACTGCAAAGAGAGAGCTGAGAAGCTCGGAGGCATCCTGGAGCTGGACCGGGATGGTCAGAGAAGAATGTGGAGGAGGGTTTCGCGCCCCCCCGGTTGCTGAGAAGCTGGCAGCCAGCTTGAGTCAGAACACGGAAAGCTCTGCAAGGGGTTTGAATCCCCTGAAGACAAAGACCGTTGCGAAGACCCCTGTGCTTCGTGATATGACATGGTGACGCACCCTTTGTCCTGGGAAACGCAGCCCACGGAAAAGAAGACCCTCGCTTGGAGACGAAGGGCCGAGGGGCTTGGATATCCCCTCGTGTGTATTGGCAAAGATCCAGCTACAACTGCTGCATGGAAGAGAGAACGAGGCACTGCTGCCCTAGAAAGACTTGCTGTTCATAAGTGGAAAGGATCTCTTCCTTCTTCCCTCCTGGACTTTTATTTTGGAGGGAGAAGAGATTTGATCCATTGTTGTCGTGGGGTACCTGTCGTGAGGTCTTGGTCCGAGGGGAAAAGAA